>NW_022589784.1:659075-722924 GCF_004348235.1 Phoca vitulina | reverse complement strand
AGGCAGGCGGCGGCGGGCGGGGCGCCGGCCCGGCCGCGCGGAGTCTCGCAGCGCGGGCCGCGGCCGCCGCCGCAGCCGCCGGGGAGGGGCCGGAGCTCCGGCCTTTGTCCCGCCCGAGCGCCGGGAGGGCCGCGGGCGCCCCCTCCTGCCGCGCCCCGGCCACGCGGGGGGCTGGGCGAGGGGCTCCTGGCTCCACGGCGCCCGCCCCCCGGGCCAAACCGCGCCGGGCTCGTCCCCGGTGGGGCTGCCTGCTGCGGGCATCCCCGGGGTCCTGCCCCGGAGACGCCGGACTCGGCGGGGCCTCGCGCCCTCCCCCATTATCACGCTCACTAGGGCCTGGCCAGGGTCCCTGAGTTCCTGACCGTCGGGCCACCAAGGCCGTCTGCAGGGCCACGAGAGGACCAGGAGGCACAGAGATGACTCACCCCATCGCCCCTCCCTCATTGAGACCCAGACCCCAAATCCTACACCAGGCTAAGCTAACTGCCTGCCTCCCTGCCCCACCAAAGTCCAAAGTTCCGGGCCACTAGTACCTCCCTGGGGGATCCCAGGGCCATCACTTCTCCTCTTTTGGCCTCTGTTTCCCCTTCAGCGAAATGGAACCAGAGTCCCTACTTCAGCTCCTAAGGGTGCTGGGCGAGTAACAGGGGCCGGATACATGTAGTCTATCTGTGCTGCTCAAGTGGGGGCCAAGCCGCCTGGTGTAGGATGCACCTGGTGTAGCGTGATAATGGGGGAGGGCGCGAGGCCCCGGGTCTGGCCCTTTGGAGAGCACCAGGGTGGTCTTTCCCAGTGGGGATCTCTTCCCGAGCACAGGTATGGAAACAGGGCCAACGGCAGATTAAGTCAACACCCAGGCGAAGTCTAACGGGGGAGGGAGGGCATTTGGGCAGAGGGCACAGCTTAAGCAAAGGCCCAGAGAGCCCGACCTGTTCAGGGAACTCAGAGTCATCACTCCTGGGGAGCTGACTGCCGGCAAGGAACTGGGCAAGGCCTGTCCCTCCACACCACAGCCTCTCGTCTGTCGAGGTACTCTGTCACCAAGTGCTGGCTGGAAAGTGCCAGGGGCGCCCAGCCAGGTCCCACCTCTCTGGGTTTGTTTCACAGGCCCAGGCCTGGTGAAGTGCAAGGTCCAGGAACCAAGACCACCTGAACTAGAAGGTTCCCATGTGAGGAATTACTGCAAGTCCTTGCAGGAACCATCAGAGACCAGAGATTGGCAGATGAAGCTTCACCCCGGCAAGGTGGACGGACCCACCCCAGCCACATACCTCCAGTGTGTTGTCGGTGTACCCCACGTATGTCCCGAGCTTCCCCCCCCCCACTTCCCGACCTTTGCTCAGGCCGTACCCTCTCTCAGACTCCTTCCCTTTTTCTTGCCATTAAAATTCTGCTCGGGGCCCCTAGGTGGCTCAGTCATTGAGCGTCTGCCTTCGGCTCAGGTCATGATCCCGAGGTCCTGGGATCGAGCCCCGCATTGGGCTCCCTGCTCCGCGGGAAGCCTGCTTCTCCCTCTCCCACTCCCCCTGCTTGTGTTCCCTCTCTCGCTGTGCCTCTCTCTGTCAAATAAATAAATAAAATCTTTAAAAAAATAAATAAAATAAAGTCCTGCTCATCCATCAAGGCCTGTCCTTCCCTGTGCCCCCAGCACCACCACGAGGTTCTCAGTCCTCTGCCCTCTGGGGAACTCAGCCTGTCTGTTCTGGCTGTTCTGGCTTCTGGGCCTTGTCCTCTCACCTGACTACAGATGCCCAAGGGCCAGGGTTGGCCCCGGGCTCTGCAGAGGAGGGTGGGAACCTGTGCACAGCCCGTGGCCAGGGCAGGCCCAGGAGGCCCGGAGAGGCCCAGAACTGGCCCCGGGTCACCTGGCAGGGCCTTCAGATAGACCCTCTGGGTACCCCTGGAGTGAGGGCCTGGGGTTCAAGTCACACAGGCGGGCTCCACCCAGGCTGCCGGGTCTGGCCCTTTGGAGAGCACCAGGGTGGTCTTTCCCAGTGGGGATCTCTTCCCGAGCACAGGTATGGAAACAGGGCCACAAGCCCAGGGCGGCCGCATGCCTGGCCCAGTGCAGTGTCCTGCCCGACAAAGAGGGGCCTTCGGGAAGCTCGCTCCGTCCTCCGACTTGATGGGACCTCACAGTTGGGGCTGGGGTCTCTTCCGTCAGACGTCAGACCCAGGAGGACTTGGACCTGCAGGGGTGAGGGGAGCTGGGCAGGGCACTGCAGGCCGAGGGGACTGCCTCAGCGAAGGCCCGGCAATGGGTCTGCTCATTTGCATGCAGGGGCCACCAAGGCAAGAGCCGCAGCCACCACCGCGGCTGCCTGAGCGGATTTGAGCTGAAGCTCTGTTTTCCTTCTGTTCTTGTCTCTCTCTCAAGGTCAGAGCCAGAGCAGGGACAGGAACAAAGGCGTGCGTCCCCCATTCAACCTCTCTGCGCCCGCTGGCCGCTCCCGGAGGAGAGGCCCTGGGGAGGGGGGGCAGGGCCACTCCCAGGCCTGGCCCCAGGCAAGGCGGGGGTGGGGGCACAGGAAGAGCGGCCCAGCTGCTCCCGGGGACTCCTGCCCTGCTGGGGGCCACTGTGGGCACCTCAGAGGCCCTGTGCCCTCCCGGGGCTGGCGGCCATCCGGCCTCCAGGCACAGCCAGCACGGGGGTCAGCTGGGGCCAGGGGTCATCCTGGAGTAAGCTTCCTCTGGAGTCAAGAGTCAGAGATCAGGTTCCCTCTGGGGACAGGGGTCAGTCTTGGGTTCAAGGCTCAGGCAAGGTCAGAGGTCATTCAGGGTTGGCTGTCAGCCCCAGGCCCAGGTCCAGAACAGGGTCTCTGATGGGGTCTGTCCCTATCCACCCTGGTCTTGGGGTCTGCCCCACACTCGGGGAGGGTCTTGTCCAGGCCCAGACTTGGCTCCTAGCCTGTGTCTAGCACCCCTGACCCCCACCACCTGCTGCCCACAGCGTGAGTCTCCGTGGCTTGGGATCAGCGTCCGGCGCCCTTTCGCCTTCAAAGGCTGCAGCGCCAGGGAAGAAGCTGAAACCAAGCAGGAGAAGTTTCTCAAAGAATAAATCAGACCCCGTCTGCCTTCTGCTCTGGCTCCAGCGGTCAGGGCAGGGGCAAAGAGGGGACCCCCGTCAGAGCCAGCAGAAGAGCCCCCCTTGGTTCCTGGGAAGATGCCTCGCCTTGACCACGGCCAGGGGCCAGCAGGCTGGGCCAGTCTGAGGTGCCAGCTTCCACCTGCCCGTTTCCCAGATGGGGAACTGAGGCCGGGGTTGGGTCCTGTCTTAAGCAGCAGAGCAGGTCAGCCAGGAGCCAGAGACCCGGCCCCCGGCGGAGCCCAGCACGTGTGCTGCCGGTGATAGTGGTGGGGAATCGAGGTGCCGGGAGGGGCCTGGAGGGCTCTGGCCGTGGACCTGCGCACACCCACCCGGCGCAGGGCAGGGGCCACCGGTGTGTGTGTATACCCATATGCGCGTGTGTCCCGTGTCGTGCACCGTGCCTGGGTGGGAGTGCGGGACGTGGAGGGAGGTGGGGATGCTGGAAGCCCCCCTGCGCCGTCCTCGTGCACACCCGGGCCCTGGAGCCGGCAGGCCCCGGGCGGGGCCTTTCATCTCCAGCTGACAGGCCCCTCTCCTGGCTTTTAGCCGTGGAGAACTTCCTGCTAATAGTGCATTAACCTCGGCAGGGGCTGCCAATTACTCGGCGCTCCTGGGGGCTGTGGGTGCGCGGTGACTGCTGCCGACAGGCCAAGGGCCGGGAAGCCGGCGGGGCACCCCACCCTGCCCGACTGGGGTGGGCACGCGGCGGCCGGGCTTGGCGGGGGGACATGCAGTGTGTTCCCAGCTCCGGACGGAAGAGCGCGGGGTCTCTCCTGACCTCATTAGAGTAATTAATGTGCCTTTTGAAGCTCGGAAAATCGCTCAGAGCTGTGGGAAAGGGGCTCAGATCACAGGGCGGGAGAGCTGGGGACGGTGTCTGCATGCCTGTTGAAAGCGTGTCCCAGTGGGTTTGATACAAAGAGAGACGGAGAGACAGAGGAACAGACGGAAACGAAGAGCAAGTGGAAGAGGCCATGCGAATGGAGAGATACAGACAGGCAGGCAGGCGGAGGGTCAGAGGCAAGACACGTGAGCACTAAAACAGAGACCCACAGCGGCCACAGACGGAGCAGGGCCTGTGACATCTCCGGGCCTCCAGGGACGCTGGCTGCACTTCTCTGACCTTCCTGCTGGACCCTCAGTGCAAGACCCTCCCAAAGAACAGGGTGGGAGGAGCAGTCAGGGAGGACTTCCTGGAGACACCAGCTGGCCATCAGGCGAGAAAGGGGAGATGAGAGCAGACTTGCGGGGGGAGGAGGCCAACTGAGATGCCCGGGGAAGGAGACTAGGGACCAGCGCGGAAGACCCCAGCTGGAGAGGGCGGGCCAGCCAGCCGTGCTGGAGACCGCCTCTCTGCGCCCGAGCAGCAGAGGGGACACAGCAGGAGGCTCAGCTGGTCCGGGAGGTGGACGGGCCCACGGGGCTGCTGGATCCCGATTGGTCCATGCCACCCTGGATGTGGGGACAAGGTGGGGCTCAGGATGAGGCACGAGAAACGGGCCCCAGCTGGGCCTACTTCCCGACCTGTACCGTTTGGCTCTGGGGCACAGGACAGGCCACGCCTCCCCCCACCCGCCCTGCAGGCCGGCAAGGGAAGAGGCTGGGCGGCACAAGGCTGCCACCTGGCGGCAGCGCCGCCCAATGACATGGCTGTGATGCGTCCGCCCAGCGGCCAGCCTGGGGGAGACCTCAGCCTGGGTGGCCACCGGCCAGCCCGTCCCCTCTGACTCTCTAGGATCAAACTGACAGAGGGTTGGGGCTGTCAGGCCAGAACTGGAATCTGCCCAGAAGCCGCAGCTCACAAGGGAAACCAGGCCCACAGAGAAACCCACCACACTCCCCACTGAGGATGCTTGCACAGACGCCTGACGGGGGAAGGGCATGGTGGGCACGGGGGTCCTAAGGCCGCAGGGAGCTCCAGCCCCCCTACACTACTGCCCCGGAGCTCCTTGGGAAGCACCCCCAGAGGTGGCCGAGGTGCGAGCAGGGTCAGGCGGGGACACCGGAGGGCAGGGCCCTGCAGGGGCTCCGGGTTCAACAGGGCACGGAGGACGGAGCCCTTGAAGGAGGCTCTGACCTACAAACAGAGGACTTCTCTCCGGGCCCTGACCCAATGACTAGCAAGATCTTTATCCAGGCGGGTGGGGCAGGTCTCCCCCAGGTCCCCTCCCCCTGGGTGACTCATCAGTGGCCCCCCGAGACAGCTAGGTACAAGTCCAAAGAAGCCCCGCTTGGTCACAGATGCGAGAGCTGAGGCCCACGTGGAGCCCCGCCCCCAGCGCCTGTGCACCAGCCTACAGGGCTGGGCCCCGTGCGGAGGACAGCGCCACATACACAGCCACGCTGCCTTTATTGTCCCCAGCCCAGTGGGGAGACGCTCCCAGACAGGTCCCTCAGCCCGCCCTGCCCCCCCCCGGGCTTTAGCTCAGCCGCCTCATCCCCACAGAGCAGGCTGAGTGCGCGGGTGCCAGTCCCGCCCTTCTCCGAGGCCTGCGGGAGGCTCCCGGGGCCTCTGGTTTCTGCCCAGCATCCTGCACAGTCCTGTCTGGGTCAAGGGCCGAGGCGGCGTCGGGCTGAGGAGCAAGCGACGCAGGACCCACGGGAGCTCTCAAAGTCAAAGCCGGAAGGGGGACCAGCGGACTGCACTGGGAGGTGGATGGGCCCACGGGGCTGCCGGATCCCGATCGGTCCATGGGAGTGGGTTCTGTCTCTTGTCCTCTTCCCGGGGCTTCTGGAAACGCCGCCTTCCTGACCGGAGCATCTGGAGGGGAAGGGCAGGGGGTGAGACCCCGTGTGCCTGGGGTCCACCCTGTAAGTGATGAGCAGAGGCCTCACCTGTCCAGGCCCTCCACGGTGGTCCACCAAGGCCCACCTCCCCCAGCTGCTGGGCCCTACCAGACGGCCCACCTGAGGAGGAGAGGTCCCCCAGCCAGAGGGGATCCCAGACCCCACCAATAGCTCCCCTAGGGGCCTGGAAAATCACAAGTGTCCCCTGGCCTCTCGGCCTCGTGTCCACACCCCCCGCCCCCAACACACTCATGCGGGGTTGGACAGGCCTTCACTCCTGCTCCGGCCCTGTTCTGGGCTCTGTGCCCAGTGGCCCCCGATACTCCTCCGGGGGCTGGGGCCACAGAGGCCATCCCCAGTGACGAGACGAGAGCCCCTGGAACTCGAGGGGGGGCTGCACTACCATCTCAGAGTCCGTGTCTCAAAGACGATCTCCTCATCGCTGTCCAGCGATACCATCTCCGTAGGGTCGTCAGTGTCGGCCAGAAGGCCATACCTCCTCCGCTGCGGCTTCTTCAACCTGCAAGCAGGGAAGGCAAGCTCAGTGGCCACGCGAGGGTGCGTCCGGGAGTGGGGGTGCCTCACACCCTGTCCTGCTTCCCGCCTTCCCTGTGACCAGCCTCCTCGGCCAGACCCTCCTCAAAGCCTTGCTACCAAGCTTCCTAGTCTGTGTGTTTCTTTTGTGTCCTAACAACCAGTGACTTCATGGCTCTGATGGTCCTCACAGCTCAGGCAGAAACCCCGCTCCCGACCCCCGGCCAGGGGCAGGGAAGGGAGAAGCCCCGCTCCCGACCCCGGCCAGCAGCAAGGAAGGGAGAAGCCCCGCTCCCGACCCCCGGCCAGGGGCAAGGAAGGGAGAAGCCCCGCTCCTGACCCTCTGCCAGGAGCAAGGAAGGGAGAAGCCCCGCTCCCGACCCCCGGCCAGGGGCAGGGAAGGGAGAAGCCCCGCTCCCGACCCCGGCCAGCAACAAGGAAGGGAGAAGCCCCGCTCCCGACCCCCGGCCAGGAGCAAGGAAGGGAGAAGCCCCGTTCCCGAACCCCAGCCAGCGGCAGGGAAGGGAGAAGCCCGGTTCCTGACCCTCTGCCAGGGGCGGCTCAGGTAGAAGCCCCGCTCCTGACCCTCTGCCAAGAGCAAGGAAGGGAGAAGCCCCGCTCCCGACCCCCGGCCAGGGGCAGGGAAGGGACAAGCCCCGCTGACGCGTCCGGAGCAGCGAGCGCTGGGGGCGCGGTCACCGGAGCACCGGGAGGGGCAGTCGGGAGTGTCTGGGCACGCTCTCGGCGCCGCGCGCAAAGGCCCCCCCCGGAGGACGGCCCGGCGGGAACGTGCCTGCGGAGGGTCCACCGGCCGACCCGAGCAGCCGAGCGCGGCCGGCCGCAGGCGACCAGGGAAGCGGAGCAGGCGGCGGCGGGCCGCGGCCGCTTCTGTCGCCGCCGCGCAGGTAGCCGCAGTTGGGCGGGGACCCAGCCGCGGCGGGCGGAAGCTCGCGGGAGGCCGCGCCCCGGGGACGCCCACGCCCCGCCCCCCGCCCACGTGACGACCGCGTCGCGCCGGGGGCGGGGCTTCGCGCCGACACGTGAGGCGCCAGGCGCACGACGACTGGCCGCTCCCGGACGGCGGGGCGGTGCGCGCCAGACGCACCTGAACGCCCGGATGAGGAAGTAGAGCGCGGCCAGGCCGCTGAGGCCCGTGAGCACGTAGAAGGAACGCAGCAGCTGCGCGCCCGGCGAGCCCGGCGGCCGCGAGTACGTGCTGTTGTGCGGCGAGCCCGGCTGGCTCCCGTTCGTCACGGCCGGCGTTGGCGACAGCGTGGTCTGCGAGGCGCGCGGCGGCGGGGGCACGGCCTCCTCGGCTCCGCACAGCAGCGCCCACAGCAGCAGCGCCCGCAACAGCAGCAGCAGGAGCGGCGGCGGCGGCACGCGCGGCCCCATGGCCCGGCGGAAGCGCTGGCTGCGCCCCGCCTCCGCGAGTTGTCACTCACTGGCGCGGGGGCGGCCCCAGCCAATGGCCCGCGGGCGGCCCCAGCCAATGGCCCGCGGGGGCGGGGCCTGACGCCGGCAGACGCCCCGCCCCCTCGCGGATCCCCGGGCGCTCCTGGGCGGGGTCCCTGCGCCCGGCCGGCTGCGCGCGCACCTGGGGCTTCCCGCCCCGCCCGAGCCCGACTGCCACGCGCAAGCGCCTCCTCCCTGGGAAAGTGACTCCCGGATCGCACGGTGGGGGCCAAGACCACCGCCCGCAAGACCGCCTGGCGCAGTGCTCTCCAGACGCCCCGTCCCTGCCAGGGCCCCGGAGACTGCAGCTGTTCTCACCCTGGGGGGGGGCAGAGGGGGAGGGCATCTTGCTCTGGGCAGGGGGCCGCCCCCCACCCGTGGGAGGACCGCAGAGTGCACTCACTGGGCTCTGGGCTCCCTGCCACCATCCTCCCCACCCTACTGGGAGTTGAGGTGAGCAGCCCGGGGCCGAGGCAGCGCAGCCGAGGGTCAGCCCCAATGCCCTGCACGCCAAGACCGGGGCAGGAGGCCACCAGCCCAGGAAGCAAGCTCGGCCCTGCAGGCCACACAAGACGGGAGGCTCCAGGGGTCACTCTACCAGGACCCTGGGGGAGGTGCCCGACTCAGATGAGGGGGCCCAGGGAGCACCCCCACTGGGCAGCCTGACTGCCCCTCAGAACCTACGAGAACTGCCCAAGACAACCAAGCGACCAGGTGGTCTTTCCGGCCTGGGCCCTGAACAAAGGCCAGGAGAGGGTTTCTCTGGCACAATCCCTCCCCACTCAGGCCCCACGGCGGCACCCCAAGCCAAACTCAGATTTCTGTGTGGACACACCAGTCCTTTATTCAAATCCGACGTCCACGTCCCGCTGCTGACAGTGAGTACTAGCTGCGGTGCGAGCGGCCACACACCTGGTCCTCCCGGAGCACGTGAGCCCTGGCACCTGAGCCTCCCCAGTGACGCACCTGCTGGAAGACAAGCAGCAGGGGAGATAAAGAGGGGTCCAGCGGGAAGCCCACAGAACACTGTCCCGTCCCTTCCCCCCCCCCCCCCCCCACTGGGGTCACAGTGGGGCAGGAGACCAGGAAAGGACAACCCACTGGATGGGCCAGGCACAGCCAGGGCCAAAGGGCCTCAGATCACCCACCCCAAAGTAGCACTTACAGGTAACATGGTGTGAGGCCAGGTAGCCGTGCCTCTGGCTCTTGCTTCCAGGTGAAGGCCCTCCTGGGACAGTGACCCCAGGTCATCGCTGCTCTCTGGCCACCCTTCCAAGTCACACTGGCTTCCCTTCAACCTGCCAAAGCAAAGAAGCGTTATGCCCAGCGTCCTGGCCACAGCTGGTATCTGCCCCACCCCCCCCGAAACCATCCACAGCTCCTACTAGGAGGGTCTCAAGCTAGTTATCGGGGCCATCCCGGCAGAGGCCCCGTCACAGGCCGGCATGCCCAGGGTGGGCCTGGCCACGTTCCACCCTTAAGCAGAGCCAGCTACCCAATTGGGATGGAGCTGCTTAGAGAACAGTGTGGGGCTCTGGGAAAAACTCATGGCGGCAACAGACATCAGAGAAAGCTAGTTAGGAGCCTGAGGTAAGGAGGTCTGGACTGTCAATTGATGAACAAAAATTCGGTGGTCTCCAATCCTGCTTATGGATCGAACCTACTCTTGAGGTATGACTGCCCGGGCCGCTCGCCTGGCTGCAGGCGGGGAAGGGCCAACGGCCGAGGTCTGACTTTAGTGCTAACTTAATTAAAAAAAAAGAAAAAGAAAAGAAAAATGGTAAAGGAGAAACAGTCAAAGGAACATTCCCCAGGTACATAACTTTTACTTTCAAATGAGCTCTTGACAAGAGGAGGGATGCGGACACGAGCAAAAGGAGTTACCTCGAATTACAGGGCTATTTCCACATATGAGCTAGCCAAGGGAGCAGCTTGCGTCTCAGAGGTTTCTGTTGGGCGCACAACACTTCTGTCCTCCGAGGGGCTGCAGCTTCCATAGGCTAGCGGTGAAAGCTCAGAACTTGTAAAGCAACAGCAGAGCTAGCTAACAAGCCGGTCAGTCTGTGGTCGCCCAGGGATGCTGCCTGCCGTCCACTCTCTGGCCTACCTCTAAACTAAGGCGGTCCGGGTTGGCGTCATGTGCCCGAGTGTCCACCGTCCCTGCTAAGCTGCCCACCCCATCACCCACCTTCTCACCTAAACCGGGACCAATGGCAGTCAGCTGTCACAAGGGGCCCCGGCAAGCCTTCCCTGTCTAGCTCTCCAAGGGCCTCAGGCAGGACAGGCAGACCTCCTTCTCAAACTGCTCTCTGCTCAGTCCCAACTGCCTCGAACTGGTAGCAGGGAGTGTGTTGTGCAATGAAGGGAAATTGTCAGAGCAAGGTTCATTTCAGACGGTCTTTTAATCGGCTTCGTAAAGCCAAAGAAAACTGCGTACAAGAATTCCTTAACCACTTCAAATACAACATCAATGGGATATGCATACGTCTTCCAGTAAAAAAGGACAATATAAATAAACATTTTCAAGAACCTCTCGAGGGGACGTCTGCAAGTCTACTGTGGGTCATACATAGCACAGAAGGGCCGTACAGGCCAGGCCCAGGGCAGCCAGAGCACCTCTGCTACTGCCCCAGGATGGGTCCTACCAGCTACACTCAGAAACGTTACACAGAGTGGAAAAAAGCCACAGCTTGCTCAGCTTCCGACAAAAAGCGGATTCAGAGTCCGTTCAATCTTAAGAGAAGTGAATCGGGGCACCCAACTTCACGGGCCTGACCCCACTAAAAAGAGAAACAAAAAAGGCAACACAACCAAAACCAAAACCCACACAACCCCCAATGATTTCCTAAAAAACTTATGGCTCATGGTAAAAAGAAAAAAAAAACGTGAAGTGCTTTTCAAAACGTTTTTAAAACCCTTAAAAACGGACAGCGCTTCCTTAAAAAGAAAAGTCTAGTAATGAGGCCATCTGGGGGTCAGAAGCAGTCAGGCTGTGTTTGACAAGATCAGAACGGATAAGACTACAAAAGTGGGGTACAAGGAGGTGTGTTCACTACACATTAACGATTCAGCGAAGCTCCCAAAATCTTTAAATATACAGCCATTGGAAGGACGATCTTGAGCAGGAAGGATTTTTACTCGTTGTGTGTAGCTGAGAACAAGAAGCAGGTACAGTGTAAAGGCACTGAAGCACGCGACAAGATGCAGCATTCCACTCCCGGGTCCAGACCTGGAGGGCTCGGCCCTGCAGCCTCGGGAGTCACCAACCCCCCCCACAGCTGAGGGCAGGGCGGCAGGGCCAGGTGGCCGCACATGCACTGATGCTGCCTGCTCGGGGGGCCCTCACTCTCCCTTTCCTTCTTAGTCAGTCTGCTTTTGCCTTTACGTTTTGGAGTAGAAATGGCTGCTGGCACAGAGACCGAGAGGGCAGTCTTGTCCCTTATGGGCAAGCACGGTGACAAAGTCTGAGTGTCGCTCGCAGAGGGCGCCAAGCCTTACTGAGCTCCCACCGCAGGCCCCGGCAGCGTGGTGCCCTTGGAGTGTGGCTTACCATAACTGTCGTAGCTGTCTCTGTAGGACCCGCCCGAGCTCCGGTCACCATAGCCACCACCTTGACTCCGGCTGCAAGAAAGACCCTTCAGGCTACTCACGCCCTCTGCAGCAGCGCTGCCCTGCCCTGCGCCAGCATCCGCAGAGAAGCCTCCCACACGCCCTGGGCAAGACCTCAGCCGTCACCTGCTGTAGTAGTCTCTGGAGCCTCCATAACCCCCACTCCTGGACTCGAACCGGCTCCCCCCGTAGCCTCGGTCCCCTCCTCCTGCAGACAGGGACGAGAAGAGCTGAGCACCATCGCCTACCAGCAGTGTCCCCACTGTGTTCCCGACGGCCTCAGGCCCTGAGCGTAGCACTCACCTCTGGAGAACCCACGGCCCCGGCCTCGGCCCCCTCGGAAGAAGCCCCGGCCCCCAGCGGAGCCACCTCGATACCCACGGGATCGGTTGTCAGATGACTTGCCAGCCTGGTCTACTCGGATCTGTCGCCCGTCCACAGACTGGAAACCAGAGATTTGCACAGGTTAGCCTCTGTGCTTCCCCACCCTCTCTGCAAACCCGGACCTCCTGCACCCCCAGAGCAGCAGCCCCTCACCTTCCCGTTCATGGCCATCATGGCGTCCTTGGCATCGTCAATGTTCTCAAAGGTGACAAACCCAAAGCCTCGCGATCGCTGGGTCTCCCTGTCTTTCACGACCACCACTGTGCACAAGAGACCTGGAGTCGGCCCTCAGCCCTCCCCACAGGCAGCCCTGCTCGGCCACCAGCCCAGCTCCAGCCTCACCTTCAGAGATCTGTCCGTATTTTGAGAAGACCTGCTCCAGCGACTGCTCATTGGTATCAAAACTCAGCCCTCCGACGAAAAGCTTGCCTTCGTCTGATGCCATGGCGGCCTGTGGCAAACGCTGTTGAAATCCTCACTGAGATCCTCCAGGGGCTTCACCGCACCCCCCCTTCGTACGAACGACACTGACTTGTGGGGTGAATGCTGCACCGCCCTGTCTGCCCCCCTCCAATCCACACCTGGCACTGCTAAGTTCGAGCAGGCCCTCCACCCCTTGCCCTACTCTGTGCAGAGCCCGAGCCCACAGACTGGGGCGGCTGGGGCCGCACCCCGGCTCTGCAGCGCTCCCAGGGCTGCCCCGGCCGTGGGACCCCACGGCTTCAGCCAGGCTGGAGGCGCAGGTGACGTTTAAGGCTGGACACCCAGGAAGGCGTCGGCCTCCACCGTGGTTCCCCCTCTGTGAGCAGGAACCGAACTCCCAGCCTGACCACCGGGGCGGGGAGGGGCAAAGTGCTTGGTCCACTGTGGGGCGCCTGGGAGGGGTGGGCGGCCGGGCACTGGGCGCGGGGGAGGGGGCGGGGCCTCCACGTGCAGCCTGACGTGTGGGGCTGATGCCAACTTAGACCGACTCTTTATGTGCTGGGAGAAACCCCGCCACGTAGCTCCGGAAACACAGGCCAGAACGCGCGGCGGACCGCGCCTCTCGGACCCTAGCTCGGGGAACTCGGACGACGCCGGAACTGCGCTGCCCTCGCGCGACTCCAGCGGGAGGCCGGGAGCGGCGGCCCTGGCCACGCAGCGTGGCCCCGCCCACCGCCGCGCGCATGCGCCCCGCGCACGCCCTGCGCCACTCCATCCGGGCACCCGGCACTCCCGCCATTTCGCTGGGCGCAGCCTCGCGCTCGCGGCCGCCATTTTGCGGTGGCGTCCCGCTCGCGGAGGGCCAGGCCCGAGGGAAAGACGCCCTCCGGCCACAGCTTGGCCCGGTGTCCCGCTGCCCATCGCCGCCGGCGGGGCGGACTCCACCCCGGGCCCGCCCCGGCGCCGCCCCCGCCCAGGGGCGTGCCGCCGCCGTCCCGCCTCCTCCGGCCGGCCGTAGGCCGCTCGCCGCCCCGGGCCCGTGGAGCCGGCGCCGCCAGGGCCCTCACCACTGAGTCGGGAAGGTCCCTGACGCAGGCGGGAACAAGGCGCAGCACAACGAGCCAAGCCTCCTAACGCGCGAGTGAGGGGGGGGACGCCGAGCGCCCGGCCTTAAGTACGCCGCCGCGGGTCCCCGCCCCTCACCCCGCGCCAGCCAATCCGAGGGCTCGGGAGCCGCAGCCGCACCTCATATTCATGAGGCGGGGGCTGGGCCGGCCCCGGCCCCGCCCCCTCCCGTGCGCGCGGGCTCCGGGCGCGATAATTGGCGAGGACGCGCCTCGTCCGCAGTCCCCCGCCCGCGGCCCGGAGGCGGGGCCGGCGCGCGGCGGGGCGGGGCTGACCCACTTCCGCGTGCCCGCCCCCACCCCACCTCCCGGCCTGTGGCGGGGAACAAAGGGGCATCTGGAAGCCGAGGGCCCAAACTTCCAGGGGATCTCCTGGTGTGGCTCGAACTCAAGACTTGTGCTCTGCTCCAGCAATCGCCGCCAGTGCAACCTTAGCCAAGTCCCCATCCCCACCGGAGCCCCAGCTGTCAGTTCACCTGAACCCTGACATCATTCTCATATACTTGCCAACGTAACCGACACCCTGGTACTCCCAGGACCCCACGCTCCTGAATACACCACTTCATGTAGTCGGCCCCAAGGTCCACCCAAACCCCAAGACTGAGGAAGCCCCACGTGTATGGATGGATCCCAATATTCTCCAAGATCCCATTTCCTCCTACTTCTGAACTTTGGGGCACCCCAGTTTCACACAACCTGCTTTGATCTGCTTGGTGTGGTGCCCACACCCCCATACTCACCTAGACAGACCCTTCCGTGCATTCCAGCTCTAGACTGCAGACTGACCCCAACCTGGGCACCCAACCCCACCACTGGGGCCAGCACTGCACCCCAACATTGGTCTCAACCCTTGGCCTCCCCTCCAGCATGTGCTCTGGCCTGGCCTCCTGCCAGCACATAGCTCTGCATACCAAGAACAGACTCATTACCCATGGTGGGGTGAGGAATGCTCTGCTCCTCCCCCTGTGCTTTTTCCTGTCTGGGGGTTCCAAGAGCTCTGCTATCTAGAGAACCAGCTTTGCAGGAACCCTCACCAGCAAGATTGCTCCTGGGGAGTCCCAAGACCACTTTATGGGAGCCCCTTTGTGGCCACCATTTGCCCCCTGTGCAGGCTTTGGCTTATGTTGTCTCTGGTGACCCTGGACCCCTCCATGGGGTGGACAAAACTAGCGCAGAACCCTGCCTGCCCAAGCCCTGCTCTAGAAAATCTTCAGAGGGTAGACCCTCTGCAGAAGAGTTGGGGGTATTTGGGAACAGAGCCCCCCACTTTGTTGCCCACCGCAGAGAAGTCCCAGCCGCACTCCAGGCCTCAGACTTGCTCCCCTCAGGCAAGGACATGGTCTCCTGTGACAAGATCACGGGGACCCTCCTCAGTTCAGGAGCCCCTTCCTGCAGAGCAGCTCATGACTCATCTCTTTGCCACCCCCACTGTGCCTCCCTGCCCCGCTGCCCCATGCCACAGCCCTCCCTTACGACTGACTCCCCGTCAGAGGCAGCCTGCTGCTGCGTCAGCCTCTCACGCAGGGTGGTTATTAAAAGGAGCAAAAAGAGACATCAGCTCTCAGCTCCCTTTGCCTCCCAGCCAGCATGGGGGCGGGGCCCAGGTATGCCCAGCCCAGGAGCAATTCCCCGCCGCCGCCCTTTCTGATGTGCTCCCCTAGCAAAGTTAGGTCAACGGCTCCTGGCTGCAGCCCAGGCCGGGTGTCCCTGCAGCCGCGGTGGCCCCGAATCATTCTCTGCCCCTAGGCCCCCGCCCCCACTGTTCTGTAGTTCTGAGTCGGCCTTCTCCTGGTTTTGTGAAGTGCTCTGTTCATTCATTCATTCATTCCGCCAGCACACAGTTATTAAACGTTTACTACGAGCCCGTTGCTGGGTACCGGTCTCCATGTATACCCACGACTGTCCTGGGTTCCCATCACAGAAAGGACCCATACCTGGGGACACCTGTTGCCAGGTGCGCCTGCTCTGGGCATTGTATGGAAACTGTGTGCTTGCGTCTCAGGTGTGCTGCCTGTCTCCGTCCCTGTGTCCGTGGTTTCCCGCATCTGCGTGTCCGTGTTGGGGGCGCTCAGGGGTCTGGGACCACCTTCATCGCTGTCGCGACCGCTGCGCCACCCTCTCCCCACGGACACGAGGGGGCGCTGCAGCCTCGCTGTCACCCCAGCCGGGGGCTCCGGGTCCCGCCGCAAGCTCCAGCGTGGGATGGGGTCCTCGTCCCGCCCACAGGCCTGGCCCCTCGCCTCTGCCAGTGCGCTGGGAGGGGTGGGTGGCGGGGGGTGGAAGGATGGGGCTCAAAATAGCCGCGGGCACGGGAGAGGCTGCTATTCGCGGCCTGGCCGCGCAGTGCTCGCCGCCTGCCCGGCGGGACGGGGATTAGGCCGGGAGGTCCCCGTCGGCGCATCTACAAATCGCCCCTCCGCGGGCGGCCGCCGCGGAGGGGGCGCCCGCCTCCAGGACCACTTCTCCCACCGCGGTCCAACCCCTCCCGGTCTGGGCGCCCCACCCGCGGGCGTCGCCGTGGAGACGAGGGCGGGGCCACCTCGCTCCCGCGGCGCCCCCTCCGCCTTCCCGCCGGGCCGGGCCTCTGGACGCCGGGTCCTCCCCCGACCCTGGCTAATGACCGGGCGGGAGGCGGTAATGAGCGTCTGGGTCCCGGACGGGCGTTGGCCGGGATGAAAGGCGCGTGTGTGGGGGGGACCCTCAGGCCGCGTAATTATCGCCCCCTCCCGGTCGGCCAGGCGGGGGCCGGGACAGTGCACCTGGCGGCCTCCCGGCGGGGGCGCACAAGTGGGACCGTCCTGGCAGAGACTCGCCGGCTCGCCTGGCCCAAAGCCGCAGGGCTCAGAGCCAGGGTGGGGGAAGCGGAGCCTGGATGAGTGTGCGCGCTGCCAGGTGTGGTGCCCATGCGTGCCGGGGAGCTGGGGAGTCGTGGGTAAACAGACACACAAGGATGGCTAGGGACGGTGCCTGTGTGGACGGCAAAGTGGGGGCTGCGTGTGCGCGCGCGGATACGGAAATGTGTGCGTGGTGCTCCGTGCGCGAGAACACAAGGGGGTTGTACACGGACTCCAGAGCGTGTGCATAAGGGATATGGATGTGGGATCAGTCACGGACAGGCCTGCGTGTGTGCGCCTCGGGGGACAGGACTCACAGAGCATATGTGCCCGTGTTTGGTGGCGTGACTCGTGCCCCCGGGCTGGGCAGGAGTGCTATGTGTCAGCGGTGGCCAGGGTCTCCTAGGGCAGAGGACAGCTACAGGAGGCCAGAAGCCCTGCGGAGAAAGAGTTAAACTGCCCTCCCCCAGTTCCTACCTGCATGAGGAGGTGGGGGCCCTCCGAGGTCTCTAGGAGGCCCCAGGTGGCTACCAACTGTGAACACAGGAAACTCAGCTGTTTGCCACCCTGGGGAGCTGGAAGAGGTTGCCCCTGGCCTCGGTTTCCCTCCTGTTCCTAGGAAGGGGTCTCCGTAGTGGAGAATGTGCAGGACAGGGGCTGGGGGCACCTAGTGGAGCCCCCTGTGAGTCAAGGCCCAGGAATGTGGAGGCCGCCACTCTTCTGTTCCTGCCCAGGCTCCCATCCCAGGATTGCAAAGGCCAGGCAAGGCAGGGTTTGTGTTGGTGAGCACAGATTATGGGGCGGGACCCAGGGACACACAGAGATACACCTGTTGTGTATTTGCAGCCCACCTGTGAAAGGGCGAGACCTGTGGACGTCACGCGCCTGCACGTTTGCTCTTTCTGTACTTGCGGTGCTCCACAGACCCAGATGGTGACCCCTTCCTTTCTACGGAGGGAAACGGAGGCACGTGTGTGGCAGGAAGCGCACAGATGGACAAGCACATCAAGTACAGCAAACGTATACCAGATGTCTGTGGGACGCCAGAGCTTGGGCATGCACAAAGACCCCTGTGTGCTCACGAAAACCCCAAGGCTTGCCTTGGTGGGGGCGGGGGACACAACCCACTGGACTTTGAGACTGGGGAAGGGCTGAGGTTCACACCTCCCCACCCCCGGAGGTAGGAGGAGCTGTCCCCCACAAGTGTCCTATCCGCTCACTTGACCTTGGCCCCACACTCAAGATGTCACCCACACACAGGCTCCCTGCGGGCACAAGGAGGGGCTTGTGGTATCTCCATGGCAACACTGGAGTGGCCAGAAGGGAGAGTGCCCCCCTCCTGTGGCAGTTGCCGGGGGCTCAGAGAAGACAGCTAAGCTGCCGTGGCCCTGGGCGGCCAGCACGAGTGCACATCCCAGCCCCATGTGTCCGTGCCACAAGTGTTGGTGTCCCACAACTGTCTGGCTCTTCCTTGAAAGTCGGGGATGGCCGGGTGCCCAGCTGTGCAGGCTGCTGTTGCCAGGCCCCCCTCTGGGCTTCAGCTGCCCATCTGAGCAGTGGGTGCAGCAGCAGGGATTCCTGGGGTCAGTGTGGGTGAACGAAGGGCTGCCAGCCATGGACAAGAGCCCACCACGGGGCACTTGGGGTTCTCTGCTTTTTCTTCTATTGCAGGACACACAGAAAATGGTCTGATGCTCACGCCCCCTTCTTCCAGGTCCCAACAGGGATGGAGAGAGTGAGTGCACGCACCCCCCGCCTGTCCCCAAGCCGCATCAGCAGGTCTCCGCTCCTCCGGTGGGCCTAGAGCCATGGAGGGCATGTGGGCAGTGTGGCTGGAGCGATGGGCTGTTTGGGGGAGGGTGCTGCCGTGGGTGACAAGTCTCTGAGGACCTCAGTGCCTGCCCCTGCTGGGTGTGACTTTCAATTTTGTGGTTTTCTTAAGGGAGGTCTTGGTCCAGGGTGAGAATGGGGGTGCCATTGTTTTGAGAATCATAGTGTTGATTGAGGTTGTGGCGGCACCGAAGTGTGAGCTGGGGCCAGGGTGTGCGTGTGTGTGTGGGGGGGTGTATTGCAGAGCCCGGAGCCTGCAGTCAGGTGGGGATCGGTATCTACCCCTTAACTGTTGAGGGGTGCACTTCTCCTGAGCATGGGCAGGAGGGCGGGCTGGTCGGTCTGGTGGCTGCAAGGGGCCCTGCGTGGGCTCTCTCGGAGGCCCGTGGGCAGTGTCTGGGGGGTGGGGCGCGTGCAGTACGGTTGTACGCAGCTGTCTGGAGCCCCAGCTCCCCCTGCCTGCGGGTGACTGCCTCCCCTCGCGGGCGGCCCCGCCCACATTCCAGAGGAGTTAGGGGGTGCCCCCTACAGCCCCTGCCCACACCCCAACCTCTGACCCAGCCTGAGCCCACTCCCTCCGTCCTGGGCACCCAGTGCTGCAGCAGCTGGTTCCAGGGAGGGGCAGCCGGGCGGGGGTGGAGGCTGGAATGTGTGCCGGGGGTGAGGGAGGGCCCCCTCCCCCCTCCCCCCTCCGGAGAGGGGGCGGAAGAGGGGAGGAGTCGGTGGGGCAGAGAGACCCAGAGGGGAACAGAGACAGACCGAGATACTGAGGAAGGCAAAAAGAAAGAGGAAGAGAGAACCGGCCAGAGGCAGGAATGGCAGAGAACTTAGGAGACAGAGGGGAGAAGTCGAGGCAGCAAGCCAGGGACAAGGACCCAGAGGGAGGGCCGGCACAGGGGCAGGGCCACAGGTGACAGCAGCCCCGCCCCCACACCGGGGCTGGGCTGCTCACCTGTCCCGGGTCACACCTGAGGCTGCCTGTCCCCTGCCCTCCCAGGGCGGGGCAGCCGTGGGTGGGGCTGGAGTCAAGACTCCTGGGTTGGGCCCCAGCACCCTTGGCTGTGGCTTGGTAACTCCCATTCCCAAGGCACCTGGAGAGTCAGGCAGGTCCTACTGGGCCCGGTGGGGGCAGCTGTGCCCTGGGCACCCGCCTGGTGCTGGGGGTCCAGGAGCGGGCTCCGACAGGGCACAGCTCACTCCCATCTCCCCAGATGGCTCCTTGCCAGAGGTCCGGCTACTCCCCAAGGCAGGCCCTGATCCTGGCCTTTGGCATTTCAAAAGCGTGGAGCCAGCCCCAATTACCCATTTGGCCGCCCCCAGGGGACTCTGGCCTCAAGCAGAAGGCAGTGACCCCAGTGACCTTCGCCTGCTTGCCCACGGCTGTCTCATCATCCAGGAGCGCTGCCCACCTGGACCCAAGCCCCCAGTCCAGAGCGCACGCCTCGGCAGCCACACCTGTCCGCACAGCCCGCGCGACCCTCCACCGAGTCTTGCGCCTGCCCAGCCTGGGGCTAACTTGGGACCAGAAGTTCTGGCCTGCATGCTCCCCGCCGGGCGGCGCCTGCTCCTGCTCACACCGGCCGCTGCCTTCTCTGAGCAGACTCCTGGTCACAGCCAACCTTGCTCCCCTCCTCCCAGCCCCCAGCTCCCCGCAGCCCCCTTGCCAACCACCTCGCTCTGAACCCGAGGCCGCCTTCACACAGTGCCCCATCTGTCCCTCCTCGGGCCTCTCCTCTAAGCCCAGGCTGAAGGCCCAGCCATCCAGCCACCTGAATGTTCTGCTCCCTGGGGGCCACTCTCAATCCTCAGCCACAGACTTGGGGAATCGCCCCTTTCGGGTCCTCGCCTCGGCGTCTTCCTCCCACCTTTGGTTTTCTCTCCCCCAACTAACTTCGCAGCTGCCCCCCCCCCCCACCATAAATACACCTGCTTGCACGTCTCCAGGTCGTTGCGCACGCTGTCTCCCACCTAGGGGCACCCCTTCCCTCTTCCAACGCCTGGCAAACTCCTATTCCTTTGGCAAAACCTCAGGCCAAGTGCTCTCCTCCCGCTCGCCTTCCTGCGCTCCCCCCGCCCGGGGGCTGCATGCTCCCCCAATCCGGAGGTCGCGTCACCGAGTCGAGGAGGAGGGGGCAGCAGACAATGCCTGGACGTGGAAGGAGGGGTGCGAGCGAACGCGCCGGTGCGGGGGTCCACGTGCGGCGCCCCCCGCTACGCCCCCTCTTCCGTCCGGGCGCTGCCGAGCCGTCAGACCCTCGGCGCGCCTCCCGCCCCCAAGTTTGCAGACGCGCGACCACGGGGAGGGGGCCGCCCGCCTCCGCGCCGCGCTTGCGCACTCAGCCGGCCCGGGCGCGGTCCCACCCTCCGGCGCTAACGCCGCGCTGTCATTGGTGCGTGCGGAGGAGCGAACGGCGGGGCCACCAGTGAGGCGCCCCCCCGGGGTGGGCGGGGCCTGGGCCCCCCGACGCGCGGACGGGGGCGAGCGGGGCGCCCTCCCCGCGGTGACGTCAGGCCCGATTCGCGGCGCGTTGCCGTGGAAACCGCGATTCCATTCCTGCGGGTTTCCGGGGGCCACCCCCTCCCATTCAGCTTTTTCCTCAATGGGAGGAGGGGGCGGCGCAGGGCAGAGACCGCCCCCTGCGATCTCGGCAGACCCAGTCCTCGCCGGGCCTCAGTTTACCTTTCTCTCACGTGGCCTAGCCTGCAGCCCCTCTGGCCGCGGCTCCCCTCGGCCAGGCACCGCCCCCTGGCTAGGTGTGTGCGCTGTGCGCCCTGCCTAGGGGGGGAGGAGGCCAATGGCCCGCAGCCCCCACCGGGGTGTTGTCCTCCTGGGACCCCAGGGCAGGGCCGTGACCCTTGGACTCCCGGGCTGGGCGCCAGGCAGCGCCCTGAGGGGTGGGTTCCCGGGCAGCAGGGCAAGTGCCCCCCGCCCTCAGCGTGCACACACAGCCTGCGATTCAGCCTGTGATTCAGCAGGTGCCTCAGTTGACACCTCCTTCCACATCCCCCACCCAGCCCTGTGGAATCACCTGGGTACAGCCCTCAGCCCTGACCCCCAGGGGCAGCTGCGTGGGCGGAAGCTTCCACCTGAGCTGTCCCACCCACGCCTCCAACCTGTGGCCGTTGACTCTGAGGTCTGGAGAGATCAGCCTGACGTGTGGCATCCTACCTTCCTGCCGTGGGCTTGCGATGATTTTGGGGTGACTGGCCAGGGAGAGGGGCAGAAGGTCCTTCTGGAGATGCTCCCAGGACACTCCTGGGACGGGACCTGTGTCCCTTACCCATGGGGTCCCTGGAGCTGGGGTTGGGAGGGCAAGGGCTTGGGCCATCAGAAATCTGCCCAGGAGTGGGTGGACACTCCGATCCTCTTGGGCGACTGATGTTTCTGGCCATGGGGTTTTCTCGTCTATCAGTTGGGACTACAGTTAGTTGTAACTTCTGGGGGCAGTGCTGTTGACTGAGGAAGCACAGGTGAGTGGGTGCTCTCACTGTCCTGCCTCTGCCCAGTCCAAGTGGATGACAGCGGGACGCCAGAGGACTGGCCCCTGACCCGGCCCCCAGGGAGATGCCAGTTGAGTTAGTCCCTAGGCAGTGCAAGGGCAGACAGGAGAGGGGTGTTCCTGGTAGGGCACGGCCCGGACAAAGGCCTGGAGGCTTGATGCATGACCGTCAGGGCTGGGGAGCGCTGGAATGCAAGGCCAGGGTGAGGCCAGAGAGGGGTGAGAGTTCACCGAAGGCTGGGACGGTCAAGCCAGAGGCTCAGGCCCTGGGGAATCATTGATTTCCGCTAGAGAGCTTCTGGGGGCCAGGCCCCCAGGAGGGGGCTCTGGTAGCCTCTGGGAGGGCTCAGGTCAGGGACCCACCCAGGCAGTACCTCCTGCCCGGCCCAGCAGTTGGAGCAGCCTCCCTGTCAGCAGCTGGGGAAACCGAGGCCCAGAGTGTGTGCTCAGGTATCCCTGGTGACAGTTCCAGGGGTCAGTCCCCAGCCCACTTCCCACAGCCGGGAACTGAGGCCCCACCCAGGGCGCACTGTAAGCAGGCAGCCCTGTGCCCACACCCTGCAGGACTTCCGGCCTCGGGTACCGGGGAAGTGGCTGGCCCCTCCCTCCCCTGCTGGGGCAACTTCCTGCCCACCCTCACCTCAAGCCGGGGAGGGAACGTGGGAACTGTTCTGGGATGCAACCCCCACCCACTTTCCAGCTCCCACTACCTGAGATGGTGGGAGAACCCAGCACCTCACCGGGCCACCTGATCACCCCAAGCCCCCTCCTCAGAGAAAGACCCACCCACCGTGCCACTTCCAGGTATGTAAGACCACCCATCGTACCTGGGAGCCCCCTGTGATGGCCAAGACCCCCCACCCCCCACAAGCGGGCAGCACATTCACTCGTTTCATTTTCTGTTTATTACTTGAAATCACGGTGTTTGTGTAGGTTTATCTTTCCCAATTTTGTTTTCATACAGGAAACTCAACGCAAGGTGCTGGGACACCCCACAGCCCGAACCCTGAGGGTGGGTAATGCTTTCTTGGGGGAGCCCTGATGAGGGCAGAGGGGGGCGGGCTGGTTCCTGCCTGGGGCCTCCACCCTCAGACCCGCGGAGGCACAGGTGTTATTTAAAAATCGTTTAAAAAAAAACAAAACAGAACACATTTAAATAGGTATCCAAGACAGTTCTTCAAAAACAAACCCACTCCTTTTTTCTCCTTTTTTTTTTTTTTTTGGAAAATGAAAACAAACAAAAAAACAAATCCTTGACCCCTACCCTCTGACCCCTCCCTACCCACCCCCCCACAAAAATTTTACAGAGCTACAATTAACACATGATGTTCACATCTGAAACCATTAACTTTAAACACATAAGGGGGGGCGGTGTTCACCTACGATAGGATGAAGGAACAGGCAGGGGGTGGGGGTGTCTGGAGGACAGAAAGGTGGGGCAAGGACAAGACTGGGGGGCAGGGGGCAGGGGGCAGGGCCCGATCATCTCCATTATCAGTAAAAAATAAGTGAATGAAAAAAAAACTCCACCCCCATTGAAATGGCCCCAGTAGAGGGCTTGTCCCTCTGCCCCAGGGGAATCTGGGGATAAGGGCACTAGCGGGGAGGGTCCAATTTAGACCAGCAGCGAACCCCCCCCAAGGGGGTTAATGCTACACAGCGTCACCCCTACCGGGGGCTTCACAGCTCAGCACCCCCTCCCCTCCTGGCTGCCAGAGGGCCTCCAGACACAGCCCACAGGCCCAGATCCCTCAGGTCGGGCCAGGAAGGAGCGCTGGGGGTTATTTCCCCTGTCCCCCCAACCATTTCTCTCCCGAGTTTTCAAGAGACTCCCAACCACTATTGGCTCAGAAAATTAATAGTCTATAAATACCCCAAGCTCAGAACAAAAAGGGGGTGGGGCAGGAGGAAATGGCACAGTGCGTGGACACGAAGGCTGGCGGCTGTCTGTCCCCCTCCCTCTCTTTCCTACTCGGGAGAGGGCCCCACACCCCCACCTGAACCCCGAGGCAGGCTGGGGTCAGCCTACTGAAGCGCCTTTTTTTTTTCCCCTGGAAAAAGAGACCAAGAGAAAAAAGCACAGATGTGGAGGAGACCCGGCCGTGCGGGTGGCGCAGGCGGTCTCCGGTCGCTGTGGGGCCGGCCGGCCGCCCTGGAGGCTGGGGCGCAGCTGCAGCGGGGCTTCCCTCCTAGGCCCTGCCCGTCTGTAAAGTGCATCATGAGGCATCTACGTTTTTGACTTAAACCTGAAGGGGTGGGGGCGGCTTCCTCGTCTCGTCCCACTCTCAACCATCTGGAGTGACTGCTACATATCTGGAGCTTGGGAAGTGGGCGGGGAAGGACCCAGCTCAGGCCGAGGATGGGAGCCGGCGACGGGAGGAAGAGGCGGGGAGGTGTGAGCTGAACCAAGGAGGCAGGAACCGAGTCCATGGAGAGTTCGGAAAACCATGGTAAGAATAGAAATTAAAAAAAAAAAACAAAAAACCAACAAAACGAAAAAAAAACAAAACAAAACCAGAAGGAAGCTGGCGGGGAGGGAGGGGCCCCCCGCTGCCCTGACCGCCTGCCCTCCCGCGCGCAGGCCATGCCGGGGGACTCCCGGCCCAGGGTGGTCGGGCGAGGGACGCGGTTCCTAGGCCACCACGAACTCTGACTTAATGTCAGGATTGACTTCCGGCTTCCAAACGGAGTCCTCGAAGTCGAGGCCCAAGCCGGAGGCCTCGCTGGGACCGCCACCTCCCCCGCCGCTGGTGGTGTCGCTGCGGCCGGCCTTGCGGCTCGGCGGCCAGTGGTAGGGGCCGCGGGCGTCACGCCGGGCCTTCCTGCGGAGCCGCTTCTGCTGGAGAAGCAGCTGCAGACGCTCCACCTTGCAGCGCGTGGCCCGGTTTTCCGTCTGCCGCAGCCGGTCCCCTGAAAGGAAGCAGTGACTGTGACCCCTGAGCCCCTCGGGGCAGAGGCCAGACACCCCCCCAGGCGTGAGGCACAACCCAGCCTTCCTGGGCGCTGAGAGAGGGAGTCTCGCTCCAGAGTCCGTCGGGTCCGTGGCGGAGCCCGGGGCGCCGTGAAGTTCCTGGGACTCAAGGTGTCTCCGGCCCGTCTCTGTGCAGGCTAGGCCGGGTCCGGGACGGGTGCTGAGCACGCCGCCAGCACGCCTATCAGGTGCTGCACAGGCCCTGGGGCCGGTGCCTTGGTTTCCCCTTCACGACCTGGGCTGCGGGCCCGCCAGACGCAAGAGGGACACTATTCGGCGGACTCGGGATTTACTGGGGGAAACCTGGTCTCTGGGGGACACAGGCTACCCGGAGCAGCTCTGGCCCCCTCCTTCATCAGACTCGGCCATTCACAGAGGCTCCACCTGCCATCTGGACAAGGTGCCGGGGGGTGGGGGGGCGGCAAGAAGGAAGTACCCCCCTCAGGAGAGGACAAGGACACTTTGTGCCCCCAACACACATGCTCCCTTCTCTCGGCTCCAGTGCAGAGCAGGGCGAGAAGCAGCTGCCGGCCCCCCCAGCCCCCCTGGGTCAGCTGCTCTGAGCAGCGCACAGAGGGGCCTTGAACAGCCCAGGGACGGGTGGGGCGGCTGGACACTCACCCAGCGGCTTGCACATGCGGGCCTGGCTCAGGGAGGCCGGGGCTGCGGCCGCCAGCTTCTCACAGGAGGTAGTTTTGGGGGTGAGGTCCGGGGCGGGAGACGTGGGTGCGCACTGGGCATGGCAGCGCAGCTGCGTCAGGGACGGGGGCATGCCCTGGTAGTGCCGCGTGGCGCTCAGAAGGTCATTGAGGATCTGCAGGATGGTGCCGATGTCACGCCGCGGCCGCCCGCTGCTGTCCTGGCAGTTAGGGTGCAGTGTGCCTGCAGGAGACAGGGGAGTCGCTGCTGAGCGCTCACGTGACCGACACGTGGCCTCCGGGGCGCACTCGTAGACAGGTGGGACCCCGGGGCGGGAGCGAGGCACACGGGGGCCCACAGCCTCCTGCGTGGTTGTGCATGTGCCAGGAGACCCCGGGGTGGGGTGGGGGGATGGGTGAGAGTGTACCCCACCCCCAGCCGGTGATCTCTGGGGGGAGCGGGGGGTGGCGCAGGGGTCCCGTAACACCTACCAGAGAAGGTCCCTGAGAAGACCCCCGGGGCGTGGTTCACGAAGCTCTCAATGACGGCGCCGGGTTTGCGGGAGCGGGAGGTAGGGCTCCCCGCGGGGGTGGGAGTGGGGCTGGTACCAGCACTGGCAGGGGGCGAACAGTCCATCTGCTGGTCGGAGAGAGGGAGGCATGTGAGCTGTGGGCGCAAGGAGAGTCCCTGGAGTCCAGAGTCTGGCGGTGGCCTTTCGTACAAAGCACACATCTGGGACTCTGAGCCCCTCCCCTCCCCCAGTTCCGGGGACAGCCTGCCTTCCCGGCCCCAAGAATGAGCCTTCCCCAGACTCACCTCAGAGCAGGCGGTAGAAGCTGAGTGGGATCGGAAAGAGCCGGCGGTGACAGGTGAGGGGGACGCAGGGGCAGGGCTGCTGGACATCGGGGGGACTCGGGCAGCACTGGACACGGGCCGGCAGGGAGAGGACACAGGGGCGGTCATGCTGGGGTCGCCCCGGGCCGCAGCGGCCGCGGCGGCGGCGGCGGCCAGCACGTGGCGGTGCTGTAGTGGGGCGTGCTGGGCGGCAAGCTGCAGCTGGACGAACATCATGTGGTCACCCACGCGCAGCGCCAGGGTCAGCGGCGAACGGCCGGACAAGAAGTCACTGACCTGTAGAGAGGGGCCCCATCAGCGCCAGGGCCCCAGCCTGCTGCGCGCCCCCAGCCCGGCCCAGCCCCGGCCCCCCGCGCTGTGTGACCTGGGGCCTCTCGCCGCCCCTCTCTGGGCTCTGGGGTCCCTGTCGGTGCCACGGATGCTTAAATAAAATGAATCGGTATTTCCGGAAGACGCCTCCGCCAGCCCGGCCCGGCCCGGGCGCCACTGGGGGCTGTGGGGGACAGAGGCGGGTCAGATGGGGGGGGCCTGGCCCTCCCTGGCCAGCTTGGTTCTTTCAAGGGGAAACTGAGGCCAGAGGGGGCAAGGCCCAGTCAGCAGTCACTGCCCTCGAATAACCCCACCCTCCCAGCCCCCAATCCTCTGCCTGTGAATATGGGAGGGGAGCCAATCTCAGACCCCCTCCCAGTTAAGCCACCCAGGCAGCAAGTGGGCGGGAATTCCTGGACAAATTCTTCTTCCTAACCTTTGCTTTCTCAAGATAAATATTTATCTGTCCTGGGTGGGGCTGAGACTGAGGGGGAGGCTTCACTGCTGCAGGAGGGGGCCCTGATGGTTCTCTGAGGCCTGGGTCCTGTGAGACCTCCACGTAGCCTGAACGCAAACCCCCCAATCTGGTGGGTGGTGGTGGTGGGGGGTGCATCTGAGCTCAGTCTGCACTGGGCTCCTCCTCTGGAGCCTAGCCAGTGCTGAGCTTTCCCCAGGGGCCAGGATGGTGGTGGTGGTGGGGGGGGGGAGGTTTCTGAGAAGTGACATAGGCCGGGATGACTCAGAACCACCGCCTCCCAGCCCTCCGCTGGCAGCGACTGGCGTAACCTTCTCTGCTTGGGGGCCGTGGGGAGGAGGCGAGGGAGGCGGGCAGTGTGCAGCCCCCACCCTGAAGCCTGGACTGCATGGCACCCCCCCCAACCCCAGAGACTCCCCTTGCAGGAAGGGCCTGGGTTGGCTTCCCAAGAGCAACTGGGGAGTCCCCCCCACCCCTCCACCCTGCAACTTCCTCCCTGGGGAGGGCGAATAGGAGGGCATGACTCGGTGCCAGGCGGGGAAACAGCCCTGGGAGCCCAGTCACTCCGCCCAGTGCCCCCCCCTCCTGACGCAGGCACCCTGGGGCGGATGTGAACCAAAGACACCCCGGGCCCCCCTGCCAACCGCAGGCCCCCCATGAGCAGAGAGCTCAGTTCCCATCTTCACCAGGAAATCCAGTGTGGCCCCCACCCAGCTCCCGGGACCCCAGCTCTGCCTTCAGCCCACCGGCCCTCCTGATGGCAGACCACCCAGCGCCAGTGCCCCTCTTCCTCCTTGCTAGCTAGCTGGTGAGGACAGGATGCTACATGTCGGGGAGGGGGCGAGGGCCTCAGGGCAGGAGGAAGGGAAGCCGCTGAGCAGGTTTCCTGCGGCCAGCCCAGCCCAGCCCACCCCCTAGCCGGGGCGGGCAGCAGCCTGCTTCCCCCACCCTGGCAGCGGGCGGATAGCTGAGGCCTGTGTCACCCTCCTGGGAGGAGGGCCCCGCCGCCAGAAAAATGAGGAAAGGAGGAGGTAAAAAAAAAAAAAAAAAAAGGCTGCAACAAAACCGGGAACCCGGCTGTGGGCCAGTCCCTGCCTTCCTCCTCAGCTCCTGGCCAGTTGCTAAATATTTTCCTAACATCCTGTCTAGGCTATGGCCCTGGGGCTGGGTGCCCCCTCCCCCTTTTGGGGCAGAGAACAAAGGCCAAAGGGAGAAGGAGGAGGGGTGGCTCCCCACCCCTTACAATGGGGTCAAAGAAGGCGGAAGGAGTGTCACCCAGGCTGGCCCCTCCAGGCCCCCCAACCCACCCACAGAAATTTGGAAAAAAAAAAAAAGGTTGCCCTGGGGAAACCGCAGTGGCTAGGGGGACTGGGGACCCAGGCCCCGGTGTGGGAGCGGTGTGGGAGCGTGGGCCAAGGTCACCCCCTCAGGCAGGCTTGTGAAAGCCCAGCCCCCTCCCCCAAGGCAGCCACCGTGGGAGAGAAGGCCCTCAAGGTCAGGTGGTGAGTGCGAGGGGGGAGGAGGAAGAGGAAGCTGGGTGACCAGGCCAAACTGGCAGGAAGGCTGGGCGGCGCGTACCCTCCCTCCCCGTGGGTCTCCTGGGAGCACAAACACCACCCCCCCAGGCCCTCCCCCTGGTCTGGGAGGGACCGGCGCGGGTCTTACCTGCGTCTCGGTCAGGCTCTCCAGGGCCTGCATCACAGACTGCTCTGGCCTTGAAGCCTGGGACTGAAACAGAGGAGAAGCCGCTCTGAGCGTGCGCTCTGGTCCGAGGGCCCAGGCGCCAGGGCAAGGGAGCTGCTTGCCAACAGGGGCTGCCCTGGCAGGGTGTGTGCTGGGAACCAAGTTCTCAGGGGAAGGGGCTGCCCGCCTGTGCCAGAGCCCCTGGGGCACTCTGCCCCAGCCATTTACCATGAGGCCCGCCTCCACGGTGGGCACCAGCGTCAGCTTGCTGCCATCCCCCACGCCGAACTCCTGCAGCTTCCCCGAACTGAGCCGGCTGGGGAGAGGAAGGAAGAGGGTGAGGCCAAGGAGACAAGGCAGCGACCCAGAGGGGAGGGCTGTGTTCCTGGGGGAGATATGGGAGCCCTACCCACCCCTCTCCCTTCCTGGTCTTCAGACCAGAGAGGTGGTGTGTGTGTGGGGGGGGGCGGGGAGTGTCAAACATCTGGCCCCGAGGGCCCCCATGCAAGTGGCTCAAACCTCCTTCCCAGAAGCCCCAACTCTGCACTGGGGCACCACCTCTGCACCTCAACAAAGCACTTTTTCATCACCCGGGCGCCAGTGCACCCTTGCCGTCCTCTGCCACCCTTCCCTCACCCCAGGGCCAGCCCCTGCCAGTAATTCACCAACTCCGGCCCGGCGCTCCTCTTTGTGGGAGCCACAGGGCTTAGCCTTTAGGGTCTTTTGCGGGGCCAGGCTCCCCCTCCTCCCTCCCTCCCTGGCGCAGGCCGCCGCGGCTCAGACAAAGGAGACCCTCCCCCAACCGCCCCTCCCCCACGGGGGCCCCTCCGCTGGGGATGGACACTGCGTGTCCCTGGAGGCCCGCGGGGGGAGTGCTCCCCGGCCTGGAGGCGATTTAAATACCAGGGGGGAGGGGGAGACTGCGGGAGTGCTCGGTGGTTAGAACAAAGGGGGGTAGAAAGACGCAAGTAGGGGAAGAAAACAGCCAGACGTAGAAGAGGGCACCGAGCAAATGCGGAAGCCAGCGGGAAATAAGGCAGAGAAGGAGGCGGCCGCGCCCCCCACCCCCGCTGCTGGGACCCCCACACTGACCCGGGACTCCTGCCTTCCCAGGAGGGGAGGGGGCGGCCCTCGCAGCCGCCTTTGTGCGGCGACCCCGGGCGGGGGAGGGGGCCGAGGCAGGCAAGGCCGAGCAGAGGGCGCCCGAGAGCGCGCGGCGCGCCCCCGCCCCCCGTCTGGCCGCCCCCTTCCTTCCCCGTGCGGCGCGCTCTTTGTTCCCGCCCGGGGGCCTGGGCCCGAGGGGGTGGCGGGTCCGGGGGCGGCGCGCGGTACCTACGTGTCTTTGTGGAGCAGCGCCAGGCGCTCCTTGGGCACTTTGAGCCTCTGGGACAGCCGCTTGCGCAGCCCCTCCACCGTTTCGTC
This sequence comes from Phoca vitulina, assembly GCF_004348235.1. Classification (NCBI taxonomy): domain Eukaryota; kingdom Metazoa; phylum Chordata; class Mammalia; order Carnivora; family Phocidae; genus Phoca; species Phoca vitulina. The sequence continues at coordinate 693,002 of NW_022589784.1, read as the reverse complement.
CGGGGGCACCGACAGCTCATAGCGGGTGCCCGTCGTGCTGTGGATGGCCAGACTCATGGGCGCCGCCTCGGCCGCCGGGCCTAGCTCGCAGGCGCCGCCGGGGGCCCCGCGCCGGCAGCTCCGGGCGCCGCCGGGCTGCGACTCCATCCCCCCCGGCCGGCGCTGGAGAGCTGGGGTCCGCGGGGCGCCGCCAATCCTCGCCGCGCCTCCGGGCAGTGCGGGGGGGGGGCTCCCCGAGCCGGGGGTCCTCGGGGTTCCTAGGGGAAGCGCACGTCCCCTTCGAGAAAGTCCCAGGAGCCGAAGGTGAATCAATAATCAAAAATCCGAGCGGCGCTCCGGGGTCGCGTTGGCTTGTCGGGGCGCCTTCCGGGGGTGGGGACTGCACTCGCGGCTCCTTTCAAGGACGCTGGGCGTGGGGGAGGGTCCGGAGGAAGGGGCGCCGCTTAGGCGGTGGCGCTCGGTACTGTCCGCCGCTCGGGCCGCGCTTCCCCGCGCGTCCCCTCCCTTAGCAACAGCCGTCCCCGCCGCCGCCGCCGCCGCTTGAAAGATCTGGGGGTGAAAGTAACAAGAAAAAAAAGTTATAATGTATCAACGTTCCAAGGGGCGGGGCTGCCGCCCCCTCCCATTCACTACTTACTCCGCCGGCCCTGCGTCGGCCAATCGCCGCGCGCCGAACGCTCAGTCAGCCGCGCGGGCGGGCCAATGGGAAGCGCCGCGGCGTTGCCCCACGTGGCCGCGCGGGCCCGCCCCTCGCCCCGCCCCCGGCCCAGTGGCCAAGGGGAGCTCGGCGGGGGCGGGGCTGGCGCCGCTCTGGCCCGCCCCCGCGCTCCACCCGCCCGCGCCGGGGGCCATTCATACGGTCCGCAACAAAGGGCAGGCGGCCCGAGAGGGATCGGGGTGGGGAGGGGGCGGCGCGGGGTCCCGCTCTCGGGGGGCGCGGCGTGGGGGCGGGCACTGTCCCAGCGCCGGGAGGGGCAGGAAGCCGGGGGACCTCCCCCCGCGTCTGTCCGGGAAGCCGCCGCGAGCGGAAGCGGGAGGCGATCCTCGCGCTTCGTGGCCGGGCGGCTCTCAGGAGGTTCGGCCGGCGGGCGTCCCCGACCCGTGGGGCGTGAGGTCCGACGAGGAGTAGGGCTGCGGGCGGGGCCTGCACCCCGGTGACGTGGGCCGGTGCCGGGAGGGCCCCTCCCGCGCCGGCACCACCTCGCGTCCCACCCCTGTCCCGCGGGCCGGGCCCGCTTCCCGAGTCTCGCCCGCCCGAGCCGTGACGTGACGCGGCGTCCCCGGCTGCGCCCGCGCGCGCCGCTTGGGGCTGCGGTGAGTCAGCAGCGCCGGCGCGCCCCCTGCCGGCCCTGCCCGGGAGCGCTGCCTGAAGTCCTGGGGAGGGGGCGAAGAAGCTGCCCCGGGGCCGGGGAGAGGCCTACGGGACCGCTGGCGAGGTGGGAACCTCCGTTAGGGGTCTGAAGCCTCCAAGGCGGGAGGCTGGGGCCGCACAACTGGAGAAACTGAGGCTGAACAGCAACTTGCTCAAGGTCACTCGCGGGGTAGGAAGAGTGCCCGGGAGGCGGGGCGGGGGCTGAGGTCTTGACGGGGCGGTGCTGCTTACGCCGAGCCCCTCCCATCCCACGACCCGAGGGGCTTGCCAGGGCTGGAGACACCCCGAACCCTGCCTGCCCCCAAAACAAAGAAAAGTGGGGCACCCGTAAGAGCCTAGAGTGGGGACCCTCCTACTCGTCCGGCGAGATCCCACCCGCACTCACCAGACGCGGCCAGTTCGAGGTCTCAACAGTCCTGAGTGTACCCACGTCCGGGGACAGCGCGCAGTGGCGGGGCAGGTCTGGGGCCGAGCGGGCGGCCCCCAAGCCTTTATCCGCACCGCCTTCCCTCGGGGTGGAGTTTGGGCGGGCAGGGGGCGGAGGGCCGGGCGGCCGGTGACGCAGGCGGGCCCCCGCCCCTGCCTGCAGGCCAGGGCCCTGGGGCGCCTTGGGATCTGGGCCACCCACCCCTTAAGCCTCGCCTCGTATATTGGGGGTCGCTGCTGAACCCAGGGTCACAAACGGCTTCGCTGATGGGCCGGATCCCCAGGACGGGGTTTCGAGTGCACAGGTTGGCTCCCGCCCCACCCCCCTTCCCTGCCGCTCTAGGGCCCGGTGCTTCCGCCTGGGGGCGCCCGCGTGGGGGTGTGCAAGGGAGGGGGGTGCCTGAGTCAGCGGCCACGGTCCAGGAAAACAGGCTGGAGTCACCTGCCTGTTGTGGGGGTGCCCCAGCCAGCTGCCCCGGCAGCCTGGCCTCCTGCATCCCTTAACGGTGACCTCAGAAGGCATTTATGGAGCGATTAACCTGCGCCAGGCCAGCCTGGTGCAGCCAGCCACCACCCGCCGCGCTGTGACCTTTTGGAGCCTGTTTCTGCGGCTCTCCATGGCTGCAGAGGGATAGAATCCAGCACGGCTCACTCTGGGGCCCCGAGTGGGGGGCTTGGGGGTGGGCAGATCACCCTACCCATTTCACAGACCAGGTAACTGACACCACACAGCAGCAGGTGAAAATGTGGCAGGTCCTGTTTCTCCCAGCACGTTGCTCTGGGTTGGGAACTTTTTGAGGATGACCCTGATTGGTGTGGGGCCCTCTCAGTCCCCCTGCTCCCTCTGCCCAAAGGAGGGGACCCCAGGACCTACTCGCCTGCCCCTTGTCCATTTATCTGGTTTCTCACTTTATCTGGCCTGACCACCTCCACCTCCACCCTAGTAGTGGGCACCCCTCCCAGGGCTGTGTTCCTTTCCAGGTCCCCATCCTGCTCCCACCCTGCTCCTGCAGCCTCTGACCCGCCCCCTCCCACACTCACCCGTCACACCCACACCCAGAGGCTCCCAATTCCACAGGGTCAGGAAACCTTTGGGAGGGGGTCGCTGGGGGCTGGGATGGAGGGATGGATTTGGCGGGACAGAGGACGGTGATCCAGAAAGTGAGGCAGCCAGCGCAAAGCTCAGGCTTGAGGGAGCGCTGGAGCCTGGAGATTAGGTTGTGGGGCCACCGCTGAGGGCCTTGGAGGGCCCTGCTGCCAGAGGAACATGGGGGCGGCAGAGGGAGCTGTGCGCTCTGAAGCCGGAGCATCTCGATGCTGGAGGGCCCCAGACGGAGCAGGTGGTGCTGGCTCGGGGATTTGGCCAGGGTGGCCAGGGCTGTGTGATCGCAGGCGGGTCTGGGACCTCGCCCCTCAGGTTACCAGCAGAGTAGCGGGTCCTCCCAGAACAGGGGCCCCGAGGGTTCATGCACATCTAGGGGTGGGACACTGCTCTCAGGAAAGGACCACAGCCCCAGCCTGGCTCTACAGGTCCAACTTAACACACTAAGTCAATCCACTTCCTCCTTTTTTACCTGTTCATTCCTTGCTCTAGTCAGTCCCTGGGTGTGAGAACACTCGCAGTCCAAGGGGACCTCCTTCCTCAAAGAGGATCAAACCTTTATGCGAGCCTGCCTTCAAGGAAAGGGTTGTGACCTCCGGTTGCTGGTCGTGTGACCCACTCCACCCCGGATGCCTCCACCCCAGGACAAGGCCTCGGCCGACACACGCTGTTCCTGCAGGCCCACATCAGGCGTGGGCGTCCCTCAGGCTCCAAGGCTCACACGTCCCCCAGGAGGCCTCTCTGTGCTGAGAAATCTTACCTCTGTCCAGAGCTGCACCCCCAGCCAGAGGCTGAGATCTCTCTGGGAACAGGGGTACGGCTACAGGGACTGCTGGTGTGGGTGGTGCCGGTCCAGCGGCTTCGCTGAAAGTGTAACTGTCGTGGTCGTGCTGCCGCGTTCCCTCAACCACCACTTGAACCCCCTACCCTGTCCTTGGTCCAAGGCCTGACCAGGAACTCTAGAACTTAGGCTTCAAAACACACAACGGGGAGGAGTGGGCCTGCACCTGTGAGCCCATGACTGTCCGCGTTCTCTGGCCTGGGGGTCCCTGGGAAAGTGGGGGCCAGCTCCTTGGGCCTACCAGCCTGAGTGGGGGACCCAGAGAGAAAGCCCGCATAGCTGTGAGCTGGTCTGGAAGCCCCACAAGCACGGCTCCTGCCACACTGAGCGCCAGTGAAGCCATGGGACAGTCACTCGCACGGGACCGTGACACACGAATACACAGCCCATCTGTGCTGACAACGTGCCCAGGGAGGGCCTCCCCGTCACCTCCAGGCTGCCAGTGACACATGGGAAGGCCCAGACTTTCCCGCACACTCACCCCCCTGGAATCCCCTGCCACCCTGCTCAAGCCCAGGGCTATGGAAGGGAGGTGAGGAGACCCCTTCCCTCAGAGTCTCCTGCTGGCCACCTGCAGCGAGCTTCTGGGCCAACCCTGTGCTTGCAAAAGGGAAGAAATGGAGCAGCACAGAAGCTGCCCCCGCCCAGCTGCCCCACCCCATCTGGGGCCAGCCCAGGGGCCTGGATGGCACAGAGGTGCCAACACCACCGGGGATGAGGCGCACGGCCAGCCAGGGCCACCCACAGGCCGGGTGAGCAGAGGGCTGGGCGTCTGTGGGAGCAGGCAGGACCCGCCTCTTCCCAGCGTGGCTGGGGCGGGCCGGGGAGCCCACAGGGCAGACGGCACAGCCTGAAACCTGGCAGAGCCCCAGGAGGCTGTCCAGCAGCCCTGGCCTGGCCCGGGAGCTGGGGCCACGCCCCCGCGGGGCCAGCAACTTGTGCCAATCCCCACCCTCTTGGGATGATGGCAAACAGCCTGCCCCCCACCTACTCTGGTTTCATGGGCTATACCCCCTGCACACCCCTACTCCCCAGTTTACTAGACCCCCGAGGACCCCTTGGGCCCCAGCTGCCAAACCCTGGAGGCTGAGGCTGGCATTTAACGCCTTATCCCACCGCAGGGGCATGCAGAGCTCAAAGACCAGGCAAGGTCCTGAAGACACAGTCCCAGGCAGGACACAAAACCAGCATACACAAGTCAGGTCCCTGGTTTTTAATGGGGGGCTCAAGCGGGGGGCAGGCTGTCCCACAGAGGTGACTGGGAGCTGAAGTCTCCACGGCAGGGTCTACAGAGTCAGAGGGATGGCAGGTGGCACATCAGGCTGGGAGAGAGGGGGCTGGAAGGTGGGAAGAGAGCCAATGGTGGGCGGGTACACACAGCCCCCCTCAAAAAGCAGAGCAGGTCTCTGGGCTCACCCCCAGCCACCGGGCCTGCCAGCCCTGGGTTTGACGGGTTAGCTCTCTTGGCAGAAAGCTAGAACCGTGCTGCCCCCTGGCGGCCTTCTCTGGCAAGACCGCTCCCTCCACAGGAGAACCCCTTTAGGCGGCTTGCTGACCTTCCTCCCCACCCCCCCACCCCCCACCGTCAGACTGGACCCGCGTGAGCTGGTTCAGCCTGCCCAGGACATCCTCTGCCCAGTTCTGGGCCTCGGTTTCCCTGCTGGCAAGGGCCACGCACCGCCTACTCAAGAGCTTTCACCAGGGCCTCGTTGGCCTCGATGCGGATTTGGATCTCAGCCCTGGAGGCCTCATCTGCCGCCCCTGACAGCTCCGACTGCGCCTTCTCCAAGTTCACCTTGGCTGCCTGCAGGAAGTGGGCAGTGGGTGAGAGCCAAGCAGCAACCCCAGCCTGGTGCCTGCCCCTCCACCAAGCTCAAGGTCCCTTCCCCGAAGCCCATGATCTCTAGGACAACCAGCCTCCCAGGCACACCAGTCTCTCCCGGGACACTCACCCCCGCATCCAGCATGTCCAGCGTCACGGCCTCTTCGGCCAGCAGCTGGACCGAGGAATCAGCATTCACGGTGACGGAACCACTGCTCACTACAGAAGGAGAAAGATGTAAGACCTCCACACCCAACCGCAGGTGACATGATCACCCCCAAACCAGAAAAGTGGCTCCACAGAGTGGCCCTAGAGTCTAGCATGGGAAACAGACAGCTGGAGAGATGGAAGATGCACCGGGGGCCCAGGAGCACCCACTGGGGGTTGGACACAGAGAATAGAACCTTATTCCTTCACCCACCAGTCCATCAGCTAAGCTAGGATCAGGGATGATCCGGGAGCTGGATTTGAATCCTGGCTGTCCCTCCGAGTTGTGCTGGGGAAGCACTTCTTGGGATCCAGGATCCTACACCTTCTCTTAATCGGCTCCTCCCGCATAGGATTTGACTTCTCTCTCAGACACCTGTCCCCCACCCCCACCCTGCCTCCTTACAGACTCCTTAACCCCACGTTTGTTCTAGGTACTGTTCTTTTACCAACTCTATGATCTGAGACTGAGACAGGCCTAATGAAGTATGAGGCCCCTACCCAGCTCCATCCCACTGGACTCACCAAAGTATTTGGAGGTGGTGCCATCCTCAGCATGGACAACAACCAACCCTGGCCGCAGGACCTGCAGGGTGGGCACGTGGGCCGCAAGGATGCCAAAGGCTCCTGTCTGCGTGGGCACATCCACTTGCCGGACGTTGGCACCGTTGAAAAACACCTGGAAAAACACAGGGAATGCGTCACTGCAGGCCAGTCTTCCAGCGCTCGGGACGGGCTCCCCTGCAGGGCAACGGCCAAAGGCGGGAGGGAGCACTGCTGCGGAACACGGAGGCGGTCACGCTGGGGCGGAGACTTCAGTTTCGGTGCCCCGCAGCATCTCAGTGCCGGCATCTAGCCCAGAGCCCGTCCACACAGAAATGCCGCAAGAGCACAAAAGGCGCACCGACCCAGGACAAGTGCCCGCGGCTCCGGGACCTGCGGGACGGGGCGGGGGGCGGGGAGGTCCAGTCCTTGGGCGTTGGGATTCCAGAGAAAGCTTACGGAACTCGGAAAACTTTATAGGGCTCGGATTCCAGACCCCAAGGAAAAGCGTAGGGCGCGGATCAAGAGGGCGGGGCAGCGACTCTGGGGCTGGGGGGCTCGGAACCCGGACCAAACGAGACGGAGGGGGCGTGGGTCAGGGATCCCAGATGGGGTTGGGGGCCTCGGAGCCCCGGAGGCTGGGGAGCCCGGATTCCGGACGACACAGGGGAGGGGCACAGGGCGCGGAACAAGTGGGGATCGACAACCCTGAGGCTGGGGTCTCCGACTGCGGACCACTACGGGTCCGGGCTGGAGATGTCGACCAAGGCGGGGTCCCGAGACAGACCGGCATCCGAACCTGCGTGGGTGAGGCGAAGGTGAAGGACATCTGTCCCGGGCCCGCAGCCGGGGCCGGAGCAGCGGCGGCCTCGGCGTAGGCGCGGGCCTGGCGTACGAGGGAACGCAGGCCGGGGCGGCGGAGGACTGCGACGGGTAGCATGGCGACGGCCGCGAGCGGACTCCGGCCGAACGCGGGCAGCCTGGAGGACGAGGAGGACGACGCCCGGGGACTTCTGGGAAGAGGAGTCCAGGCAAAGGCGCACGCGCGAACTACGACTCCCAGCGAGCCGCGCAAGACATTGCAACGACGCATTGCGCCCCACGCGCGGCATGCTGGGGGTTGTAGTTTCCTTCCAGTCCTAGCTGCCCGCCGAGTGCTAAGATGGGATGTGTCAATGGGGAGGACCAGAAGCCTCCGCGGAGCAGGGGTCACTTGCATTCAAGGTTTTGGAGGCGCTCATTGGATGCCAAGCGCAAGATCCATCAAGGGGAATACCAAGATTCCGGTTCTGGTTTGGGGCAGTGGGGACGTTTACCAAACATTCAATGTAACGAATACGCAAATCATATGGCATATTAGAAGTTAAAAAGTACTTAAAAGAGAAAAGAAAAGCAGAGTTGGGGGCCAGGATGGGGTAGGCTGCGACTGTTAGACATGCAGACGTGCCGGGAAGGACATCCCAGGCGGAGGGTCTAGCGCGGATAAGCGCCCGGCGCTGCGGGAGCGGCTCGGCTGCAATCCCCGAGGGCGCCGGCAGAGGACACTCCGCGACCGGAGATGCACTCGCCACGGCCCCGCCCGGCCCCTACCCCCGCGCGCCGTTGACGCACGGACGCGTGCGCGGGCGGCCCGGGGCTCCGCTGACGTCATCTCGGCTCGCGCAGCCTCGCTCGCGGCGTTGACGTCACCACTCCGCCCCCGCGCTCACGCAGGTGGCGCCCCGGGCCAGACCCCAGGCCCACATCTTGGTCTCCGGCAAAGCGCGGAGTGTGGGTTGGGCCCGACACCGGGGAGGGCCTCGGCTGAGAGCGGAGGGGTGCAAGCCACAGGGGAGGTAGCGTCACTCGGGCCCAGGTCTGGGCAGGTGCGTTGCGGCGCGGTGTTGCCCCGGTGGCTCCCCAACCCCAGGGGCTGCCTGCGCCCTAGCTCTCTGCTTTCTAGTATCTGGGCCGCCTGCGGCCAACACAGAGGAAGGACCCAGGCTTAGTGCCCAGACCCCCGCCCCCTCTGGGCCGGCGCTGTGAGGGAGAGTAGGGGCATCCTGGCCCAGGGTGTGCGTGTGCAGAGAGAAGCCCCATTCGCATTTCTAGGGGTGCGTCCTGTGCGCAGTCCCAACGTTCCCAGGGCTCCGGACCCCACATGGAGGCAAGCCTAATCTACCGAATCAGTCGGCTTCTCGAACCCATCCACTGGACAATTTCTCTCCCATTCCTACTCCAGGGTGGCCAATGGGTAAAGGCCCCAAACCTAGGGTTACCCTGGAGATGACCAGTGGACCCAAGTCGGCATGGCTTGTCCACTCAGTGGGGCCACTATGGCCACTATCACCGGTTTGCATGGCCCAGCCTCCTCCCCTGTCCTCCAAACAGCTGGGTTCACACAGAGCCAGAGGCACCATGTCATTCTCCTGATGGGAACCACAAGACGGCCTTCCTTGTTCCCTCCAACACAACACGTTGAACTACAAACATAGTTTCGTACCTCAGGTCCTTTGCACATTCAGCTCCTACTCGCTTGAGCCAGCCTTTCCTGGGTATTTATGCACTTAAGCACGTCCTTGTCTTCAGTGTGCCAGCCCTGTGCCATTCCTGGGGACCCAACTCCTGCCTTGGACGGAACTCACCCTGTAGTGAGGGAAGGGGTGAAGAAGGACACAACACATTGGAGCAAAGAACAGGCGACACGAAGTCCACGGAAAGGGGCAGGGACTGAAGTGTGGGGTGGGAATTGCTGTTACCAAAGGTAGCCAAAAGGAGATGCACTGACACTTGACCATTTAGGAAAAAGTTGAAGGAGGCCAGGAGTGAATCTTGAAGCTGAGCGGGGAAAGAGTCCGCGAGGCTCAGCACCTACAAGTGCAAAGGCCCTGAGGTTGAAGTGGTAGCGTCAATTTTCACTGGAAGGGAAAAGCATGACATTGCGTTGAGCATAGGGCCAGGTGGGCTGGGCTAGAACCCAGACCACGCTGGTGCAGGTTGGTGTCCTAAGCATCTAGAAGGACAAGACACGATTTTCTGAGATGGAGAATGGGGAGCAGCTTTGGGGTTCACCAGTCATGGAGTTTCTGCCAGAGTAGTCCTGATGTCACCCGGGCTGGGCAGGCCATGGTGGCATTCATAACAGATAATATTCTGTTATCTTCACTCATTGTTTGTTCCAACAAGGCAGCGCGCCTGGTGAACCTGACAATGCCACATATTAGGGAAGAAAAGGGGGGGGCATGTCTCCAACCCCCCCAAACTGTGCATCCTGATGTCCCCCAGGTTGGGGGACGCGAAGGAGGGGAAACCGATGGACCCGACTCCTCCCCTTCGTTCCCCGTCCCTCCGGACCCTGGGAAGGGTCAGGAGCTGTGTCGCAGGGGAGGGGGCGGAGACTCAGCCGCCGCGGGAGACAGCCGCTCCGCGTGAGGAGGGGGCGTCCGGAGCGAGGCTCCGCCCCCCACTCCCGCCGGAAGGGAAGGGGAGGCGGTGGCCGGCGCGCAGCGAGCCAGACGCGGCGGCGAGCGCGGCGGCGGCGAGCGCGGCGGGGGCGGTCGGCCCGGGACCGGGTGGCACCCAGCGGGTCGGAGCGGGCTCGCCGCCAACGCGGTCACGTGCGCGGTCCCTCCTCTTGCGCCTGCCTCCCCCGCGCGCCGCGCTCTCCATTCATAAATTCTCCGCCTGCTCCGCGGCCACCGGGCACCGGAGCCCGCCGGGAACGCCGCGCAGCCGCCCGCCCGCCCGCCCCCCATGGGCCGCGCGCCCCGGCGCTGAGGTAGGCGCGGCGGGCCCGGGGATACGCCAAGGCGGGCGGGGGCAGGCCGGGGCCGCGCGGCCCATGGGATCGCCGCCGGCTCCAGACCACCGGCCCTTTCCGCGAGGCAGCGAGGCCGGAGGGAGGGAGTGGGGGGAGCCGGGGCGGGCGTGCGGGGCTCTGCATCCCCCGTTAGTGGCCTGGAGAAGGACCCCCCCGCCACACCCTTCCCCGGCCTCAGTTTCCCCTGTGAGACGCAGCGAGGGCGATGGCGTCTCCGTCTCCTGGGTTAGCCCGAAGCGGAGATGTGTCCGGAGTCCGGCTCTCTGCCTCTCCTTGAGGGCTCTCCATCCCGTCCCGGGGCCGGTTGGGGGCGCGGGTATGGGCGCGGTGGCGAGCTCGCTCGGAGAGGACCGGCTGGACCTCAGGGGCGGGCCCGTGGGGAACGTCCGCCCTCGGGTCTGGTCCCCGCCTACCCCTAGGAGTCCACCTCTCTTCCCCCTCGGCTGCCTGCCATCTTTTCTGATCTCCTGTCGCGGTCCCTGCGCTTCTGCCCCCTCCCCCTCCAGCCGGAACTCATTTCCCGACCTACATATGCGCGCCCATCCCCCTTGAGGATCCCGGGCAGCCACGGTCATTCTCGGACCGGAGCTCTGAGAACACCTGGCTTTCGCCAGGTCTCCCCCACCCCCACTCTCTGGGCCTGTTTCCCCTGCTGTCGAGTGGGGTTAAAACCCGAAAGGGTTGGGGACGCTGGAGCCTGTGCACTGGCTCACCCTTTCCTCTGGGGAAGGACCGAACGCGCGCCCTGCCTACTCAGGGATGCGGGTCATCCCGGCCCAGACTCTGCTCCCTGAGATTCCAGCGTGCAGTCCCCGGTCCTTCCCACCGGGAGGAGGGCGCGTTGAGGGGGGGCAGTCAGGTGCAATGTCCAGGCAGTCCCTTTTCCGAGGGCTGAGCTCCCCTCCCCCGGCCTCAGTTTACCCCTAGCGTGAAGCAAAGGTGGAGGTTGGCCTGCTCAGCCAGAGAAGCTGCTCGCGGAGGCGCAGGGCCCCGCGCTGGGCACTGGCGGGGAGGCGGCTGCAGCAGCCATCTTGCTGCCCAGGACCGGCTCAAGCCGCCCTGCAGGAGGCCTCCCTCCCCCGCGCCCCCTCCTCTCCCCCGTGCGCCCTGGCAACCCCCCCCCCCCCCCCCCCCCCCCCCCCCCCCCCCCCGCTCGCTCAGTCGCCATGGGAACCAGATTCTTCAGGGCTGGGAACAGATGCGCCTTCTTTGGCCTTTTCGCTCCCACTAGCACTGGGTGGAGGGGGGCAGCCACCTCCTGGAGTCGTGACTTGGTAGTCACTGAGCTCAGTCCCTCCGCCCCCCTCCACGATCCTGGTACCACTCCCCGTAGAACCAGTCTCCCGGGGCTGCGACAGCCCCCTCCTGTCCCCTGATGCGGCTGGCAGGGCCCCTGAGGGCTCACGGTAGTGAACTGACATCTTCGGCGTCTCTCTTCCCCCTAGGAGTGCTTCCCCTTTTCTGGGCAGGGTTCCCGGCCAGTTGCGACCTTGCTGGGCCGGCCCCACCGGCTGGGGAGGTGGTGGATAGCACACACCTCCCCCGTTTTAAACACGGGGACACGGAGGTCCCAGCGTGGATCTAAGCGGGGTGGGGGCTGCCTCGGGGCTCTCCTCCACCTCTCCGTGAGTCACTGCCCCATGTGGACTCCTGCTCCCTCTCCCGGGGAGCTGGGAGGGGGAGGGGACAGAGGAGCTGGTCTGAGCAGGCCCTGCCCCCCCAGGCCCCTCCTCCTAGCTTCACGATGCAGCCCACGCCCACCACGGCCACTGCCGCCGGCGCCGCCACCACGGTCGCCCTGACCTCGAGGTGGGACAACGCCACCGGCAGCCCCACCGTGAGTGAGCGGGATGGAGTGGGGGGCTGGGCCGGGCGGGCCTCCGGAGGCCACGCCCAGCGGTCCTGACCCCTGCTGGCCCACAGGCGGAGCCTGACCCCATCCTGGACAACTACGTGCTGCTGGTGGTGGTCATGTCGCTCTTCGTCGGTGGCGCGCTAGTGGTGCTGTCCGGCGTGCTGCTCCTGTGCAGGCGCTGCTGGGAGGCCCACCGGCGCTTCAACAGGTGCGCAGCCCGCCCACCCCAGCGGCCTCCCCGGGCCCCTGCGCGCCTGGAGCCGGGTGACCGTGCGCGCGCGTGTGTCAGCCTGTGTGGTGTTGGGGGCCTGCTTCTAAGTGCCTGGGGAGCACGGTGTGTCCACTGGGGCCTGGCCCAATGAGCTCGGGTGCCGGCAGGTGGGCCCTCCGTCCCACCTTGCTGCCCTGCGGTCCCTCCCCAGAGCGACGGAGGAAGCAGAGAAGACCACCACCACCTACCTGGACAACGGTGCTCACCCGGCCCAAGGTGCGGCGCCCCGCCAGGCCCGCCCCCAGCCCGTCTGCCCGCCCTCCCGCCCGCCCCCTCGGGCCGCCTGACCGGCTGTGTCTGTCTGTCTCCCCCACCAGACTGGGCGCAGCTCGATTCCGACTCATCTCTGTTTCCTTAGAGCCCGCGCGTAGGTGCTCACAGGCGCGTGCTGAGCGAGTGAGTGTGTGAGCGGATGTGTGAGTGCCCGCCCTGCCCCCTGCCCCGTCCCAGCCCTCAGTCGGGCCCCACCCCTCGCCCCCTCCCCGACCCACCCCAGCCGGCCGCCCGCCCAGCGCCAGCCCAGCGCCAGGCGCGGCCCGCCTGGGGCCCACCCTCTGCACTCTCCTCGCAGACCCTGACTTCAGGGGGGAGGACCCTGAGGGCCAGGATGCAGAGACGGAGCGCTTCCTGTCCACCAGCTACACCGGCCGCCGGGTGTCCTTCAATGAGGCAGCCCTGTTTGAGCAGAGCCGGAAGTCACAGGACAAGGGCCGCCGGTAAGGGGCGGCACAGCAGGAGGGGACCCTGTCCCCAAGGGAGGCCACAGAGCCTGGTGCCCTGTGACTGGGCTCACTGCGGGGTGGGTGCTGGCCTTGCTCTCCCCCATAGTGGAGCCAGGGACAGCAGCAGGTGTGGGCTCGGGGTTCAGGCTGAGCATGGGGGCTGGCTGGCATGGTGACAGGCAGCCATGCCGGGCGCAGGTACACCCTGACGGAGGGGGACTTCCACCACCTGAAGAATGCCCGCCTCACCCACCTGCACCTACCACCCCTCAAGATCATCACAATCCACGAGTGCGACCTGGGTGAAGTCAGCACAACCACCCCTCCCCACGCTGCTGCCACCCCCAAGGCCAACCTCGCCATATTCCAGGTGAGTATATGAGTGGCAGCCAGCCCGGGGCTCAGTGGACAGGACACCCACCCTGTAGGTGGCCCCTCTCCCACTCTTTGGGCTGGGCCCCTCATCTTAGGACAGGGAGGGGGGCCTGGCTGGGGTGCACAGTGGGCTGTGGGTCCAGTAGTCCCCCTCACCCACCCGTGCTCTTTGACCTGTTACTGCTTCCTCCCCTAGCCCCCGGGGAAGGCCCTCACCGGCCGCTCTGTGGGCCCCAGCTCCGCCCTGCCAGGTGACCCCTACAACTCAGCCGTGGGCCCTGCTGACTTCGAGATCAGCCCCTTGGCATCCAGCGACTCCGGGGAAGGCACCTGGGTGAGGGCCCCCGAGCGGCCCCTCCCCTCCCTGCCCCACTCCAGGACAGAGGTCAGCCTGTGGCCTCCCCCGACCCTAACTCCCCTTGCTCCTGCCTGATCCCCCTGCATGGGAGGAAGAGGGGTAGGCAGCACTTAGACCACACAGCCATCCCACACACGCACAGAGCATCCTAGCAGCCGGAGAGCGTAGGCTCAGGACACAGCCCGAGCCAGGGCATGAGTGCTCTCGGACACTCACCTTCAGAAACCCCTCTGTCCGGGGCTGGGAGAACGGAGCTGGCCAGAGCCTGGCTGAACCCCGCAGCTTAGCATAGCTTCCACCCAGCCACCAAGCGCTGTTCACTGCTCCTCTGCGTTCTGGGCGGGGCATGTTGGCACTGTCTGCCAGGGTGGAAGCCGCCCACGAGAGTGCAGAGCTGGGGCCCAAGCTGGGGCCAGCACGTGGGGCAGCAAGGAGGGTCCTCATGCCTGAGAGCATTCCTTTTTCCTTCCAGTTGGAGGCAGGTACCAGGAGCACTAAGCCTGTTGGGCCAGCGGCCACGACAGGACCCGGGGAGGCAGGCCCAGGCTCCGGGGCCGGACCTGTCCTGCAGTTCTTTACCCGCCTGCGGCGCCATGCCAGCCTGGATGGGGCCAGCCCCTACTTCAAGGTCAAGAAGTGGAAGCTGGACCCCAGCCAACGGGCATCCAGTCTGGACACTAGAGGTGAGCTGTGGCCTCCGTAGAAACCGGGGCCCAGGGGGTGGAGCTCCAGCTGCTGCCCTAGTCGGCCTTAGAGGAGGTTCTGCATCCAGGAAGGGATCCGTGCTCTTGAGGGGCCCCCGGGCTCCTGCCCCCTGCTGGCCGGCAGCACCCATTTGCCAATGGGCATCTTGCCCAAGGGCTCGGAGCTGGTTGGGTCACTGACTGTGCCCCAGTAAAGCAGGGGGGTGGGCAGGCCGTAGCCGCGATTGGTGAACTTCTTCGGTAAGGCTCTAGACAGTAATGCTTTTGGGTCTGTGGTCAGTCTCTCTGGTCTGGCAGCGTGGAAACAGCCGTAGACTGGGTATGAATGAGTGTTGTAGGGATGGGCCAATAAACCTTCATTTACAACAGTAGGTTGTAGGCTCATCTGGCCTGTGGGCCAGAGCATCCCCACCCCTGCGCTAACGACAGCAGCCCTTCAATCCCGCAGACTGCCTGTCATGGAGAGCCTTGCATATAGGGCTTCCTTATTCTCAGCCCCAAGCAGGGATACTCAGGGCATACTCAGTATACCCCAGATACACTGGGGGAACTCAGCCAGGACAGGACAGGCTGCGGGGGTTCCTGCCGCCCTGTGGAGGTGGTGGGGCCAGTGCCGGGACAGGGGAGGAGAGAGAGCGTAAGCAGGTGCATGGCCTTGACAGCACAGGCCCCCTTGTTGGGGCCTGGCTCCAGCTCGTGCAGGGAGGGGGGGCCCACTCCACTGCCTTCAGGAGCAGAGATGGAGCCCATGATCCTGAGGGCGGTTAGAGCCGAACGGAGGTGCAGAAGTGCCCAGAACCTGTTTGCTGACTGGCCTCCCCACCCCTGGGGCTTTCCCACCCAGTCTTCTCCCTGGCCCCCACCAGCCTGTCCCTCATTCTCCCCCACGTTCCAGCTTCCACACTTCAGCCCAGCTGTGCTTCAGCCCGCCTGGTGTCCGGGGCACATCTTGGCCCCGGCCACACCTTTCCGGCCAGAGCTGCTCCGGCTACTGGCACCCCCTCCACACCGCACTCACACCTGCCCTAGCTCTTCTGTTCTCGGGGCCTCAGTCTCCCCCTTGCAGAGCGGGGTGCACACTCACCTGGACCAGGCTGGTCCTTGCTGGCCTCTGGGGCGGGAGTGGGGCCCAAGGCTGAGCAGAACTCTGACGCGCCTTCCTCCGTACAGGCTCCCCCAAGCGGCACCACTTCCAGCGGCAGCGAGCAGCCAGCGAGAGCACAGAGCAGGAGGAGGGGGACGCCCCCCACGTGGACTTCATCCAATACATCGCCAGCGCAGGCGAGGCTGTGGCCTTCCCGCCCCCCCACCCCCTTCTGGCCAGCCCCACCAGCCCATCCCCCACCCTCGGCAGGTATTTTTCAGTAGATAGAAGTGCTAGGGGTGGACCTGTGGGCCCCAGCCCCGCCCAGTCCCCACCCCATTGTCCTGGGGAGGGCTCTCCCCACCCTGCAGACGTGCGGTCACACTCCTCCAGGCCCACCATCCCTCCCAGAGACTGTCTCACTGGGGCCACCTCTCCAGCATGCATCACGAGAGGGAAACAGGGGGAGACGGGGTAAGGGCAGAGGGGCAGGTGGGGCCCTGGACGATGGCCCCAGGGTCCCCAAGACAGGATGCCTGCGCAGTTAGGGCTGCCAGGGGTATGTGCCTGCTTGGATGTTACTGCTTCCTGGTGGAGTCCACGGCCTGCTGGGCTCCGCTGGGGCCTGGTGCTCCTTCCCACCTGCTCATATTCCTGAGGGCTGCATGGCCCCTTCTCAGAAACTGACCCCTTCTGCCCGCAGCACCCCACTACCCCCCCCCAGTGGATGGGGGTGGTGGGGTGATGAAGTCCAGGTGTAGACGCTGAGTGGGACTGCACCTGGTCCAGTCCCTCCCATGCCAATCCTTTCTACACTAAGACATTAGGAAAAAAGTAGCTTCGCAGCAGAATGTTCACTCTCTCTAGGTGAAGAGCCAGCCACAGACACTGGGAAAAGTGACCTGGTTGAAAAGCAGGTGCCAGGAAGGCTCAGATTTACCCAGAAAACATACCCTGCAACAGGGACTGGCGGCATTTTTTAAAAAAAATTCATTTTCCGCAGAGCCTGGCCAAACCTAGGGGGTCCCCGCCCATGCCCACCCTTCCGGACCCAGAGTCGGGGGGCTGGGGAGCAAATGGAGGGGCGCGCACAGCCTTCTTGACTGCTGCGGCCTGGCTTGCAGGCTAGAGGCAGCCGAGGAGGTGGGCGCCACGGGAGGAGCGAGCCCCGAGTCTCCCCCAGAGCGCAGCGGCAGTGTGGGGCCTGAGCAGCGGCAGCAGGAATCTGATGGCGAGCGGGACTCGGGGCCAGAGCAGGCCCAGACCATCTACCGGGATATCTGGAGCCTGCGTGCCTCTCTCGAGCTGCACGCCGCGGCCGCCTCGGACCACAGCAGCAGTGGCAACGACCGCGACTCGGTGCGCAGCGGAGACAGCTCGGGCTCAGGCTCCGGGACCACCGTGCCCACCTTCCCACCGCCCTCGCCGCCGCCCACACCTCGGTCCGCGGATAGCGAGGCGGGAGGTCCGCGGAAGCTGCTTCAGATGGACAGCGGCTACGCCAGCATCGAGGGCCGCGGCGCGGGCGAGGACGGGCTCCCCAGCGCGCCCGAGAAGCGCTCTTCCTTCACCAGCGCCGGCCGCACGGCCACTGTGGGCAGCAGCTTCGAGGGGGCGCTGGCGCCCACTGAGGCGCCCGCCCGGCCCCGCAGCCCCCGCGCTTGGCCCCGCCGCGCCCCCCGCCGCGACTACAGCATCGACGAGAAGACAGATGCGCTCTTCCACGAGTTCCTGCGCCATGACCCGCACTTCGACGACGCGCTGCCCTGCGCCACCCGCCACCGCGCGCGCGCGCATCCGCACCCCCACGCCCGCAAGCAGTGGCAGCAGCGCGGCCGGCAGCACAGCGACCCCGGCGCGCGCGCCGCCACCCCCGCCCCGCCTGCGCCCCCATTCGGCCCCGACTCCCGTCCCACACGCGCGCCTCTGCGCCGAGGCGACAGTGTCGACTGCCCGCCTGAGGGCCGCGCGGGCGATGACCCGGCTGCGCCCGCTATCCCTGTCATCGAGGAGGAGCCCGGCGGCGGCAGCGGCAGCTGCCCCGGCTCGGGCCTGTGCGTCGGGCCCCCGGGAACGCTGCTGGACAAGCTGGCGGCTGGCATCGACGACAGACTCTTCCCGCCGCGCCTCGCCCAGCCCATCTCCACGGCTCCTGCGCTGGCCGCCGCCGCCGCCGCGCCGACGTCTCCTGACCATAGCCCGGCCTAAGCCCTGCGTCCCGCACCCACCTCGTCAGCTTCTCCCGCGCCGCTCGGGACCTCCGCCGCCGGACACGCCTGGGGCGCGACGCTCCGGCGGGCAAACGCCGGGGCCGCGGGGCCGTGGGGCCGCGGGGCTGCGCACGCGCACGGCCTCTAGCCGCCCCCCAGGTGCGCATGCTCACGTCCTCGGGACACCCACGAGCCGCCTCCGGTGCGCACGCGCACAGTCCCCACTGGGCACTGAGCCGCGTCCCTCTGTGGCTCCTCAAAGTGCGGGGCTGGACTGGAGGGAGCGGGGCAGGTTCTCATCTTCGAGCCCCTGAGGACTACGTTCATCTGCCTTTGGCCCCAGACAGCAGCCTCTGGGTGGGGGCGTCTTGGGCACAGAGCACCGGGAGGCGCACGCCCAGGACCTGCACCTTGGAGAGTCCGTGTGGAGGAACAGAGTGAGGCGCATGCGCAGGGCGCCCCTACCGGGGCCAGTGGAGCCTCGAGGGGGCTCGGGCTGCACGCGCCGGAGTCTGCAGCGGGGCGCATGCGCCGAGCCCGCGGGGACCCAGACTGCGGGGGCATGGAAGACGGGCGACGGGCGCGCCCAACGGGCGCGCTCGCTCCGGGCTGGCAGGTTGGGTGGAGGCCGCAGCCGCCGAACCCCTGAAGCTGTTTACCTCAACGCGGCATGTGCTCGCGGCAGTCTGCGCCCCCTCCGAGCAATAAACCACAGCCCGCGCTGCCCCCTCCCGCCCACCGTGTCCAAGTCTCCGCGCCCGCCCCAAGCATGTGAGTGGGCCACCTGCCCGCCCCGCAGTTGCACCGTCCAAAGAGCTGCCAGAACTCATTAATGTTTGGAGACACACAAAACCCAAACGGCCAAGGTTTCAAGTTTCCCAAGCTTTATTTATTGCCAAAAGATGGGGCAGCCCTAGCCTGCGGCCGAGTCGCCCCGCCCCGCCCCGCCCCTCGGAGCTTCGTGCCGTCTGTGTACCATCCAGTGATGGAGTTTCTTGTGTTTGTTTTCTGGTTGATTATAAATATTTACTGCACACTCTTGCTTAGTCCGGGTTTTCTCTGGGGACCCAGGAGCACAGAGACCTTGGAAAGAGGGTCAGGGTCCTGCGATCAGGTAGCTCCCCGGCTGCTGCACTGTGGACTGGTGGGCCCTGGGGCTGCGCAGAGGGCCCTGCTGACCTTTGGGGAGACCGGTCACCACCGAGAGGACTGCTGTCCAGCGTGGCCAAAGGCTGACCCCCACGGAAGCCCCAGGTCCCACCACCCGCCCACCAGACCTGCAGACCCCAGCCTGCCCCCTGGGCTGTAGGTCCACAAAGGGGGCTTGGACTCAGATCCCCTACCTGCAGGACACGGTGCCACCCAACAATTCCCAAACACCCTTCACAACCACAGCTCAAATCCACCTGCTTTATTTTTTCTTAAAAAAAAAAGAAAGAAAAAGGAACCAACCAAACAAAAACAAGGCAGCCGCCTGGCTCCCTTGGGCTCTGGGCATGCATCTTGGTTGACAGGCCTGTTCTTCATCCCGGCTCCTGCTGTGGCTGTGGTTTGTCTGAACACATCACTAGGTGTGGGAGGCGCTAACGTGGAGCAGAGTAAAAAGAAGTCAGGGCTGGGGAGAGAACCAGTAGTCTGAACATAAAGTGCGTGGCAAGGGCTTCCCACAGGGCCCGTGAGCCGGTGTGCTCCCTCCTCCCCTGGCCAGGGGAAGGGGCTCGGCACAGGGCTGCAAAGTCAACAAGAGGTCGTGTCCACTGGCCATGAGGGGAAGGCCAGGCCCCAGTCCCTGCTGTCCCCCAGCCACGGCCCTCCAAGACCCCTGGCTTCCTGAGGAGCAGTCGGCAAGGAGGGTGTGGTGGTAGCCTTCCTGGGCAGCAGCCATGGGCCAGCAGTCGGCGGGAAGACTCAGGACCTGGGCCGTGGCACCTGGCTGGGGCTCCATGAGACGGGCTGCAGACAGGAACAGACAGGTCACTCCTCGTCCAGCAAATAGGCTCTGCATCCCAGGAGGCAGGCCCCACCCTCTGGTCTGCTGACAGGGTGGGGAAAACTGAGGCCTGCTCATATGGAGCTGTCAGACGTCCAGAGAGGCCAGGGAAGGTTGTGCTGCTTCCCGGGCTTACCCTGTAGTTCACTCTGCCCAGTGGAGTTAGGCACCAGCCTCCACAGAGGAAGCCAGGCTCCCAACCCTCCTGGCTGCTTCTGATGCTGGCAGATAAGCACCACAGGGCCGTGGGGGCGGGGGGCAGCTCCCCGGGAGAGGGCACCCCGCCTGCATCCTGAGCAGATGAGGGGATCTCCAGCACCACTGGGGCCTGATTCCCCACCACACACACCTTGGACTGGGGCAGGCAGGGGCGGGAAGAGGAAGCAGAGGGGGGCCGAGCAGCCACCAGGATGACAGCCTGGGCCAAGCTGAAGACATCCCAACCTTCCACCCACCCACACAGTGCCTCATATGTCTCTGGGCTGAGTCTAGCATCACCGGGGCTGGCAGGACAGGCCGCCAGTGTGAGGGGCCCCCCTCCTGCACATGGGAACTGCTGCCCAACCCCCACCCGACTGGCCAGTGTCCTGGGGGCAGTGGGCGCAGACTGACAGAACAGGGAAGACAGAACTGGCCCTGGTCAGCAGTGGCTGCAGCTGTGAGTTGGGCCGGGCGCTGCCAGTGCCCACAGTACGGCCCCCACCCGCTCCCACAGGCCCCCACAGCAGCCTACCTGTGGGTGGCCTCCCTCACTGCTGCTTGCAGGCTGACAGCCGGCGGATCTTGCTGCTGGCCGAGCAGGCCTTGCGAGTGGGGTTGGAGACGGCGCTGGCCCGGCGCTCCACCTTTGATTTGGTGCTCAGCTGGGCCGACTCTGTGCCATTCATGCACACCACTTTGGGTGGGCCCCGGCTCTGCCCATTCTGACCAGCCTCCTCCTCTGGGACCTGTCCTAGGAGGGAGAGGGCGAGTGTGGGCTGATGGGGGCCCAAGACCAACACCCCAGGCCCCCCCACCCCATTCCCCAGGCCTAGGTCCTCTCCACCCAGGCACGGGGTCCTCCACCACCTGCCCCACCTGTCCCGTCTAGGTCCTGCCTGCGGGGCCCTTCATCCAGCTAGAAGGGGCAATGGCCTCAGAGTCGGCCAGCCAAGGTGGGGGCCCAGCCCACGCTCACGTGCCTGCTCGTGTGTGAGCCTGGCTTCTCACGCAGGTGGTTGGGCTGCCCTGCTCACCCTCCACCCCAGCACACGGTGAAGGACCAGGGCCCTATCCTGGGCCCGCTCACCTGTGTGGAGGCCAGACCTCACTGGGCCCTGTGGGGCTTGGGAGGGGCTGGGCTCAGGCCAGGTGTGCAACACTCATCTTTCCCCTTGAGGCCAGCCTCAGCTCCCCATACGGGGCACTGGATGGAGAGATCAGAGCCAGGGGCCTGCTCTGCCCCTACTCACTACCAGGCAGCACCAGCCCTTGCTGGCATCCGGGGGCCACAGGCCTGGGGCTGCACGGCTGCCTGCACTCCTGTGCTCTCGGGTGCAGGGGGGAGGAGGAGGGCATGCAGGGGTCGGCCAATCTGCTAGGGCCCACGTAGCTCATTCAGTGTGCATGGAAAATCGGCTTCCTGCCCATGGCCCACCCTCCTGGGACACAGGTGGGAAGCTGCCCTCAGCTGCCTCTAGTCCACCTCTTCACCAGCACAGAGCCCCCTCCAGCCCAACGGTCGCCGGTATCTGACTCAGCAGCTTCTGGAACTTGCCGTGAGCCACCCCCATGCACACAGGAAGCATCCTAGGTCAGAGCTCCTCACGGCTGACAGGGTCCTGCCGGGGAGAGGTCTTGAGAGGGGTCAGGTGCCCTGCTCTGATGGAGGAGGGGCCTCGTGGGCACCGAGTACTGCAGCTCTGCACAGACCACCTGGAGCCCAGCTACTGGAACAGCGACTGTGGCTGGGGGCGGGGGGGCAGGGTACAGGGTCTGGCCTCCTCACCCTCAAAGGACTGGAGCATCATCCACAACCACCCACCTCCGGCCCAGGGCCCAGCACCCAGCTCTCGGTGGGAGGCAGACCCCCCCCAGTGGGGACGGTCCCAGGAGACCAAGGCCAAGCAGCTGAGAGCCTCTGAGGGCGAGCCCAGCACAGGACTGCAGTGAAGAGGGACTTGGCTGCAGCACACCTCCCTGCTGACCGGCTGGAGTAGAGTTCTGCTGCTTCTACCGTGGACGGACCCTCTCAGGCCAGGCATCTGACCCCAGCCGGGAGAGCCCCTATTGCATGAGCCCTCCCCAACCATGAAAGGCAACTCCTGGCCTCTCACACACGTAGTCAGTGGTCTGGCAAAGTTCTGGGGATCTGGCAGAGTCCTCACTCCACCTTGCTGGGATAGCAGATGGCCTGCCAGCGAGGGTCACTCCCAAGGACCTGACACAACAGCCCAGCACCTCTGAGAGACCAGACACCTCTTTCCTGTTCTACATAGGGGACAGACCTCTGCAAGGCCACATCACCTCCCGGGACTCTCTACGGAAACGGCTGAGCCAAAGCCACAGCTGCTTGGGGTCCAGCAGGTGACACCTCCAAAATGGGCATCACAGACCCCCAAGCATGCCCCCTGCGTGAGTGGGATGCATGAACCCCGCCCCAGCTCTGCCAGGAACACAGTGCTGGGCCCATAGTGTTACTGCCCAGTGGGATGTCCCCGGGAGCCCCACCCACCACACAGGCCACCCCCAAACACCAGTTTTTTCAACAATAGAAATCTAACATTTGGCAAACAAGCCAGGGAAAAGGGAGACAAGCATCACCCACACACGCACAGCCGGGCAAATCTTTATGATGGGAACCTGCGAAACTGGCCCCAGAACAGAACAGCGAACACTGGGGGGTGGGGGGTGGGGCAGCTGCCCTGGCCACCCTCAGATACCTGGGCAGGGTCAGGGAGGGCCGGTGGGGAGTGCTGAGGCCTGGCCTCTCTGGCACGGGGTGGCACGGGGGTGAGGGGCGGGAGCAGCGCTACACTACGGCCTCGAGCTCCTGTGCGCCCCCGGCCTCAGCTTCCTCTCCAGAAAGGTCTGAGCACTGACTCTTCTGGGCGCCTCTCTCCTCTCTAAGCCCTGCCTCAGACGTCTCCTCGCCACCTGGGGAAGCAAGGCGACACGTGTCAGGGCGGGCAGCCAGGCACCAGGAGGGCCACTGGACCCTCTCAGGGCCGTCAGAGGGGCTTCCCCCATCTCTCACCGCCTGGCAGGACGTCATGTGCACTCCCCAGAACACAGGCGGGCGCCCTGGGTTGCCTTTGCCCTCCAGGATCCCCACCTGCTTCCGTGGGGGAGGGGAGGGCCGGCCACACCCTCACGGCTGTCTGTGCCCTCGGCAGGCCCTCCGGGGTCGAGGTCAGGTTGGGGACATCAGGAACGTGAGCTCTGCCACATAGGCAGGTGGACAGGGAGGCCAGGCCGTGAAGCTGTGCTCACCGGGCACCGTGAAGTCCTGAGTGTAGATGATGTCATCCTCGATATCGAACAGGTCCTCATCCCCGTTGTCATCAGCACAGCCGTGCAGGTCCTCCAGGTAGGGCACCACCGTCATGCCACGCCAGCGGTCTTTGCAGTCCGTGCTCGGCGGGATGGGCACCAGCTCCTCAGCTGGCGGGTGCTTCTTCCGGAACCAGCTGTGGAAGTCAGCAAGTCAGGACGGCCCGGAGGCTCGCCCAGTTCCCTATAGAGGTCTCGACCTCAGGGCCCACCCCTAAAATCTGTATGGGGAGGGGGAGGGCGGGCAGGAGAGGGAGGGCCAGAAAGGCCCCTCGCACCCCAGACCCCACATCCCACCCCCCCCAACCCCATCATGCACACCCCTGCACCCCCAGAACCTCCCCATTTACTCCCACCACGAGGACCCCGACCCCCCCGCAGCTGGGCCCCACACGGACACTCACCTGTGTTGTCTGATCTGCTGTATGGAGAACCTCCTGGCTGGCTCGTATTCCAGCATCCCTGACGGAAGACCAGCAGGCCGTGGGGAGTCAGCGCTCGGCACGTGGCCCAGCCCTGCCCCGAGTCAGCCTGTGCATAGAGGGCGCCCCCAGGAGGAGGCTGCACTGGCATGGGGGAGTGGAGCCTCAGCCCAGAGTGCTCCAGGCATTCCACCCCCCACACTGCAGTCCCCCACGAGCCCGGCCTCCACCAACAGGGCGGACCCGGGCACGGGGCGAAGACGCAGAGCCCTGACTGTGTGGAGACGAGGCCCTGCGGCCCCAGCAGGCTGCGCGGCAGCAGGAGCAAAGCCACGGGCAGTGGGCATGGTTGGGCAGACAGCCGAAGGGCAGCAAATGCATTTCACGCTGACGCCAGAGCTGCTGGGAAGCAGGACAGTCCCAGCCCAGTGACGCACAGCCTGTCCACATGCTGGAGGACGATGAAGCACGCGGGCCTGCTCTCTGCCTTGTTCATGCGAGGGCCCGGCCCCAGGGGCAGATCCTGCCCCAGAGCCCACAGCTTCTGCCTCCGGCTTCCCCACGGGAGGGTGGAGCTCCACACGCGTCATGCAGGGGAGGGGTTGGGGTGCTGCGGCTCTGAGAGCTCCGCACGGCACCCACTTGGAGGGAACGCCCACTGTTCCCAGGAAACCTGTGGCGATTTGGAGCTGGGAGCTCAAAAAGCTGAAGGTCTGAGTGGGGCCAAAGAGGCGGTAAGACCATGGGTCATGGCCTCAGTACTCAGGGTGCAGGCAGGGAGGACGGCCACCAGGCCTTGGGGCCAGGACGGTGTTCTAGGGGACACAGGGAGCCACCCCACCAGTCCTGGCTACGGGAAGAGCCTCTGGAGCACGCACCCCCAGCGCAGAGGCCCTGAGGCAGGCTTGGGTGAGGGGGATGCACAGACCATGGACACTGCCTGGCCACCTCGGCCTTAGGGCAAATGCTGTGGAGGAGGTGAGGGACAGGGCTGCCTGCCTGGATCTGGGGACAGGGACCCTGACGCCCTCTGCTATCTAGGTCATCAGCCCAACAGGGGCCGTCTCAAGCACTGAGAAGAGGAAGAGCAGTAATGGACTGAGCGAACAAAGCCTCATTTAGAGGACACACCAGCCAGCCGGCGCCTGTCAGGACAGCGAGCCCCGTCTGCCCTTGTAGCCGTCTCTGCAGTGAACCCCATCGGGGGGCGGCGGGGCGGTTCTGGGCACACTCGAGGACAGGGCCAGCTGACTTCACAACCCTCCCAGGGAGTGCCTGAGAACTTCCAAGCACTTGAAGGCCAGGTCGGAGCAGCGGGAGGGCTGGGCCACAGCCCGCAGCGCGAGTGAGGCAGGACTGCACCCACCCAGCCATCTTTGAGGGTCCCGGGGAGGGGATGGGGTGCTGCCAATGCGGGCCTGTGCCCGGGGGTGGAGTCCAGCTGCTGCAGACCAGCAAGCCATCTTGAGCTCTACTTCACTCTCCCCAAAACACTCTCCCCAAAACTTCACTCTCCCCAAAATAAGCACTCTTGGGATCGCGGGAATCTCTGTCTCCACCGTAAGTCACGTGCAGCCTAGAAAGGGCCCGGGTGCAGTCCGTTCCACCCCAGAGCAGAAGCCGAGGCAGCACCTCCGCGAGGACTCCCAGGTCCCGGGGACATGTGGGGCGATGCTCTGCGCCTGCTCTGTCATCAGAACAGGCTCCCGTCCAACGCCAGGATGTCAGCTCTGGCCGCCCCCAGCAGTCCACACCTGGTGGGCCCACCCCGGACGGGCCGGCGGCTGCACGGCGCCACCTGCTGCTCAGCCTGCGACACGCAGCAGGAAGAGACCCAAGGGCCCGGCTGGGGCGCCCAGGCTACTTCCCTCTGGGGGGCGGGGGTTGCAAGAGGGCGGAGCAAAGGCCCAAAGCAGACAGTAGGGCCGCGGATGCCGGCCCCAGCCTCAGCCGCTCTCCACTAACCGGGCCCATTCCTGGGCGGCGTGGGGCGGGGCAGGGGGCCGCAGAGAGGAGGCCCAGCTCTCCAGAGGCCCGTGGTCGGTACAACACCCCTAGGACCCCCATCACCCCCTGGCAGCCCATGCCCGACACGTCCAGCCCCAGGTGCCGTCCCGAGGGCCTCACCTCTCAGCAAGTCCGAGAGCGGGGGGCCGCAGTCACCCGGGATCGTGTAGTCTCCCTTCCCGATGTTCTCAAACAACTTGTAGATGTTGTCCCCCTCAAACGGGTACAGGCCTGTCGTGATGTTATAGCTTCGCCCCGGCGGGAAGGAGAGAGGCCCCGTCAGTTGGGGCTTCCCCTGGAGCCCCGGCCTGGAACCAGCCTGGCACAGGAGCCCTAAACCACCCTCACCTGTGGGGCCTCATACCGGGCGACAGGAATGCTCTGGAATAGATGGTGGTGGGGGATGCACCACTCTGAAAATACCAAAACCCACTGCATCGTAGGTCTTAAAAGGGTGCATCTTGTGGTATGTGAATTCTTTCTCAATAAAATAAAATAGGGGCACCTGAGTGGCTCAGTCGGTTAAGCGTCCGACAACTGATCTCATCCTCGGGTCTTGATCTCAGGGTCGCTGAGTCCAAGCCCTGCGCCGGGCTCCACAATGCCCAGTGTGGAGCCTACAACCAACCAATCAACCAAATAAAAATAAAAATAAAATGGACCACCGACGCCAGCCAGCAGCTGCCCTGCAGGCGGGGCCAGGACGGAAGGTTCTGGACGGCGCTGGTCAGTGCGTGGCCTAGGCCTGTGCATCTCTGCGGCGCACACCCCACCTCGGGAGGGAAGAGGGTCCCACAGAACACCGCAGCCCACTCAACATGGCTCACGCACGAGTGCTCAGGGCTGTGCCCTGCTGGATGGGAAAGCAGAATCCGTGTGGGGGGCACCTAACGGCTGAGCAACACTCCAACCTGCCACGTAAACCAGTGGGAAGAAGACCAGGACGAGCCCTCAGCAACCAAGCGGAAGGCGGGGGCGGCCCAAGGAGGACGGCCAGTCTGTGTGCATGCCCCCACACCAGGTCTCTGACCCTGAGAACCCCACAAGGTGGGAAGCAGTCCCATGTGCTCCTACCCACAGGGGGCTCCGAATCTTGGCTCCACCGTCTGTCTGACACTCTGGCCACCCCGGCATACCCCAGAATGGCGTCTGGGGGACCCACTAAGAGGGGCAGGTTCTAGAAGCCTGGAGCCCAAAGCGGGTGCCTGAGTCCTCGGTGGGCAAAGGAGGGGCCCCTGGGGGAGGGGGGCAGAGCAGGGGGACCAGAGCCCCTGGGCACTTACAGAGTGACCCCAGCTGACCAGATGTCCACCTTAAAGCCAGAGAAGGTGTCCAAGCCATTGGCAATCTCAGGAGGCTGGAACGCTGGGGAGCCCTGGCTCGTCCGGCACGTGTCGTCCTCGGCAAAGGGGTGCAGGGCCTGCGGCAGCAGCAGGTGGCCCTCAGGGAGCAGCCCTGCAGGGCCGCGCCCACCCCCCGTGCCGAATGGCGGGCACCTACCTCAGCCACACCCAGGTCGGAGATCTTGAGCGTACCACCGGTGGTGAGCAGCAGGTTGCCCGGCTTGATGTCCTTGTGCACGATGCCCTGGCTGTGCAGGTACTCCAGGCCGTCTACCAGCTGGCAGAAGTACCTGCGGGGGCGGGACCTCCGTAACCTGCCCCGCTGAAGGTGCCGTCTCGTCCACCGGGGCCCCCTTGGCACAGCAGCCACAGGGGTCAACCCAGCAGGACCAAAGACGGGAGTCCTTGCAAGCGATCCCTGCCCCACGAGGCCTGTGGACCGCTCCAACCTGAGCCACCTGGGGAAGGCAGAGGAGGGCTCCCCGGCCCCCAGCGGCTCCCCCCACCCAGGCCGCCCTTCGTCACGCTCCCCATGAGCCCAGCGGCCGTGCTGGGTCCTCCAATCGGTCTGGCTTCGACCTGACCATGTCTCCTCCCTGGTAGTGCGCCCCAGGGCTGGGGACGCTTGACCACCCCCCACCCCCAGGAGGGCCAGCTGGCCTGTGGCAGCTCAGGGACTTCTCAGGGACTCCTCAGGGACCAAGAGGTCTCACAGCCTGAGGCAGGGGGCACGCGGGGCAGGGAGGTATGCGAAGGGGCTGCAGCAGCTGGGCTGAGCGTGCTGCACACTGAGCCCCCAAAGCTGAGGCTTAAAACACACCGGAGCTTTCATGTCACTGGTGATCAGAAAACCTGTTTGAGGGGCACCTGGGTGGTGCAGTCGGTTAGCTGTCTGACTCTTGGTTTCGGCTCAAGTAGTGTTCTCAGGGTCGTGAAATGAAGCCCCACGCTGGGTGCCGCACTCAGCAGGGAGTCTGCCTGAGATTCTCTCTCCCTCTGCCCCTCCCCCGACCTGCTCTCTCTCTCTCTCTCTCTCTCTCTCTCTCTGTCCCCCCCACCCCACTCTCACTCTCGGGGGAAAAAAAAAGGAAAAAGAAAAAGAACCTCATTTGAACATGGGACTGGATCCTTGAAGCCCATGGGCTGGTGGGCAACCCCGCAGGAGGGAGGGGTGGCCGTGGGGCCCCGGCAGCAGGCACTTACCCATGGGCCTGGCACACGGGGAAGCGCTTCTCCGGCACACTGTCCAGCATCTCCTGCATGCCACACACGCAGTACTCCATCACCATATACGTGCGGTGCTAAGGAAACCACGGACTGGCAGAGACCCCCGCCCCAGGCAGGGCCTATCCCCAGGGAACAGATGGCGGATGCTCGTGGGGAGGGCCTGGGGGAGAAGACCCCGACCGCATCTGATGACTGTATTAACAAAGATAAGCAGGAGCACCCAAAGACAACAAAAAGACCAGAGGGATTACAGGGCCTGTAGGGCATCTCTGCCCCTCCACTGACCCTCCCAGAGTCAATTCATAGAGATCTGTGGCCACCTCGTCTGGGCTCAGTGCCCCAGACGGACAAGAAGCCCTCCCCAGGCATTCAACACCCTGAGGAGCTCCAGCCCCACCCCCAGCCCCAGAGGAGGTGAGGAGACAAAGCTTGCAGGACAGGAGGGAGGGGCAGGTGGGACGAGGGCATGCAGACCGATGGGAAACACAGGAGGACGAGGGGCTCCGAGCGGGAAGAGGATGGGGCCTCGGAGCCAGGGGGATGAAGGCCTGGGGCGGCTGGGCCACACTGGAAGTGGCTGAGTGTCTCAGGCCAGCAGGGGAGAAGGACAAAGCCCCCACTGTGTCTCCAGCGGAGGTGGCCGCGAGAGCAAGCTGGACAGGAGCCGCCTGCTGGAAACCCCATCACCCCATGCCCAGCACTTCCGTGGGAAGGCGGCAGCCCCCCGGCTAGACCTAGGGCCCCCATACGCCTGCTCCCTAGACCTGGAGCTGGCCAGAGCCACACCACCCTGAGGAGTTGGAGCCCATCCCCAGAGAGTAAAGGGCAAAAGCCAAGGACACTCCCAGGGAAGCATTCCTGCAGAATGATACACTCCCCACCCCACGTCCTACCCCAAACAGAGCGGCCCTGAAGGGCAAGACGGGGGCCTGAATGCCAGAGGCAAGGAGAGCCCTCGCCACGAGGCCCCCCAGACCCAGGGTCACCCAGACCCAGCACTCCCACTCTGGGGCACAGGGTAAAGGGAGGAGCCCAGCATCCACACGAGTGAAGGAAGTCTGAGACACCATGGGGACCCGGCAGGTGACCCGATGGTACTAGGTGCAGAAGGCCAACCACGGACTGGGGCTGGCGCTGCCTCAGGAGCTCCTGGGCCGGCTAGTCTACCAGCCAGAGTCACAGAGGGGCGCGTGGAGGGTCAGGAGACAGCACCCTGAGCCCTACCTCCTACTCCCCTCCAGCGTGGCCCTGACCTGGCGCTCTGGCAGATCAGCTGCCACAAGGATATATTTTCTGCTTCTCTTCATTGTATAACACATCCACCAGCTGGATGACGTTTTTGTGCCGTAATCTCCTCAGAAGTTGGATTTCCCTAAAGACAGAAAACAGAGGCATCAGCCGACCCGCCAGTGAGAATGGCTGGTACCATGTTTGTTCAGAAACCCTGCTCGCTCTGCTTAGTAAGAAGGGAGAGCTCGCCCTCTGGGTGCCGTGCAGAGGACACCCCAGGCTCTGAGGCGGGCAGGCACCGGGAGAACCAGGAGAGGCTTCTCTGCTGCCCCTTCCAAGCGAGCAGCTCCATCCAGTGACAGCAAGAGGGTCTCCCCGAGTCTGGGGAACTTCGACAGGGACAATGCAATCAGGATGCTTTTTAAACATTTTAACGGGGGGTGGCTCAGTTGGTGAAGCATCTGCCTTCGGCTCAGGTCATGATCCCGAGGTCCTGGGATCGAGCCCCGCATTGGGCTCCCTGCTCGGCGGGAAGCCTGCTTCTCCCTCTCCCACTCCCCCTGCTTATGTTCCCTCTCTCACCGTGTCTCTCTGTCAAATAAATAAATACATAATCTTAAAAAAAATAAACATTTTTTTTTTAAGATTTTATTTATTTATTTGAGAAAGAGAATGAGAAAGAGAGAGCACAAGAGGGGGGAGGGTCAGAGGGAGAAACAGACTCCCCGCTGAGCAGGGAGCCTGATGTGAGACTCGATCCCGGGACTCCAGGATCATGACCTGAGCTAAAGGCAGTCGCTTAACCAACTGAGCCACCCAGGCGCCCAAAAAAATAAACATTTTAATGGGACAGTTTTTCTTTATAAAAGACCACAGCGATGTGGCATAAGGACAGCAGGTCAAGTGTGGAGTGAGCACCTACTACGTGCAGGAGCTGGGGCTCAGTTACCCAGGAAGGCCGGGCCACCCCGGCATCCCCGCTGTGCCTCTCTGTAGGAACAAAGCCCCAGGCAACGCACCACAGCTGGACCCATGTCTCCACGAGGACTCCCTTCCTCTCCTTCTCCCTGGTACCCCACAGCCCTGCAGGAAGGATGGAGAGCCCTTCCCACAAGAGCCCTGGAGACCTCAGCTGCTGCAGCCCAGGTATGGCGAGAAAGCAGCCCCACCAGCCCCACCAGAATGGCTGCCACGGCACAGCCGCCCACCTGGCACCAAGCTCGCCCACGGGCCCACGCCCAGCGCCGCCTGCTCCGCAGATGGCCACCTGATGCTTCACCCGTCCAGGGTCTGAGCAGCAGAGAGGCCCACACAGCTAGCAGGTGTTGGGGGAGGGTTTGGTCGAGTTACCAGCAGAAGCAGCAACTCCACAGCAGGTAGGCGCCCGCGACAGCTGGAGCACGTCCACACAGAAAGACGCATGAGCATGTTCACGGCAGCACGATCCACAGAAGCCCCGAAGTGGGAACAGCCCCAGTGTCCATGGGCAGGCGGACGGGCAAACACATCGTGTCCCCCACACATGGGAGCGTCCCGCGGCTGCAAACAGGAGTGAGGCACCCACACGCTGCCCCGGGGATGGACCCCGAGCCCACGACGCTCAGGCAGGGAGCCAGACATGGAAGGCCACGCAGGGTGTGAGTCCACGTGGGTGACACGTCCAGAACAGGCTCATCCACGGACGGGAAGGGGGCTTGTGGGGGCGGGGGGCGGGGGGGGATGGGGGTGACAGCTAATGGGGGTGGTGTTGCTTTTGGGGAGATGGAATGTTCTGGAATAAGATAAAGGGGATCCCTAGGAATACACTAAATGCCACCAAATTGTATGATTATGAATAACGTGTCAATAAAGTTTTTTAAGAAGTCCTCACCAGGAAGCCCAAGCATGGGACCTAAGAACAGCTGGGCAGGGGAGGCCCTCTCCTCCTGAGACTGAGGTCACATCCGTCCCGCTGTCCAGGCTCTGGGAGAAGGCTGCCTCTTCCAGGAGGCCCTTCCTGACAGCCACCCCCTCCCAGTGCATGAATCCTGGGCCCGACACCACTCACCCTCCTGGGTGCGGGCCCTCTCTAGGACCGTGAAGCCTGCACCCCCCAGCAGCTATGGCCATACAGCTGCCAGGGCCCCAGAAATGGCATCTGTGCACAGCCCCCACCCCAGACTGCAGACCCCAGACCCACAGCCCGGGAGGCCATCAACTTGCAGAACAAAGACAGCCTTGCGGCCACCTTCCCAGAAACTCACCAACAGAAACCCGTTCCCACCCCTACCAGAGGGCTCCGGGTGCAACAAGAATTCTACTCTGGTTTTCCCTGTTGCTCAGATGGTGCCCTAACCATCTGACTCCTGAGCTCCCGGGATGCCACACACACTTCACTACACACACTGAGTGGGGGTGACTCACAGACCCTGGGGTCGGCCTGGTTTGTCCCTCTGACGCCTGGGGGGTTACTCTGCTGTCCAGCATGAGCAGGGGTCAGACCATTATATTTTCCAAATAATTAATGCAGAGTTTGTCCCCCTTGGCCCTGCTGACACTCTGGGCAGGTCACTCTCTGTGGGAGCCTCCTGGGCACTGTGGTGGGGGGGCAGCAGCATCCCTGGCCCTCACCCCCTCAGTGGCAGGAGTAACCCCAGTCCTGATGACCACAGACATCTCCAGACATAGCCCACTGTCCTCTGGGGGCGGGACAGTGTCGGGTGAGAGTTCTGCGTAGGATCAAGAAGGTCCCTGATGGGTTGAAGCAGATCCTGGAGCAGATCCTGGAGCCTCTGGACCAGTGCAAGTCGTCCCTGGAACCCAGGCCCCACCTTCCTCCCTCGCTCCACCCCTCCCCCACCCAAACCATCCCATTGCCCTGACTCTCCCGCCCTGCGCCCAGTGCCCAGAGCTCACCTATGACCCAGAGACTCTCCATGCAATCGCCCGTCACACCCCATTTCCACCTGACAGATGGTGGTGGCAGCAACACCCGTCTCCATGGCCTGGCCCCCAGTCAGCCCCCAGCCAGCGGCCGTGGGCATCACCACCACGTGCTGCCCGGTGGGAGTGCAGAGCAGCGCCTCTCGGAGACCACCGTCCAGCACCTGCTGTCCACCAGTCAGGCCGACACCCATGAGCCACCTGGTCAGCAGCCAGGCCAGGGAGGCAGCTGCGTGGGCGCCTGTCACGGGTCTGCGGCCAGGGCGGATTCAGCAAAGGCACGGGAGTGAGAAAGCCCCAGAGGAGAAGGCCATCCACACAGGCCGCGAGCTAGATTAGCAAGCCCTGCAGGGCCAGCCTCAGAGACAGAACCCAACTCCTCTGAGCTCTAGCTTCCTGGGACAGCACACAGGACTGGGAACTGTCCACCCAGCGTCGGAATGAGGCTCCCTGACACGCTGGGACAGCTCAGGTCAGCTGACGGCAGCCCAGGGAGCCAGAAGCTTCCTTGAGCCGTCCACACCAACCTCCCGACCTCAGGGTGCTTTTCTTCTTCATCGAAAGAGATCACTTGAGGTGCAACACAAGTAAAACCATGTGTTGACGGGGCGCCCAGCCAGCTCAGTCGGTAGAGCACGGGGCTCTTGACCTCAGGGAGGTGAGTTCAGGCCCCCCACTGGGCGTGGAGCCTACTTAGAAAACTAAATAAAATAAAATAAAAATTACAAAGATAAAAACAAAACACACGTGTTGGGACAAGGACGCCTTTCCTCTATCCAGCTGAATGGCACCCACCTGTGGACGCAGGTGCCGAGGAAGCGGGACTGGAGAGTTTACAGCTGGGCTCCATGAGCCTCTGGTGACCCGTGCCTGCGACCACACTTCTAAACTCCCAACACAGCCAGCCAACAAAACTGCACAGCAGCTCTGGGGGCAGGGGCCCCACTGCTCTGCATTCTCTTCTCCTGTCTCCCCCTTCGCCCACTGCCGTCAGGATGAAACCACCACCAAATAAACGTTCATCCTCTGTGACAAGTTCACGTCGGGAACTCCAAACCAAGGCAGAGGGCAGCACCCCTTCCTCTGCAACGGAACAGCTCAACACTCCTATTCCATTGCCTGTAAAGTATGTTCTTCAAAAAAAAGGCCCCACTCTAACAGAACCAGGCTGACCCACCACGGGTGTGCTGGGTAACTGTGATCACAGCATCGTGTGTAAGCGCGTAAGCCACCTTCTCCACACCAGAAGAGAACGGGCACAACGCCAGGATCTAACAGAAGGGGCGGTGGGAGCCACGCGCACTGAACTTCGCCAGAGAGAACGCGGGAGGAGGGTGCACCCAGCCACTTGCCCAGTGACCTCCAGGGTGTACTGAAAGCTTTCTACCACCTCTGTGTTTTCAATGTCTCCTACAAGTTATATCTCGGGTCCAAAAACAAGAAAAAACAATGTTTAACGAAAAAGGAAAAGCGAGGAGCTCAGCCAGGATGCAGGAAGTGAAGGCAGAGGAAATGGTGCCTTCCGGCCCGCCTCCCCCACAGGGGCTCCGCGCTGCGGTCACTA
>NW_022589784.1:649880-658975 GCF_004348235.1 Phoca vitulina | reverse complement strand
CCCCCCCCCCCCCCCCCCCCCCCCCCGCTGCCTGGGACCTGCCCAGGGTTGCAGCCTAACCAAGTGGACTGCTTATTAGTTCACTTGTTGATTAACCACAAGAAAACCTGAATGGGGGTCATAAAGCCATTCAAGCTTACAGAGAAATACAAAGCTGCCTCCACGGTCAGGTCAGCCCAAAACAAAACACACAGGGACAGGCCCATGGCCACTGCCCTGAGAAGCATCAGCTCCACGCATGCCGGAGTGAGACTGAGCCGCCCAGGGAACTCCCCACAGGTCAGGGCCCTGCAGACAAAGAAGAGTCCGCGGGGTGCCCAAGGGGCGGGCCAGGGGCAATGGCAGCCCTGGAGGAGGGACACTGAGCACGATCCCCCTCACCTTAGCCCCTCTGCTGATGCTTCTAAACATATGACCCGAGACCCTCAGAGGTCCAGGAAGGAGACTCAAACAAGAGAAATTGCTAAAAGTGCAGCTCAACACAAATACTTGTCCACACGTCTCCAGCAGCATGACTCATAAAAGTGGATACAACCCAAAGACCCATCAGTGGGTAAACGGACAAACAAAACATGTCCACCCACACACAGGAGCGTCCCGTGGCCGCGCTGCCCCGGGGACGGACCCCGAGCCCACAACGCTCAGGGAGGGAACCAGACACGGAAGGCCACATGGGGTGTGAGTCCACATGGGTGACACGTCCAGCACAGGCTCATCCACAGACGGGAAAGGGGCTCGTGGGGGCCGGGGGCTGGGGAGGATGGGGGGTGACCGCTGATGGGGTGGTGTTTCTTTTTGGGGAGCTGAAATGTTCTGCAGTTAGGCAGTGTTGAGTTTCACAACCCGGTTATTGCCACTGAAATACACCTTAACACTACGAAGTCTGGTATGTGAGTTATGTATCGATAAAGCTGTTGCAAGAATAAACTACAGTTCGGCCACATGGTGGATCCAGGATAAAGGGCAGCTTCTGCAGCGTTCCATACACTCCCAGGACTGGCACACATCCCGACGGCCCCCAGAGCCCAGTGTGGCCCCAAGCTCTACATTTCAGAATCAGCGCCCCACCCACACCCCTGAGAGGGAAAGACCAGACACCAGGGACCTTCACTGTGGGTGAGCTGCCCCACCCTCCTGCTGCCAGCTCTGGCGGCCAGCCAGCCTGGGCGCACAGTGGAACCCTTCCCAATACGAGGCGGGGGGAGGGACAGATACCGTAGAGGCCACTTGGGACAAGAACAAGAGTCGACAAAGTCCAGAGCTCTGATTCGGGACACACTCAAATCCCAACCACTCATTACCCAGATCCAACTATCCGCCAATCACCACAAGGCGGTCCCGGCCTCACTGAGGCCCCAGCCTGGAAACCAGCACCTGCTTACAGAGCTGCCGCCCGTCTGCAGAGGACCCGGTGCTCCTGGTGGTCACTCAGGACGTAGAAGCTGGCTGGACGAGACTGGCTGGGGAGGCTGGGGAGGCTGGGGGGACCGGCAGTCTGGACGTCGCTTATCAAATGTACACATGCTCCCTCTGACCCAAAATCTCCACTTGTGGGACATGCCCTTCAAATACCCTTGCACTTATCATGGGACCGTGACACAAAGTAATTCACCACCACAGCAAACAGAGCCACCAGCACAAGGTAGGTTAGACCCGGCCATGGAGCCCTGCCACCCCCAACAAGACCACCATGGAGACCCGACCTGGAAGCCTGACGTTAGAAAAGCAGACTGACTCAGGCAGAAGGACAGGGGTACAAGAAGCACAGCCTGAGGGGCAACAGTGACGGTAACAGTGATCATAGGGCGGTGAGCAACGAGTGATCGATGGAAGAAAACCCCACAGGGAACAATGTCCTGTGACGCATGAGACTCTGAAAACTGAGTTGCGCCGTCTGTCCGTTGTGGAGGGCGCACCTGCTGCCGGCGGCTGTCTTCCCGCCGCTCCCGCACGGATGCTCGGTGTGCGTGGCCTGTACGGCCGAACGATTCCCCAGCTGCCCTCTGAACTGAGCCGCCCGGGGAGTACGTGCAGGTCTGCTCTCCCCGCACAAAACCCTGCCGGCAGGACGCATGGCAGGGGGTCACCCTCGCTGCCCCCGGAGGGAGACTCCACACACACCGTCTTCCCAACTTTTACGGGGTCAGTCCGTGTGATTCTACTGCCTGTTAGAAAAACAAGTACACTGATTTTCTAAAAATGATGGAGAATAAAATTATAATAATAAAAATGATAGGACATATAAAAAGTATTTGGACAGATTAAAAAAACAACCAAAAAGACTTGAAAAATATGTGGCAAGATGGGTCAGTTCTGAGATCATGAATGATTCTTTTTTTTACTTGAAGCTTTCTGAAACTTTCTTGCTCTACAACAAGAACCTACTAATTTAAAGAATCGCGAAGGAGAGAGGGGGCAAGTGCAGGCCCATGGCAGTTCCTGGGAGGAAACCACATGAAGGGGGGACGTCCTGAGCCCCCTCCCAACCTTGGTCACAGACATCATTCTTTAAGAAAAAAGCTTCTGATCCAAGTCGGGACTCCTGGCGCTTGTCTGGAAGGTTCCGGACACTTCACTTGGAGAAAAGCTAGTGGAGTTTATTAAGCCTCTCAAAGACAAAGGAGCCTTTCTTCCGTGCAGCCGGCTGGCAAGGCCGGCCGGGGAGCCCGGACCTCCGCTTGCAAGGACACCCCTTTCCTTCCTATGAGAGCCGGGCCCTGAGCTGATGAAATGGGCACAGTGCCCTGCAGCTGTGACACCTAATGCTAATTGCCAAGCCAGCTGGGGACCCCCAACACTCAGCCTCCCGGGCCTCAATTTCCCCTCAGGTTCTTCTGATGGACACTGCAGGACCGAGCTCCTTGCAGCCCCAACACTGCACACCCAGATGTCTCCACAAGCTCTTGGGGCCCGGGCTGACCATCCAGGAAGGCAGAGACTGGGACGCCAGTGCTCCTCAACCCTCCGGTCAGCTTCTGGCCATCTGTGCCTCCCACGGAGCACAAGGGAACTCCGGGAGGCGGCAACCTTCCTCTAACTTGACCTTGGGTGTGTGCGTTTGTGAGACGCACACTGCGTCTCGTGAATGACCACCTCCGCAGCATGTGCCCTGCTCCTCGGCAGAGGCGGGCACCTGCCCACCCCAACAGCACCCGTCCATCGCAGCAGGGGTCCGCAGACTTCTGGGGCCTGAGTGCCTCTAGCCACACATCAATTGGTGCTGGAACCCAGCGCGGGCCCTTGAACAGACCTGGGGACTCTGGGAACCTCGGGGTGCTGCTCCCAGAAGGCTGGGGCCTGGGATGCCAGAGCAGCACGGAGCAATATGGCCAGCCAGAACACCTCCATGGACCCGCACTGCCTCCAACGAGCAGGGTTCAACCACGCAGGAAGAAACCAGCACCCTGCTGTCTGGACGTATCAGGGGATGAGACCTGAGAGGAGCCAGCAGGACAAAGATGGACCCCGGAGATCGGGAGAGGGCTGTTTCCAGGGGCAGGATCCAGGAAGCCAGGAAGAAGGAGCTCACTGCCCCCCAACCTCCAGCGGTGGCAGACCAGCAGCCTGAGGCCACATAACCCCCAGCTGCTTCTTGCTTCATGAGAAAACAGGACTTAGAAGCCAGCAGTTGAGTGGGGATTTCTGACTCGGGGTGAGGGGTCATGTGGACCTCAGGAGGGTGCTGGCTTGCCCCCTGCCTCAGTCTCCCCCAGCACACAGGGGCCCCTGCCCAGTCCTCACAGGTAAGAGATGGGCCCTAGAGCACCCGGCCATCCCTGCTCCACGTCCACAGGCTGGGGCACGAAGACTAAAGAGGCCTCAAGATACCGCCCACCTTGCCTTTGGACCACACTGGAAGCCAACTGCTATGACTAGCTGGGGCACCAACACCAGAGCCAGCCCAGTTTTGGTTCTCCGTTCCATCCACAATTCCACCACGCCCAGACCCAAGCCAGCCCAGAGCAAGTGAACAGAGCAAGTGAAAACAGCTCAGCTTATGCGTGAGTGCAGGCTAGGCCAGGAAGGGGGGAGGCGAAAGCGGACAGGGGAGCAGCACTTTCCAGGATGGGCCTGGAGGGAGGGTCAATGCTGGGACGTGCTGGGACGTCCAAGGTCGTCAGTCAGTCCTGCCGCCTGGCCCGTTAGATAAACCCCTTCTTGGAAACTGGAGGCTGGGAGGAGCATGGGCCCAGGCAGGGCGGGGTCCCAGTGGGTGGCAGCCATAAGGAGGGGCGCCCACTCCTGAACCCAACAAGAGGGATGGAGACAGGACTCCCACCATCCTTGGGGGTTGGGAAGACTCCTGCAGGCGGCCTCCAACACCTCTGTGATGCCTGGGCGCTGACACGTGCCCGAAGAAGTTTGGGTATAAAGTTAGCCAGGACACAAGCTGATTCCTCTCCCAGGGAGTCACCTGGGCCTGCAGTCACGGATGTGTCTAGTGTCACATCCCAAGTGAGCAAAAAAGGGCTAAGTTACCCCCTGCTGACCGATAAGCCAGCGCAAACAATTATTTTTGGCAACCGCAGGGCTCCCCTCCAACAGGGTAAACAAATCGCATTTCGCAGGGCCCTAGTAACAGCTGCACTCTGCACAGAAAACCTGCTGGTGGCGGCCAGGGCCGTTCAGGAACACAAATTCTCAGGGCCAAATAAACACTGGCTGGTTCCACTGGGCACCTAAATTCTTCGGACAGCTGGGAGGGTGAAGGGGGATGGGCGCACCCCCCCCCCAAAAAAGGCTTTGACACCATCATCTGAAGAAAGGGGGCACCCAGCTGCAACAAGCCGGCATGACTTCGTCAGAGTCCTTCAGCAGTTCCCAACAACACTTTCCCTGGCAAGCACCACACGGGAGCTGGCTGGTCACTTCCAAATTTGAAGGAAAAGGAGAAGGAAGGAGGGAAGGAAGGCAAGCAGGCAGGCAGGCAGGCAGGAAGGTGACCAACCTTGCTGGCTGGCCGCACACTGACCCAGGAAGCCCACACTTACTTCTTGACGTTCGCCTCCCCGTTCGGGATCCTTCGCAACTTCTTCTTCTTGAGGATTTTGACAGCTCTCCTGCACAGCGTCTCTGAGTCCAGCACCTCCTTCACCTTGCCGTAGGACCCCTCCCCCAGCAGGTCTCCCATCAAGTACTTGCCGATGAGCTTGGCCCGCTTGCGCCGGGGCTGATAGATGACTTCCGTGGAGTCGATGCGGTGGATGAACGTGTCCATCCCCACGGACATCAGCTCCCCCTCTGTAAACATGCCCAGCTGCTGCGGGTCGGCCACATCCATCCTGGACCCAACGCCTCCGACTCTCGCCGGCGGTCCCTTATCTATTGCCCCTGGTACGCACGGTTCTTCCTTTTGTCCCCCTAAAATTCCCTTCTCAAAAACAAAAAACAATAAACAAAAAAAAAACCCAAACCCAAAAATCAACAAAAACGCAAAGAAAAAAAAGAAAGGAAAAAAAAAAGAGAGAAAACCCTTCTTCGAAAAGAAACGATTGTACTAGTCGTGAGTTCAAGAGGCGCGCCTGGCCCAGAACCCCGGCACCCGAGGGTGCGGAGGGTCGCAAGTCTGGGTGCCTGCCCGCCTCGCAGCTTCGGGTCGGGCCGGCGCATCCACGGGGGCCCTCAGTAGGCCGGTGGGGCTTGCAAGTGCTAGGTCATCCTCCAGGGACTTTAGACCCTCGGACAAACACCGGTGCGGCCAAAGCAAGTCTTCTCCAGGATGGGCATTACCAGCGGGCCGTGGCGCGCGCCCAGAGAGGGCCCCGCGGCGGCCGGCCGGCCCCAGGGCCCCAGGCTGCGCAGCCGAGCTTCGCTGGGGGCCGGGCGCGCTGCTGGGGGCGGCTCCCGGCGGGGCCCGCCGTCCTGGGGGCCCGAGGCAGCGGCAGGTGCCTATCCGGACCGCGCGGGGGGCACCGACGTCCGCCCCCGCCAGCCCCGGGCGCGTGTCGGGGGGCCGGGGGGCTGCCCGGAGCCCTCCCGCCGCGGGGAGCAACTTCCGTCGGAGCCGGCCGCCGCCGGGGCGCCCCCACACCGGCCTGGGACCCCGGAGCGGCCGCCCCCCGCCCCAAACGGCAGCCCGCGCTCGCTCTCGGCCGCGAACGCCGTCGGCCACGGGCCGCGGGGCGCGGGGACCCGCAGGGCTCCGGGCGGCTGAGGCGGCGCAGGCCGAAGGCCCGGGCAGGGGGTTCCCGAGGCCGCCGGGGCTCGGACGGCGCGTGCCCCCGCCGCAGCCGCCGCACGTGTGGAGCAGGCGGGGAGGCGCGGGGGCCCAGCCCATGCAAAGCGGCGCGGAGCCGGCCGGCGCCCGCCGCCGCTGCCTCCCGCGCCCCGCCTCAGCCGCGGACACCCCGGGCCGCCTCCCCCTTCCGCGCCCGACACGCCGCCGCCATCTTGTTTACCTCCCGCCCCCGCCCTGCGCCGCCGCGCCGCCGCACGCCCGCCGCGGGGCCCACCCCTCCCGCCGCCGACGTGCCCGCCCGTTGGCTGAGCCGGAAGGCCCCGCCCCGCGACCCGACCCGCCGCCGCTGCCGATTGGGTCGTTTGGACCCAGGCAGGCGCCCAAGCGGGGATTGGTTCGCTCTCGGCCCCGCCCCGGGGGTGGCTACAGCTGGGCTCATTGGCCCGCCGAGGCGCCCGTCACGGGGAGGGGGGGTTTGGCGGGAAGCGGGCGCGGGGAGGCGAGCTCGCGGTGTTGACCTCGGAGGGGCTCGGGGCTGGGGTCGGAGTCGTGAGCGACAACGGCCACCTGGGAACGGCTGTGGGGCGGGCGGAGCCCTCGTGGGCCGGGGCACTCGGCTCGGGGCCCCTCAGCCCAGGCCCCCTTCCAGGCGAGGTCAAGGGTCAAAAAGGAGCCCGAGGCCAAGGGCGCCTGCGAGTCTGCACGGCGGGGTCGTGAGCTCGACCCCCGCGTTGGGTGTGGAGATGACTTCAAAGATAAATGGATCACAAAGGAGCCCAGAGCGGCCAATTCCAGGCCATGAGTGCGAAGGGCTGACAAAACCGGGCTCCCCTGCCCCCGTCCCGCGCGTTACCTTTCTGCTCCGTAACTCCGTTACGATCTTGCCGGAACAAACTGCTGGTCTTGTGTGAAGCTCCTGATTCGCCACAGCCAAAAAGAGGGAACTTTGGGAGCTGACAGCATCGGATTTGGGCTCCAGGCTGGGGGGTTCTGAGCCCAACACCTGCGAACTCCCTGAAAGTATGTGCGGCATTGCGTATGCCCATGTGCGTGTTGTTGGGGACCGTGAGTTTCATCACAGTCTCGAATGACCCGAGGAGGCGATTGGGGTAGCTTTGAGGGGGAGGGAGGCACAAGCCACATCAGCTGGACCGCAACCCCAAACTCCTCTGCTGAGAAGGAGATCCTAAAGATCAGGGCAGAAGCCAAGGGAGTAGAATAGAAAAAGAACAGGGAAAATCAGTGAAACCCAAAGATTGTTCTTTGAAGAGATTTTGAAAAAAATGACAAAAGTCTAAGCAGATTGACCAAGAAAGAAAGATGACCAACATCAGGAATGAAAGAACGGCTGTCACTACAGACCCCAGAGCGATTAAAAAGGATTACATACTAGAAACGACTCTATACCCATAAATTCCAACTCTGCCCATAAATGGAACACCGCCTTAAAAGACACCAAAATGAAAGCTCGCTCGAGAGGAAATAGATAATCAGCATAGTCTTGTATATGGGGTTCCTGAACCCAGGCCCACGCCTCCGCATGGACCCAGCTCAGCCCCATGCCCACAGAGTAGGGGCCCCGGGAGGCCGAAGGCGTCCTCGCAAAGTGAGGTTAGCCCCCACTGGGGATACAGCCATGGTTCCAGGTGAGGATGTGGCTGGGAGGGGCAGGGTGTGTGTGGGCCTCTGTGGCCGCCAGGGGGCAGGCAGGGATTGCAGCCGAGGCGCCCTGATGTGGCGTGTGTGCGTGTGCGTGTGTGTGTGCATGCGTGTGCGTGTGTGTGTGTGTGTGTGTGTGCGAGTGCGTGGGGGGGAGGTGGGGAAGACAGTGTGTGTCTCTGTGTGTGAATGAAACGCTCAGGACCACTCCTGATCCCTCAGGGTGGGGACACCCTGGATCATCGCAGTTGTCCCCCCTTGTCACACACACATGGTCACAGACAGGGCAGGGATGCCCGGAGTCACACATGCTTCCCTGTAAGCCAGGTCCCTCCCGCTTTCCCGGCACTGAGGGCACTGAGGGGTGGGGGCGGGGGTCATCCTCTTTGGGGGTCTCGCACCCTACGGGCGCCGAGCAGTGTCCCAGCCCCCACTCATGCGATGCCAGGAGTGCCCCCAGCCCTGACGACCACAAGCGTCCCCAGACATAAGCTGGTGTCCCCTGGGGGCAGAACTGTCCCCAGGTGGGAATCTCCTTTAGAGACACACACCGAAGCGCCTATGGATGAAAGGCTAGGATTTTGCTTAAAAATATTCCTAGGCAAAATGGAACAAATAATCCTAAAATTTGTATGGAACCAGAAAAGACCCCGCATAGCCAGAGGAATGTTGAAAAAGAAAAGCAAAGCTGGTGGCATCACAATTCCGGACTTCCAGCTCTATTACAAAGCTGTCATCATCAAGACAGCATGGTACTGGCACAAAAACAGACACATAGATCAATGGAACAGAATAGAGAGCCCAGAAATGAACCCTCAACTCTATGGTCAACTAATCTTTGACAACGCAGGAAAGAATGTCCAGTGGAAAAAAGACAGTCTCTTCAACAAATGGTGTTGGGAAAATTGGGCAGCCACATGCAGAAGAATGAAACTGGACCATTTCCTTACACCACGCACAAAAATAGACTCCAAATGGTTGAAAGACCTCAATGTGAGACAGGAGTCCATCAAAATCCTAAAGGAGAACACAGGCAGCAACCTCTTCGACCTCAGCCGCAGCAACTTCTTCCTAGAAACATCGCCAAAGGCAAGGGAACAAGGGCAAAAATGAACTATTGGGACTTCATCAAGATAAAAAGCTTTTGCAAAGCAAAGGAAACAGTCAACAAAACCAAAAGACAACTGACAGAATGGGAGAAGATATTTGCAAATGACATATCAGATAAAGGGCTAGTATCCAAAATCTATAAAGAACT
>NW_022589784.1:566734-649480 GCF_004348235.1 Phoca vitulina | reverse complement strand
TGGGAGGATGGGTTAGCCTGGTGATGGGTATTGAGGAGGGCACGTTCTGCATGGAGCACTGGGTGTTATGCACAAACAATGAATCATGGAACACTATATCTAAAACTAATGATGTAATGTATGGGGATTAACATAACAATAAAAAATTTAAAAAAAAAAGAAAAGACAATCAACACACAGTAATACCAAGATGAAAAAAAAAAATGATCATGGGGCCAAAAGGAAAATAAAATTTTTAAAAACCTGCAAAAAAAAAAAAAATATTCCTAGGCAGAATGTACCAGCTGAAGGATTTGGGAGAAAGTGTCCTGATACGGCCCCTCGTGTTTTTATTTTTTAAGTAAGATTTATTGGGTTGAGCCTGTGAGTGTTTGGAAATAGGGCTTTTGCTGTTGTTAATCAAATTAAGGATCTTGAGATGAGATCTTCCTAGGTGACTTAGGTTGGCTCTAAATCTAATGACAATCATCCTTATAAGACACACACACACAGGAAATCTGACAGAGAGGACCAGGTATGGATGGAGGTAGAGATGGAGGGTCTCGCGGCCTCAAGCCCAGGGGCGCCTGGAGCCCCCAGAGGCTGGACGAGGCAGGAAGGACCCCGGAGGGAACGTAGCAAGCCACACCTGGATCTCTGGCTTCTGGGCCCAGAGCTGGGAGACGATGAATTTCTATTGTTTCAAGTCACCCAGTTTGTGACCATTGGTTACAGTCATCCTAGGACATGAACACAGACGCTTACTGAGAATTACTCATTGCAGAGAAATTCACCCTTTTAAGTAGACAGTTCTGTGAATGTTGACAAAAGCATGTAGCTTTTTAATCACCACCATAATCAAGAAATAAAATCTTGGGGCGCCTGGGTGGCTTCGTCGGTTAAGCGTCCGACTCCTGGTTTCGGCTCAGGTCGTGATCTCAGGGTCGGAGGATCGAGCCCCACATTGGCCTCCACGTTCAGTGTGGAGTCAGCTTGTTTCTCTCCCTGCACCTCGCCCTGCTTGTGCTCTCCCTCCCTCCCTCTCTCCCTCCCTCTCTCTCTCAAATACATTTTTAAAAAATCCTAAAAATAAAAAAGAAATAATATCTTTTCTTCACTCCCAAAGCCCCCTGACACCCGTTTCCTCTGCCCCCAGCCCCTCCCAGGAAAGGATCCGATTTGTCCCTTATGCCTTGGTCTTTTCTGGGCGTCGCACACCTGGGATCACGGGGCGCGGGGTCAGCGTCTTCACTCAGCCGAGTTCCTGGGAGAGTCAGCCATGGTCTCGTGAGCGTTAGACATTCACTCCTTGTTAC
Source organism: Phoca vitulina (assembly GCF_004348235.1). NCBI lineage: Eukaryota > Metazoa > Chordata > Mammalia > Carnivora > Phocidae > Phoca > Phoca vitulina. The sequence goes on along the minus strand of NW_022589784.1, from coordinate 648,185 downwards.
GCCCCCTGGCCTTCCCCTGTGTGGACGTTCCACGGTTTTCTGGTCCCTCTGCCGGACAAGAGACATTCAGGGTGTTTTCTGTTTTTGGCAACTGTGAGTCGTGCTGCCGTGAACACGCGTGTGCAGGTTTTTGTGTGGATAGAAATTTCCATTCCTCTTGGGTAATGTCCAGGACTGGGACGGCTGGATCACAGGGCAGTTCCGTGTTGAATGTCTTGGGGATCCGCAGCCTCCGCCCGCGAGGTTTGAGGGTTCCGGCTGTCCTGCAGCCTCGCCAACACTTGGTCTTGTCCGTTTGGGGGGTTTTGTTGTACCGTTCAACACACACACACACACACACACACACACACACTGAATTGTGCCTGAATAGAAGAAAGGAGGAATGTTTGCACATATGGGAAATACAGTAAAATGTTAGTCATAAGAACGTGGTATTGAGGGGCACCTGGGTGGCTCAGTCGGTGAAGCATCTGCCTTCAGCTTAGGTCATGATCCCGGGGTCCTGGGGTCGAGCCCCGCATTAGGCTCCCTGCTCAGTGGGGAGCCTGCTTCTCCCTCTCCCTCTGCCTGCCGCTCCCCCTGCTTATGCGCTCTCTCTCTGTCAAATAAATAAATAAAATCATTAAAAAAAAAAAAAAAAGAAACGAGGTATTGAGCTTTTGCCACAAAATCCTTTCAAGTCTTCTTTGCATTTAGAAATGTTCATAATATGGCCAGCCCTCATGGGAGCCCAGAGGGCACTTCCAGGCGTCCTGGCCGAAGGGGGTCCCTGGGGAGCTGTCCCCACTCTGCCTAGGGCTCTCCTCTCCCAGAGACTCCCAGACTCATATGGATGCCTCTTGACTTGAATTGTGGGGGTGGGGGCTTCAGGGCAACCTTACCAGAAGCTGGTGCTTGGAAGGGAGCAGGGCCCCCTCCCCGGGGACCAGAGGCCCGTCACTCAAATGGGGCCTGGGACTCAGAGACACGTGATGGCCAGCCAGACACACATCCAGGCCAGTGCAGAACTGAGATTCCAGAACATTCTTGGGTGTAAGTCCCATTCTATAGTTGGGGAACTCAGGGAAGGCCAGATTGCTGGGAGGCCAGGTCAGGGATGAGGGTCACACCATCTCGGTGTAGCCAGGCCACTATCACCTAATTGTATGTGGTGGTCCAGAGCATGTGGCCCTAGGCTGGGGGCCATTATACCATGGCCTCGGAGTCCTGTCATCATCTTCTGTAAGCAGAGATATGTGCTTTCTGCCCCAGGGCCTTGGCACTTGCTGCTCCCACGGTTTGGAACATGCTTCCCCCAAGGGTCCGGGTTGCCGCTGAATCGTCACCTCCTCAGAAGCACCCCCCGACCCTCCTGGCTAAGCACTTCTCACCCCAACACCCACACATCACCCCATGAACTCAGGGTGCAGGATGCTGCCGATGCACCCTACTGAAGATGATTGTACAAGGTTGCGCCATGGTTCTCACCCACAAGGACTGCCTTCTCCTACCCGCTTCCTGGGCAAGCTAGAGGAGGCCCTCTCTCCAGGCCACCTGAAGGGTGGCAATGATAATCATCGTTGACATATGCTGACCCAAAGTTCACTGCTGGCTGGCCCGGAGGCAAGGTCCTTCCTCCTTCTCACCATCCTCAGTCAACAGAGGAGACTCCCGGGCTTGGAGAGATGCCTGTGTCATTGTCAAGGGACATAGGGCCGCGTAGAGTTGGGGTCAGCTAACCTATTCTCCGAAGGGCCAGAGGTCCAATATTTTCAGCTTTACAGGCCAAACAGACTCAGTCACAGCTGTTCAACTCTGCCGGCTGTGTTATGAAAGTAGCCAAGGCCGACGTGTAAATGAACACATGTGGTTGTGCCAATAAAACTTTATTAACAGACAGACACTGAGATTTCATATCATTTCATGTGTCCCAAAATAATTCTTCTTCTGATTTTTTCAACCACTTAGAAACATAAAAGTCTTGGGGCACCTGGCTGGCTCAGTCAGTAGAGATGTGACTCTTTTTTTTTTTTTTTTTAAAGATTTTATTTATTTATTTGAGAGAGAGAATGAGATAGAGAGAGAGCACATGAGAGGGGGGAGGGTCAGAGGGAGAAACAGACTCCCTGCCGAGCAGGGAGCCCGATGCGGGACTCGATCCCGGGACTCCAGGATCATGACCTGAGCCGAAGGCAGTCACTTAACCAACTGAGCCACCCAGGCGCCCTAGAGATGTGACTCTTGATCTCAGGGTCTTGAGTTCAAGGCTCACGTTGAGTGTAGAGCTTACTTTATTTTTTTTTTAAAGATTTATTTATTTATTTGAGAGAGAGACAGAGCAAGCACATGAGTGGGGGAAGGGGCAGAGGGAGAGAGTATCCAAGCAGATTCCTTCTGAACGTGGAGCCCGACATGGGGCTCAACATGGGGATCCATCTCATGACCCTGAGATCATGAATTGAGCCAAATCAAGAGTCAGACGCTTCACCGACTGAGCCACCCAGGCGCCCCAGAGCTTACTTTAAAAAACAAAATGAAACAAGAGCACCTGGGTGGCTCAGTTGTTAAGCATCTGCCTTCAGCTCAGGTCATGATCCCGGGGTCCTAGGATTGAGCCCCTCATCAGGTTCCCTGCTCAGCTGGGAGCCTGCTTCTCCCTCTCCCTCTGCCCCTCCCCCTGCTTGTGAGTGCTCTCTCTCTCTCTCTCTGTCAAATAAATAAAACCTTAAAAAAGAACCACATAAAAGTCTGTTTCAGTGCCATGCTGTGTATATAAAGAAGGGTGACAGGCTGGACTTGGCCTGCAGACCTCTCCAAGCAGCTACACCGTCTTGTCCAAGCTTTGAGCTGCTCTCCAGAGGCCCATGTGAAGGAGCCAAGAGGTGCTAGACAGAGGTTGGTGACACTCTTTGAAGGTCCTGGATCTAGCCAAGCCTGAAAGCAGTCAGATCAATGGGTCTCATGGGGGGGGGGGGTGACACTGCCCCCCCCAGGGGACACCAGGCGATGTTTGGGGATACCTGTGCTTGTCACACTGTGGGGGGCTCCTGGCATGGAGGTGGTGTGGGCCAGGGATGCTGCTCAGTCTCCTCCTCCCCCAACCCCCCAGCGCCCAGGACGGTTGCTCGATGCAAAGAACCATTTGTCTCCAAATGTCAGCAGTGCTGATGGGGAGAACCCTGAGTTAGATCTATCCCTGGACCTTTCGGTTCCATGAGCAAAAAAATTCCCATTTACAAAAAAAAAGCTAGTTTCAGTTGCAGTTTCTGTCACTTGCAACCAAAAGATTCTAACCAATCTGGGAGAGAAAACTCATGCAGGGGGTTTTGGACATGGATGTGCAGACAGCTGGCCCTGGTGGGCTCCTCCATGCAGGAGCAATAGCATGGGGGAAGGACAGGGGTCAGGGCCCATGCTTTATTTTGTTATCGGCTTAGTTTTAGAACCGTAGGCAAGCTGCAAAGGTTGGGTGGAGGACTCCTGTGTGCCCAGCACCCTTCCCCTCGCTGAGAACCTCTCACCTTAGTGTGGGACGTTTGTCATCCATATGCTAGTAACTAATCTCCTCCGTTTGCTTAAGATTTCTGTAATTCTTCCTGATGTCCCTTTTCTGCCCCAGGACCCCATTGGGATCCCACACGACACTCAGTTGTCACGTCTCCTTAGGTCCCTCTGGGATGTGACAGTTTACCGACTTGCCCTGATTTTGAAGACTGGCCAGTGTTGACGTTGGGTATTTTTTAAAATGTCTCCGGGGGGCGCCTGGGTGGCTCAGTCGTTAAACATCTGCCTTCGGCTCAGGTCATGGTCCCGGGGTCCTGGGATCAAGGCCCACATCGGGCTCCCTGCTCCACAGGAAGCCTGCTTCTCCCTCTCCCACTCCCCCTGCTTGTGTTTCTTTTCTCGCTGTGTGTCTCTCTCTCTGTCAAATAAATAAAATCTTTAAAAATAAATAAATAAATAAAATAAAATAAAATAAACTGTCTCCTGAATGGGGTTTGTGCAGTGTGATCCTCTGGGTTAGACCGGGGGGGTGGGGCGGGTCTGGAAGACCACAGAGGCCAGATGCCCTTCTCATCCGGTCCTCTCAGGGGCCCCTGCTGTCCACACAGCTGATAGGTCAATGGCCACGGAACTGTTTGCACACCGGGCGTGTCCATCAGAGCCAGAGCCGCGACCAGATCCACCGGCGTGTTTGTGACTCGAGGGTGCAAGGCTGAGCCTGCTGTGAAATCGATCACCCCTCTGACTGTTGGCGGTGATTGCCTTTTTGTTTTTAAGGTTTTTTTTTTTAAGTAAACTCTACGCCCAATGAGGGTCTCAAACTCATGAGCCCGAGATCAAGAGTCGCATGCTCCGTGGACTGAGCTGGCCGGGCACCCCCTTGATTGTCTTCTTCCTCTTCTTCTGGTGAAATTCACATAAAATCAGGCATTTTCGGGGCGCCTGGGTGGCTCAGTCGGTTAAGCGTCTGCCTTCGGCTCAGGTCATGGTCCCGGGGTCCTGGGATCGAGCCCCGCGTCGGGCTCCCTGCTCGGCGGGGAGCCTGCTTCTCCCTCTCTCTCTGCTGCTCCCCCTGCTTGTGCTCTATCCCTCTCTCTCTCTCAAATAAATAATAAAATCTTAAAAAAAAAAAAAATCAGGCATTTTCAATGATACAGTTCAATCGCTTTGAGTGCATGCACAGAGCTGTGCAGCCACCAGCTCCCCAGTTCCAGAACATTCCATCGTCTCTGAAACATCAAGTCCCCATCAGCTGTCACTCCCCGTCCCTCTCCCCAGCCCCCACTCCCACGGGCCCCCTTCCCGTCCGTGGATGAGCCTGTTCTGGACGTGTCACCCACGTGGACTCACACCCCTGTGGCCTTCCGTGTCTGGTTCCCTCCCTGAGCGTCGTGGGCTCGGGGTCTGTCCCCAGGGCAGTGCATGTGGGCACCTGGCTCCTGTCCGTGGCTGAGGGACGCTCCCGTGTGTGGTGGCCGAGTTGTGTGTATCATCTGTTTGCACTTCTTGGCTATTATGAACCATGCCACCAAGAAGTGTTTTGTTTTCTTTAAACATTTTTACTATAAAGTCCTCACCGTACCCCACGCCCTGCTCAAGTGGCTCTTGCCAAATTCTCACAAAAACCCTCCAAGGGAGGTACTACGGTTATCCCCATTTTATAGATGGGGAAACTGAGGCACGGAGCAATTAAATAGCCACTGGGCGGCAGAGCCAAGATCTGAACCCAGGAAGTCTTATCTCTGGTGCTCTACAGCTAAAGCTCCCCTCTGCCCGTGGGGCAGGAGATAACCAGCAGAGGTGGATGAACCTAGACCAGCTCTAATACCTGCCGCCCAGATTCTCACCTGTTAGAACCCAGATTGCCCTGCAGATTCTGATGGGGACGTCTGACTTAGGGCTGGGGATTCTGGCTTCGTCAAGCCCCGGGGTGGGGGGGGAGGGTGGTGGGGTTCCATGAAGTTCTCCAAATGCCCCTGACAGCCCTCATCCCTCGGGAGTCTAGCCCCTGTGGTGCATGTGGGACCTGGATGTGAGTCAGCCAGGCCCCAGCTACCCCGGAGTTTCCCTTCAGGGCAGGGCAGATCCAAGGTGAAGGTTCCGGAAGTCCCAGGACAGGTGACATCAGAGCCCAGGGCTGGCTGCTAAGCAGGGAGGACAGGCAGGGTGGGGCGGGGGCGGGGTTTCATCTAGCTGTTCAGACCCTCAGTGGGCAGGGTGTCCTAGTGTCCATACTGTGGCTGGGAGCATCACCGGGCATACCCTGCTCTCTGCTCCCCCAGGTGCCTGACAAATGCATCACCACCTTCCTCCCTGCCCCCCCCCCCCCCCCCACCTTGTAGCCCAACCTGCTTCCCTCCTGCACTCACCTGCAGCCCCTCCTAGGCCCGCCTTGCCCCAGCGGCATCTCTGGGGGGCTCCACATCCTCCATGGCTCCCCATTGCTCTGGGGAGAACGCCAAGCCAAGTCCCCCTCTGACTTGGGGTTGGGGGTGAGTACCGGGTGAGGACCCCCAATTTTTCTCCAGCTCAAGCCTGGCTCACTGCAGCCCCTTGACAGAAAGAAATTCAAAGTTCGGCTCCTTTGTTTGGCTTCGGGGCAGCAGCTGAGCCTCCTCAGACCTCTGTCTTGCCACCAGATGAGCTTGAGATGTGGCCGCTCTGTCCCACCCCATCCAGCACATGCAGGCTGATGGAGCAAACTCCAGCCCCCTCCCCCGTCCCAGACCGCACCACTCCATTGCTCCACAACCTTCAGTGGCTTCCCTCTGCCCCCAGGATAAGGGCCTCGCCCTGGCTTTGCAGGCCCCCCATCGGCCCAGTCCCCCCTTCCCAGGCTCACTGCCCTTGCTGCCCTGGCCCCCTGTGCATGCTCTGCCCTCTCCCTGATAGTCCTTTCCCCATGGAGTGGACTGCTGATCTTCCTTCTCTTTCCTGCCTGTTCCACGACCTGGCAACCTGGGGGGGCGGGGGGAGTGCTTGCTCAGGGATCACATTTAATCCCTGCAGCCGGGGTGTCCCAGTCCCAGTGCAGAGGTGGGAAATCCTGTCTGGGGCAGACCTCAAACCCACTGGACAGGTTTGCTGTTCCCTGCAGTGTCGTGGCTCAGAGGCCGCCCTGGTTGGGCCGGGCAAGGTCCTCTTCTGGGCTCAGGCAGGGCCAGGACAGGGACAAGGGAGCCATGGGGCCCTGGAGCCAGCCGGCCAGAGCTGCCTGAGGACACGTGGGGCAGGTGGTGGGTGGGCCTGGCTGCAGGGAGGGGGATGGACAGGGTGGGGTCAGCTGGGGAAGGCAGCTAGGCAAGCAGGAGGCAGAGATAGAAGGTAGGACAGATGGAGAGACCTGGGGACAGAGACAGAAAGTGATGGAGCAGGAGGTACAAACATGGTTCCTGCCCCTGCCTCAGTTTCCCTTTCTACACCATGGGAAGGGCTGGAGAGAAAAGAGGGGCACGGGAGAAGGTATGGGAAGAGGTGAGGCGGGAGCAGAGTCGCAGGGGCTGGGGGGGCAGCCAGGGGAAGCGGGTACAGAAAGGAGAAGTGGTGAGGGACCCAGAGCTGGGAGGCGGGCAGGGAGGTGCTCCCACTGCTGGGGAAAGCCGGGGCTTTCCAGAATGTGGAGAAACAGGAAGCAGCTCCATCCCTGCCCCCACTCACAGGGCAGTGCCAGGCCGGGCCCACCTGCCCCACCTCACCTGCCCAGGTCGGAGGGTCTCTGCTGGAACTGGCAGGCGGCCCCCACTCCTCCTCCCTGGGTGAGCCCTCCACCTGCCTCAGTCTCCCAGACTGTAGGATGGGCATAGCCCTGGAGTCCTTCCCAGGAGGGAAACTGAGGTTAGGGGGTCTCCTCAGTCTTTCCCCAGATAGCGAAACTGAGGGGTAGCCCAAGATTCTCCCCCTCAACCCACAGGGAAGCCCCCAGGGGGCCTGACATTTGGGTCTGCCTGAAGTTTTCTGCTGTTCTAAACGATTACAAGAGTCAACGCGCACGGTGAGCGCACCTGTGCGTCTCCCCGTGCTCGGTCCCATGGCCATGCCCTTTTGGCAAGTGAGAGCACTGAGGTGCAGAGAGGGGCCCTGGCCTGGCTCTGGGACCCCACTTCTGCCTGTGGTCTCCCCACATTGGGTTGCCCGATCTCACCAAGAAAAACACGGGACTTCCAGTTAGATGTGGATTTTAAATACACAGACGCTACTCCTTTAGTGTAAGTAAATCCCAAATCTCGCCTGGGACATACTTAAACACTAAAATATTGTTCTTCGTGTACCTGGAATTCGAAAATAACTGGGTGCCCTGCACTTTACCTGGTGGTCCTACTTCCTCAAGCCTGGTCAAAATGCCTGGGGGAGGTTTAGGGGGTCCCTGCGTGGGACCAGGACAGAGGGAGGGCTTGGGGGAGGCTCTCTGACCCTCCGCCAGACAGACCTCCGGCCTTCCGTGAGCCTGGTCCCCAGCAGAGGAGGGGGGCATGGGGCACATCTGACCAGCAGGGCATGTCCCCACCCTCAAAGGGAGTCCTTCTGCAGCCTGAGCCAGAGAGCTGGGGCTGTCCAGGGCCCCCATCCCTGCCTTTCATCACCTTATAAAAAGTCCCTCCTCTCCGGACCTCCAGCCTCAGCCTTCTTCATGATTATCATCTCATTCAACACTCACTTAGGTGACTCTGTGGACTTTTCTGAGGAAAGATCCAGAAGTTCATCTGGAAATACTCATAAGAGCCAGATACTAGGTGCTGTTCATTTTGCTATCTCAATAACCTAGAAGGTAGCTACTATTTCTATACCCACCCCCATTTTACAGGTGGGGAAAGGGAGGCACAGAGAGGTTAAGTAACTTTCCGGGGGTCACACAGCACATCAGCCAAGCTGCTCCCTAGCCTGGGCCTCCAGCTCTGGAGCTGTGTCCCTTCTGCTCTCCCAGGCCGCCTCTTGTAATTCCCTGGAAATCCCCGAATCTGACTAATTCCCTAGACATCCCCAGACTTGGCAGATTGCTCCCTGTTGAGATGGCTGGACCCACCCCGGCTTGGGCAAACTGCCCCCATTTCAGGCAAAATTACCCATAGAGACCTTGTGGTTTCTCTAGGTGGACGTGGCAGAGGTCGAGTCCATGCCTCCCTGCGGCTCGCTCCGTGACCCTATGCCAGCTACTCAACAACTCTGCACTGCCGTTCGCCCACCAGCCAAACACAGGTAATAGCAGTCCCCACCTGGGAAGGTCACGGTGGGAACAGGGCTGGCTTCGTGGGTGTGTGACTCAGGGCCTCGCCCAGGCCCCGCACCCAGGGGCTCTGCTGTCGCCATATTGACATTCTGAATACTTTTTTAATGAGGGGCTCTCCGTCTTCATTTCTCCCTGGGCACCACAAGTTACGTGGCTTGTCTTCTGTGAGAGGAAATGGGAAAATGCTGCCGGAAGCCATCTATCCCCCATGTCAGCTTATTCGTGCTTTTGAATCTTAACTGTATTGCTCAATATGGTTTATTTTCATTAGCTATGAAAAATAGTTTCAAAGTCAAGGCTAGAGCCCAAATTGCCAAAAACTACAGATACCGAAGCAAAGCTCATTCTGAATAAATCATTTCTCCTCTCTGGGCCTCAGTTTCCCCATCTGCTCCCTTGTGCTTGCAGGTTTGGCTACAGGGAGCCCCTGGCTTGGCTTTTGTGGGGCAAACAGGTTTTAAACATACTCATCTCCTTTACATACCCTTACAGGTCTGTGAACCGCTTTTATTTGCCTGGACTGTCCCTCCTACACTTGTCTATCTGGCAAACTCCTACTTGAACTTCAAAGCCCCAGCTTCAATACCCACCTCCTCTATAATTCGTTAGGTAGAGATTTCACCCATCCCTGAGCCCTAGGCCTGATCTTGCAGATGGGAATGCCTGGTCCTGGCTCTGTCTCCCCTAGAATGGGAGCTTCCTGAGGGCAGGCCTGAGAACCGAGTCCTCTGGGGCCCCAGCTTTGTCCAGCCCAAGGCCAGGCTCAGAGTTCACTGAATAAGCAAACAAGCACATGGAGAGGTAACCTCTCGTTTCAGGGGGCTGGTGGTGAGGTGGGGAAATGGTCACAGTGCTTTCACTACTGAAAACCCAGAGAGGGAAGGGGTGGTGCCTCCCAGACTGAATCTGCCTGAACGGGCCTGGCCTACCCCACGGTGGATCCAATGGGTTCAAGTCACAGGAAATCTACTGTCTGTGCCAAACACCAGTCCCACCCTCTTCCTGGCAGTGAGGCAAATCCCCGCCTCATTTGCATCAGGCCCTGGGAAGCCCTAATGGGGAGGGAGCCAGCTGGGGAGCAACCCAATCCCCCTGGCCCGGCCTGAGAGGAAACCCCTCTCTCTTGGGGTGGCTCTTGGGCCTCACCAGACGTCCCCTCCCATGCGCTGGGTTCCATGTTAGGGGGTCCCCTAGATCCCAGAACTCCTACTGGGGTGGAGACAGATTAACAGACAACTATTGGTGGAGAGGCAATTAAGGGAGAGAGCACGACGGGGCGGGGCCGTTTCAGAGGGTTTCGAGGGAGTATCTGAGTAGGTGGGCTTCAGAGCTAAGATCTGGGTTATGCGAGAACCCCAGCGGCTTAAAGGTCAGACGTGAGAGTGCACGGGCGGGGTGGGCCTGGAGGTGGGACAGATTCAACTCGATCTTCACGTTGGCAGAGAAGGAAACTGAGGCTCGCAAGTAAGCTACGTGCCAGGGTCCCAAAAGAAACAGGCGGGGGTGGGATGCGAACCCGCGGCCCACTGAGCCCCAGCCCCTCGGGAGGGTGTCAGGCCTCCGCCCCGCCCACCAGAGGCCCCGCCCCGCGGCATGACCGGAAGTGAGCGGGGCCCCCAAGATGGCGCCCGAAACCCGGAAGTGAGCGCGGCTGAGGCGAAGCTCGGAGAGACGGAGGCGCCGCGGGCTCCGCGCCCGGCCGGACCCAGGTCGGAGGTGAGGCGCGTCCGGCCCGACGCTCGCTGCGACTCCGCCGCCCCCGCCCGGCCCGAGCCGCGCGCCCCGGCCCGTTCGGGCCCTGGCCCTCCGCGGCCGCCCGCGCCCCGGGCCGGGGGGTGCCGGGGTTCCGGGGACGCGGGCGGAGGGAGCGCGGCGGCGTATCCCCGCCTTCCCCGGCGACCCCCGACCCCGCCCTCCGCCGCGAGCCTTGACCCCGCCCTCCTGTGCGACCCCCCCTCCCCGACCCCGCCCTCCGCCGTAAGCCCCGTGCGCGAGCTGGGCTGGGAGCCCCGAGCTCGCCCTCCTCGGCGACCCCCGCCCGACCCTCCTCCCCGTGAACCCTGACCCCACCCTCCGCGGCGCCTTCCCACCCTTTCCTTCCCTCCGCCTTCCGTAACCCGCCCCCCCCGCTAATGAAGGGAATCTTCAGGAGTGACTCCCTGACCCCTCCCTTCTGGTGACCCCCGAACTTTACTTCTTTGGTGACCCTTGCCCCTGCGCTTCTCGGTGCCCGTCCGGCGCCGTGTGTGCCCCCCCATAACCGCTCCGCCGTGGTTCCCCGACCCCTCCCTTCTGGTGACCCTCCTCCTCCGTGGCCCCAGCCCCTTCCTTTCCGGCGGCTCCGGACCCCGGGCTCCTTGGCGATGCCTGCCCTTTCCTCCTTTCCTGGCTTCTGTGCCCGGGCTGCGGCCGGCAGCGCCCGGGACGGGCAGACACTCCTGATCCCCGCAGCTTTGGGATGGGGGCCGTCCTGGTGTGGGCTGAGTCCGCAGAGCATGTTGGGTGGGAGTGTTGCCTTGTGCCTGCGTGGAAACCTGGTCTCCGAGGACAGGGGGAGGGGAGGAAGAGGGCAGACATGGCCTCGGCCCCAGAGATGCAGAGGGCAGCCTGTGGGGGTGGCTGGGGGCGGTGATGCCAGCCCCCAGATCCCTGAAGCGGGTGGCTGGTGGGTCTGGAGTCAGGGAGCAGGGGTGTGGACAGCCAGGCGGGAGCTCCTGGGAGGCGGTGGGGTGTCTGTCTGCATAACGTGATGAGTGGTCTGAAAAGGAAGAAAATCAGAGTCTGTAAGAAGTGTGTCAGGGGCACCCCCAGCTTCTGCTTCCCAGAATGGACGTGAGTCCCAGCTGCTCTGAGTGTCCTTCCTGCCTGTCCACTGCCCGGCCGGGCTGGGTTGGTGCCGTGTATTTGCACCCGGTAGGGAGGGTGTTGACCCCGAAGCTGGCCAAGGTGAAGATTGCTGGCAGTTTGGGGGGTGTGAGTGTTTCACAGCCCGGCTCGGGGCTGGTATTGAACTGACTCTCGCTGCTGCCGGGCATGCTGGATCTTCCCTGCAGATGCTTTGGAAAGACTCAAGGAAGATGGGGCTGGGGCCCCGGGGGCTGCAGACCCTGGAGGGAAGAAAGATGGCCACCTGTCAAAGGCATGATACCCCAGAGACGTTCTGAGGCCATCCTTGGTTGGGATGGGAGGCCTGGCCCTTCCTCCAGGCAGGGCAGTGGAGGGCTGGACCTGACCTGCACTTCACTTTTCCCTGCTTGCCTGGCTGTGGGGGGCGCTTGTGAGCAGGGTGGCTGAGCGCCCCTGTCTTTGAGGCTGAGACCTGGGGCCCATTGTCTGTGTTCTTTCTTCCCAAGCCCCTGGACTTTCCCAGGGGAGGCCCCAGAGGTGGGTGATGGCTGCTCAGAGCTGTCTGCTCTGGGCCACGGTCCCCCTAGGACATCCATCTCCGGAGTCCTCAGAGAGAACTCGGAGTATGAACTCTCGGCACTGGGTGGGCGGGCCAGGGAAGGCAGGGTCGGTGAGTGGCCCCAGGGCCCCACGTGGTGGGGAAGATGCAGCCAGGAACCCGACAGACCCCCGAGGAGCCCTGCAAGTGCAGGACACCGACCTGGGACAGGCCGCTGTGGGGAGTAGGGGGAGGCATGCTGGGATTTCAGAGGGCGGGAGGGCGCTTTTGTTTAACTCTGAGGATCTGAGCAGACATCTGTTCATACCTGCCTGAGCCAGCACCTGCCTGGTGGGTGGGTGTGTGTGTGTGTGTGTGTGTGTGTGTGTGTGTGTTGTGTGGGGACATCTGTGTTTTGGCAGAGGGGAAGGGGGACCAGATTTCCAGGAGAGCCTGTCAGAGTGCAGAAGAGGTGGTTCCTTTGAAGTCCAGGGTGGGGTGGAGCAAGCCACAAGCGTGCAAGGCAGCCCAGAGCCAGTGTCCTCCAGCTGCGTGACCTTGGTTCAGTCACTGCCCAGACCTGGAGGGACACCGAGGCTGGCTCCCCATACTCTGCAGGCCTGGCCCCCGCTGGGGCAAGACCAGCTCAGGCTGGCCCAGCTTAGTTCTAGCAAAGTGTCGGAGGCCCCTGCAGCAAGGGCCAGGCCGGAAACGCTGACCAAGCGAGCTCGGCCGGGAATAAAGAGGCAACTGTGTCTAGTCCCCAGAGGCCGCCTCCCTCCCAGGATGGCCTCCTCTGGATAAGAGGCCTTTAGGGCTGCAGGGCGGGGGTGGGGATCTGCTCGTTCTCCTGGGCTGAATGCGGTGGGGGGGGTAACGCCACCTACAAGTGTAAACACACTGAGGGGCTGACATGCAGAGTGGACACGTATGCAGCGTGTGCACCCACATGGGAGGGTGTCCACGTGGATGCGTGTGTCATATGAACATGCGTGTGCGTGTCTGCGTCTGCTCCTGCCTCCACGCACTGTGTTCATATGCACACGCGTGTGAGTGAGCTCTCCTGTGCTGCGTGTGCCTTTGTGTGTACATGTGTATCATGTGTGTGCATTAGAGAGCGTGCATCACGGGTATGGGATTTGTCACGCGCAGGTATGGAGTGTCTCAGCCGTATTCCCGCAGCCGGGGGCCGTGTGGTCGATTGGAGGGGGGCTGGGTACAGCAGAGCCCCAGGGGGCCGAGAGCGTGGTCCCCCACACCATTCCAGGCCCGGCCGGCCTCCTGCTCGCCTGCCCTCTGCCCTGTTCTGCCCGGACCTGAGTGCCGCCTCGGGTCCCGGGGTCTTTGGCGTGCCTCTCCCCTGAGTGGATCCCGCTCCCCGTCCCTTGGAACGGCCCTCCCGCGCTCCTGCTGTGCAAACTTCCTCCATCTTCTTGCCCTTGGGCACAGCTAGCCCGCAGATCCCCTGCTTCCCTTGCTGCCAGGCGGGTGACTTGGGTGAGGGCGAAGACTGTGATTTCTGAAGCTCAGGCCCCATCGCCTGCTGTTCTGGCTTGCCAGGCCCCCAGGGGAGGCAGAGATAAGACTTGTCATTTGCTTGTGTACTACCACGTGGATGGACCTCAAAACTCGACGCTCAGGGAGGGAACCAGACACAGAAGGCCACGCGGGGTGTGAGTCCACGTGGGTGACACATCCGGAACAGGCTCATCCACGGACGGGAAGGGGGCTCCTGGGGCGGGGCTGGGGAGTGACAGCTGATGGGGACGGGATTTCTTTTGAGCTGATGGAATGTTCTGGCTCTAGGTAGAGATGATGGTTGCACAACTCTGTGAACGTACTGAAAACCACTGAGTTGTGTACTCTAAATATGTGGAGTGTATGGTTTGTGGTTTGTGCCTTCACAAAACAAGAAAGCATTTAAAAAAAGGCAAGGCCTGTCCTTGCCGCCCTGATGCCCGTGTGCTGTGGCGTGAGCCGGTGTCTCGGAGTGGGTCCCGAGCGTGGCCCTCTGCTGCCGGCTCATCCAGGCACTGCTCGGTTGTCAGGCATCTTCTGACCCCGGGAGGAGGACACAGGAAGTGCCATCCCCCCATTGTGTGGGGGCTGGGAGCCCCTCACCAAACTCCAGCTCTGCCCTGAACCACTGCCACGGGTGGACGTGGAGGGTGTTGTGTAAGAAGTAGTCCTGGGGGCGTTTGGACTTCTGGGGTTGGGGTGCCTTGGGTGGGCCCTGATTGCCTGGGGACCCCCCCTGAGGCCAGGTGACCCCAGTGACTTCATGCCAGAAGGTCCCACCTCCTTGGTCAGCTGCAGCGGTGCCCCCCACCATGCTATCCACAGCGTGCTGGACGGGGCCATGGCCTAGGGAAGCCAACAAGGCGCTTGTTGGGGAAGGGCATTTATTTGGCCCCTGCTGTGTGATGGGGGAAGTGTTTGGCCTCATTACCTCCCTGGGGGCTTGTGGTCTGTCTGTGCATCTCAGGTACTCCCTCGGAGCTGGGTGCCTGCAGAACCCTCCCGAGTTTCCCGCCCCTGGAGCCCCGCAGCAGGGGCGCCACCACCATTTACAGGAAGGGTCTCCTCACCCGCCAGCACTCTGGGCACACAGTTCCCAAGGTTCCCGTGCCTTCCAGAACATGCTCCCTGGGTTGCTAACTGCTGCGGATGCTGTGTCCTTCCTTGTTGGGTGGTGCTGAGAGTCGGCGCCCAGATTCCCCATCAGGATCGGCCTCTGTCACCTTAGGAGCAAATCCCTGAGTGAAACTGAAAGAGGCCTTCCTTGCCCTCGTTCCAAGGCCTGCTGTGTTTCAAGATCCATGTATGCCACGTTCTGGGAGGCAGGTCACCCCTGTTTCCTTGTAGTCACCACCCGGAGGGTCAGAGGCCACTGACGCAGGGTACTGGGATGGCAGGAGGAAGGGGCGGGTCTGGCTGCAGGGCTGCAACGGGCAGTAAACTTTTATGGCACTGACTCACCAGGTGGGGCAAACATCCCTGCCCCCGGGGTGGCCCAGGGGTGCCAGGAGTGGCCGGTGTCCCGCCCCCAACCTGCAGCCTGGAGTCTAGCCAGAGCGAGAAGGTGTCTTCCTCCGCACGTGAGGTAGGCTGAGGAAAGGCTGCCCCCCCCCAGCTGCACCTGCCAGAGTCGGGTGTGGAGCTGGGAAGGTGGGGTCGTTCGTCTGTTCAAACCCCTGTCTCCCCTGCTGGGGCGCCACACGCATCCAGATCTGTCTGGGGCCAGGTTTGCACAGGGTCTGCACGGGCACCAGGTGCTTATTGGGACAGTTTCAGGGTGTCTGGAATGTCCTCTTTGGCCACTTGCCCTGGAAGCTGTAAAGTGGGCGTATAGGACCCCGTCCTTCCCCCGCCTGGCCCCAGTGTGGTTCTGAGCTTGGCGCTTGCCGCAGCGCAGGGCATTGGCGCCTCTCCTGGTGTCGTTCAGGCAAACACGAGCTGGCCGGGGCACTTTCAGGGGGTTTTCATCAGATTCCGGCCCTCCAGGAGCTCGGCCCACTGTTCTGAGGTTGGGGCTCAGAGGAAATCGCCCCCAGGTCGCTGTCGAGAGGCTGTCAGGAACAGCCTTGGAAAGGTTCTAGGTTGTCATGGGGTGGGGCTGGGGGGCGAGGTGGCCCCACTGCCAGCATCGTGGGAACCTGGAGGAAGGCGCCGCATGCAGGAGGGTGTGGACGTGATGGCTGGATTGCCAACTTGGAGAAATCAGGGGCTGCCACCCCCCAATCTAGATCTGCCACTTCTCTTGAAGAACCAGCCCATCCGGACGCCCTGGGCCACATTCCTGCCTAGTGGAGGCTGTGCTGCCCCGGCCGGGCCCACCCCCACCTGACCCCTCTGAGGCCTTGGGAAGCTCCCCTGAGAAGGGCTTGCTGGGGGCTTCTGTTTCCCAGAACCTGTTAGTGTGGGGGAGGCAGGGCCAGGCTTGCTGCCCGCCGGTCCGCTTATGCACTACACACTACCTGAGTTCTGCGGGCGGCTCCGTGATGGTCCCCGAGACCAGGTCCCTCAAGGCCCCTGAGATGGGGGTGACCCTGGACTCCCCAGGGGCCCAGCATCCTCACAAGGTCCTCAAAAGCAGAGAACTTTCTCCACTGGAGGCCGAAGGGGAGTGAGAGACTTAAAGCTTGAGTGGGCCTCTGTGTCTGTGGCCGGTGACAAGGACACGGACCTTCTGTCCTGCTGACAGCTGCGTGAGCTGGAGGTAGACTCTCCGCAGAGCACCCGGCATGAAGCCCAGGCCTTGTGAGGCCCAGAGCAGGGGCGGCAAGCCAGCCTGGACCCCTGTTCTGTGGGATGCGAGACAGTTCAGGGGTGCCGCTGTGAGCTGCTGAGTCGTGGTCGTCTGCCACGGGAGAAACAGAAACAGATCCAGGCTCTGCTAGCAGGTCTTGGGGTGCCCACTACTGCGATGTGGGGGCCTCTGGCTTCTTCCCAGTGGTGGGCACAGGGTCCAGTCCAGTGCTGGTGTTCTCTAGGGATGGAGCATGTGAGACTGTCTAGCACAGTTGCTGTGCCCAAGGCCAGCCCGGAGCCGGGAGGAGTCTTCCTCCTCCTGCAGGACACCAGCCGCTCTTTGGGTTTGGGCAAAGGTCCCATGTGATGTTCTTGCTACCAGGCTGGACTAAAGGAGGCTGAGGGGGGTGCTGATTGGTCAGGCTGCTCACCTAGGACTAGTGTGCCCAGCCGTGGGCGGCGGTAGCCCCTCTCCTGCCCAGGGCTCTCTGAGGGGCTAGGCAGAGACGTGGCATACCGGCCAGCCTGAAGCAAGCCCAGCAGCAAGCAGGGAATGGCAGCAAGCCCCAGCGGGGACAGACCACCCTCTGCATAGACGGACAGAGTAGGGCACATTGGTGTCAAAGGGCCAGGACGTCTGGGGCCAGTGGGATTTGGCCTAAACCTGCTCAGGGGAAGAAGATGTGGGTGTCAGTGGAGACCACAAGCTCAGTGTATATAATGCCTTTTAAAAACCGCGAGTAAACGCAAGACCTGAGTAGACACTTCCCAGAAGAAGCCACATGGAAGGTGCTCAGCGCCTGTAGGAAGTGTTGGTGTGGACAGAGGTTTAAGGTCTGCCACCACGGAGGGTGGGTTAGCAGGTGCAGCAGCTGGGACGCTGTCCCTGCCAGTGGGCAGGCGGGTCGGCACCGCCCCCTTGGGAAACCATTTGGCTCTCCCTGCTAAGGCTGAACTAAATCTGGAAGTGGGGGGACCCGTGGGACCCCTGAGACCCAGGCTCAAATGCCCCCAGCCGTGACTGAGGAAGCCCCAGGTTCTGGTCCCCATCTCCTCTGGGCCATGTGCCCCCAAAGCTGTGCCCTTGGGGCTGGCGGCAGATGCAGTGACTGGCCCCCTAGGGCTGCACGCCTCTGGCATGTCCTCATCAACTCCGGTGCGGCTGCTCAGGCACCCGCCTCACCACAGGGCTATCGGAGTGTCATTCTGCCTTGCCCGTCACGGGGCCGTCACGGCGGCTGGTCTCTGCTGGACGAGCGGATGGGTTCGTGGGCCCACGGCTGCCAGAGGCAGACAGCGAGCCACAAGCGACCCCAGATCTGTCTCCAGAACCCAGCTGCAGGCTCCCCGTGTTTTCCCGGGGGTTGCTGCCACTCCGTCGGTCGAATCCATCTGGGATCGGTTCTGCTTCCCCGTTCCGCCGTGTATGAGGAGAGCACTAGCACCTGCTGTGTTTGCGGGGTCTGGGTCTGTCTTAGGCACGTGCCTGTCCCTGCACTCCGCTCCGGGGTGGCGTGCAGGGCCCTCTGGGTGTCCCCCCCTTGGTCCAGCTCTGCCGCTTCTGCTCTCGGGGGTCGGCCTGGGGTAATGGGCTGTGTGGTGGTCCTCCTACCAGGGCCACCTCTGCTCACCGTCAGCTTACTGGTCTTGCATTCAGCCATGTGTTGACCGTGCCAGGCCACAGCTGAGGTCTCTGGTGTGGAAGAAACATGGGGTCTCCCTGCCCAGCCCAGCGTGGCGACCGCCTGTGCCGTGGCCTACAGTGTCCCCCCGCCCCTGTGCCTGTCCCCAGGATGGCACTTCCTTTATGT
Organism: Phoca vitulina; assembly: GCF_004348235.1. Lineage (NCBI taxonomy): Eukaryota > Metazoa > Chordata > Mammalia > Carnivora > Phocidae > Phoca > Phoca vitulina. Next base: position 630,031 of record NW_022589784.1, on the reverse strand, counting down.
CCCAGCTGGATGGGGGGTTTTGCAAGAGCCCCATCAGTTGAGACACTGCTCCTGGGGGGCAGGTCTGTGGGGGGTCTCTGGGGTCCTGCAGGCCACCTTTCACTACATTGAGAACAGAACTGGAAATCCAACCCTTGGATGGCTGTGCTCTCAAATGGGGATTCTGGGTGCGCCCACCTTGTCCTTCTTGTCCCAGATGGAGGGGCTCCCCCTTCCTGCCCTGCCTGCCCTGTGCACAGGGGGCTGGGGCCCCTGCCTGTCTTTGGCATCCCAGAGCTGCTGCGTTCCACATGCCTCCTGGGAACTCTGTGGAAATCCGGGGTCATGTGCTTGGTGCCAGCCTCGCCCGCAGCTCCTGGTCAGCAGTGCTCCCGGCCCCAGGGGTCACAGGGATTTGGGCTGAGGGTTGGGGTGGCTCCAGCTGGGCTTTGCTTCTCCTCCAGTCCTAGTGTCCTGGGGTGGCCTTAACAACTGTCCACACGCTGGGCCGCTTAAACCACAGGACTTTATGCTCCCCGGTCCCGGAGCCCAGAATTCGGAGGTCGAGGTGGAGCAGGGCCACGCTCCCTCCGGGGGCTCCAGGGGATGGTCCTTCCTGGCTCTCCCAGCTCCTGGGGGCTCCAGGCGTCCCTCGGCGTGCGGCCGCATCGCTCCCGTGCCTGCCTCTGTGGTCACACGGCCATCTCCTCTGTGTCTGCCTCCCACCCCCTGCTCCATCCTGGATCCCGGGACCTTCCCTCAGAGCCAGGTGGAAGGGTGGCCAGAGAGGCTGCCATCTTGTGCCCAGTGGGAGGCCAGCAAGTCCCCACTGCCCAGAGACACAGTTCCGGGGGTGGCCTCATCCTGGCCTGGCGGGGTACAGATGAGGGACCGAGCAGTGGCGGGCCGGCGGGCCGGGCGGCCAGCGGGGTCAGGACAGCCTGCTCAGTGTTTGGGGGGCTGGGCCAGCAGAGCTGGGGTGATGGCTGCGGGGGTCAGCAGAGAGGCCAGGTGCCTGCAGGTGCCTGCCGGCTAGGGGTGTGTCCAGGCTCAGGCTCTCCCAGGCCTTGGCCTCTTCCCACACTGCACTGCGCAGTTGTCTTATCTGGGCTACTAACTCCTTGCTCTTTTTCTTTTACAATGACTCATTCGAAAACCTGATCTCAAAAGGAAATTGTGTGAACGTAAACCACGATTGTGAAGCGCAGGCCTGTGTGAGCACCCACGCTTCACCTGTCGTGGGATGTTCTAAAAATACACCCTGGTCCCTCTGCACGGGCGCTGAGCTCTGTCCCAGCCAGGCACGGTCTGAGTTACGTCCCTCCGTGCCCTGAGACCCCGCCTGGTACCCACTGGGGTTGGTCCTGAGGCAGCTGGAACCTCCCAGGGACGACACATTCAGGCTCAGGGGTTTGGGGGCTCGGGCAGGGCTCAACGGGCAGCACTGTGGAGTGGGGGAGGTCAGCAGAGGCTGGAACGCGAGGGGCCAGGCAGGTGGAGTCCTGAGGGTACACAGAAGGGGGGCTGGCCCAGTGCCTTGGGGGGATGGGGAACAGGAAGCCTGAGCCTGTGGAGGCTCTGCAGGGGGAAGAGGTGACATTGGACCTGGGTGTTGGAGGAGGGGGGCTCTGTAGGGTGGCCTCTGGGGGCATGGGGTGGTGGTGGGCACGGAGTAAGATTAATGCAACATAAAACTTGCTCTTTTGAAGTGTACAGTTCAGTGTGTTTCACTGTATTCTTAGTATTATACAAACATCACCATGACCTAATTCCAGAACATTCCATTAGCCCAAAAGCAGTCCTGTTCCCATCGGCCGTCACCTGGCTGTTGGCCCCCACAAGCCCCCTTCCCGTCCGCGGATGAGCCTGTTCTGGACGTGTCACCCACGTGGACTCACACGCCGTGTGGCCTTCCGTGTCTGGTTCCCTCCCTGAGCGTCGTGGGCTCGGGGTCCGTCCCCGGGGCCACGCGTGTGGGCGCCTGGCTCCTGCTCGCGGCCGATCACATGCCCGTGTGTAGACAGACCACGTTGTGTTTATCCTCTCACCCACTGATGGACGCTGGCTGTTCTCTGGCTATTACGACTCCTGCTGGTGTGGACATGTGTGGACAGGTTTTGTGTGGACAAGTGTTTTCATCTCTCCAGGTGTTGGGAGCAGAGCCCCCTTGGGGGGAGCCCCCAAATCCAGGAGATTTCTGGGGCCTCCGTGAAGGCAGTGGTCACTTAAGTGGCCACTGGATTGTAGAAGCCTTGGGCTCTGCCGAGTGCCTGACCAGCCTTGCCCATGGACCTCCAAATAACCCATTTCTCCTGATGAGCAAAACTGGGGTTCAGAGAAGCTAAGGTGCCCCTGAGTTGTTGGACAATGATCAGTTGTTAGGCTGAGCTGGGTTTTGACCCCATCTGCGTGACCCCAGAATCTTTAAAAGGAATGGCCGAGACCCTCAATCACCTATTAGCCGTGTGTTTATCGAGGAAGACCTCAGGATTTTCCACTCTCGGCTTCTAAGGCTGTGTCCCACTGGCCCCGGCCTGCAGGAGCCTGGAGGGCACGGGCAGGGGCAGGCCAGGGCCACCGAGGCCGGGGGAGGTGCCGTCCCGGCAACAGGTGTGAGCCCGTGAGCCCGCACAGCCGAGGAGGGCAGCAGCAAGGCTTCAGGGCCCAGACGCATCCCTCTGCTGGAGCTCAGGCCTGTGGGCCCCTTTTCTGGCCAGGAGCTCGGGGTAAAGGCAGCCCCTCCCCGCCCCCTGAGGGATTGCATAAGCTGCCCGCGTGCGGACAGTGGTTACTGGAAGTCCCGAGGATTTCTTCATCCAGGGCTTGGCCGGGAGCGGCAGCTGCCTCCCCTTCCTGCCTCCCTTGGTGATTAACGTCCTCGGCCACGACCTGCCTGAGGAGCCCGCGGGCCAGCCTGGGTCTGGGCTCCCAGCGGCCGTGGGCGGGGCCCAGGGGAGCCTAGGGCACAGGCCACGGGGCAGATGGAAATCGTGTGGGAAATCCTGTGCATCTGTTCTCAGCCCCTGTGGCATTTTCCGGGCCTGCTCTGCCTGCCTTCGAGAACAGGGACATTCTCGGTGGGGATGCTGTGTCTTTACCCCTTCCTGGCTCAGCTTGGCCCCGACTGCCCCCAGAGACCCTCCTGTGAGCCTAGTCTGGCTGCAGAGGGACAGGGTCGGCCCTCAGCTTGGAGGTGCTTGCCGGGTTGGATTTGGCCTCCCAGCCTCACAAAGCCAGGCCTTGGGATCGGCTGAGGCTCCGCTGCTCACACCAGGGCCTGTGGCTCTCTTCGTGGGTGGCAGGAGCAGCCCCCCAGGGCCTGAGTTATTTGTTATTTGGTGGGCCAGGCAGCCTGAGATGGTCATGTGGACAGCAGGGGGGAATGTGGAGCGGCCCAGCCACCCTGGAAGGGCTGCCGCCATCCTGGAGGTCTGTCCCCGAAGCTCGTCTTCGTTCTGCCCCGGGCACTGCTCCTTGTGGCCAGGAGCCCCACTGCGTGGCACTTGCTGCCTGGGTGGGACCTGTGGTCAGATGTCCAGTCCCAGTGTCCCCAGGAGGGGCTGTCAGGCAAGGGTTGGGGCCTCCTAGGTGCTTGGCGCGTGAGGGCTGAACCCAGGCCGAGAGGCTGCGCAAGCTTGCTCAGGCTGCACTTGAGACAGAGGCCCCCTTCCACCCTAGCACAGCCCCTGGGAAGAGGCTGGGGCCGAGAGGGGTGCCCCGTAACACTGCAATGTTAGGGGGGCCTCAGCTCCCACCCTCCCTCCTGAATGTGCAGCCTGCTGCCCTGACCCTACCCCGCTCTGTGCAGGCCTGGCCTCAGCCCACTCGCCCTTGTCCCTTGTCCCTGGGGGTGTGCCCTCTCCCGTCGGGGCTCACAGGGTGACCTCGGGATGTGCCGCGTCTCTCCCCAGATCATGATGCCGCCACCGAGGAGCAAGAAGCCCAGATAGACGCCCCCGTGGCCTGGGTCGTGGAGCCACCCGATGCTGGCAGTGGGGCCCGCCATGGACGGGGAGTTTCCTCAGCATGAGCCCCCACCAGCGGGCAGCATCCTATACAGCCCACCCCCCCCTGCAGACCCCGCTGTGCGGGTCCAGTGTCCAGGTGAGTGCTGGCCACTCCAGGGTCGGCCTTGGGATGGGATGCTGCCCTTGCGGATGCGGCTGCGGCCTCCCCTTCCAGGGCCTCGAGCGGATGTCCCAGCCCCCAGCTTTGCAGGCCCTTAGGGGGTGCCCAGCTGCCACCAAGTTTCGCGAACATGAGCCACCAGTTGGTTTTGCCAAGGTCATGACTGGCCCTCAGGGAGACGCTCAGGCCTCACTGCTGTCTTCACCTGCAGGACAAGGGCTGGGATCTCCATGACATTTATTTTATTTCAAGGTTTTTTATTTTCAATTTAACAGACTTTACGTCTTTTAAGATTTATTTATTTATTTGGGGGGGAGGGGCAGAGGGAGAGGAAGAGAGAATCTCAGGCAGACTCCCTGCTGAGCATGGGGCTCAATCCCATGACCCTGAGGTCACGACCTGAGCCGAAATCAAGAGTTGGACGCTTAACCGACCAAGCCACCCAGGCACCTCCAAAGTTTATGTCTTTTTTTTTTGTTTTAAGATTTTATTTATTTGATAGTGAGAGACACAGCAAGAGAGGGAACACAAGCAGGGGGAGCGGGGGAGGAAGAAGCAGGCTTCCCGCGGAGCAGGGAGCCCAATGCGGGGCTCGATCCCAAGACCCCGGGATCACGACCTGAACCAAAGGCATACGCCTAATGACTGAGCCACCCAGGCGCCCCCCCAAAGTTTATGTCTTAAGTAGTTTTAGATTTATAGGAAAATGGAACACAAAGTTTTCGCATACCCCCCTTTCCCCATTGTTAACATTTTGCATTTTTTTATTTTTATTTTTTTAAAGATTTTATTTATTTATTTGACAGAGAGAGACAGCGAGAGAGGGAACACAAGCAGGAGGGGTGGGAGAGGGAGAAGCAGGCTTCCTGCAGAGCAGGGAGCCTGGTGCGGGGCTCGATCCCAGGACTCTGGGACCACGACCTGAGCCGAAGGCAGATGCTTAACGACTGAGCCACCAGGCGCCCCAACATTTTGCATTAATGATCATGCTAAGTTGTTACAACTGACGGGCCAGTATTAGGACATTATGAACGACAGGCCGCAGGTGACACCAGGGCTCACTGTCGGTGCCGCACACCCTGTGGGTTTGGACGAATGTCACAGACAGCGATCCACCATCACAGCATGGCACAGAGCAGTTCCTGGCCCTGCCGACCCTCCATGCTCTGCCCAATCACCCTCCCCCACCCCGGCCACCGCAGATCCTCGTTCCACCTCCGCGGTTCTGCGGTTTCCAGAACGTCCTAGACCCGGAACCACACGGTGTGCGGCCTTCTCACCCCGGCTGCTCTCACCCAGGGATGTGCTGCTGAGGTTCCTCCGTGTCTCTGCCTGGCTCGATGGCTCATGTTCAGGGCTGGATAATATTCCCTTGTCTGGGTGGAGCCCGGCGCATTTATCCACTCGCCTACGAAGGGCATCTTGGTTGCTGCTGAGTTTTGACGACTGTGATAAAGTATCCTAAGTAATAAAGCCACATAGGTTCCAGCCCAGCCTGCTCATGGCAGAGTGTACGGAGGGTCCAGAATTCTGCAGCAAGTCAGGCCTGGAGCCTGCCTTTCCTGGGGCAGAGCCGGGGTTCTTCCTGCTGGAGAAGAGCAAACTGTTTCTCAGTAGGGAGACTTGAGCTGCCAGGAGTGGGGAAGGAGGGGTGTCAGGGCCCAGTAGTGGGGGTACACGTGGCTGGGGCTGCCATGGGGCCCTCCTTCAGGGAAGCATCAGCTTCTTCCTTCCCCTCGGTCCTGCTGGCTTGGGGCTGGGAGGAGGCCAGGCAGCAAGAGAGAGCGAGAATCAAGCTTGGGTTTCAGAGGGGCCAGGAAGTGGGGTCAGGCGCCGCTCAGGGTCAAATGCCCAGAACCATCAGGAGGCGTCGCAGGTCCGTAATCGGAGCGTTGGAAAGCAGTTGGGTGTGTGTGGACCCAGAATTCACTCTTTGTCCAGGTGTGCCCGCTGGTAACCCAACGTAATAGGCACGGAATACAAAGTTACGTGAGTTACGCCTGAAGAGTCCATGTCCAAGCCTTGGCTGGTGTCCAGCGCCTCTGGCCAGGGCCCCAGACGCCGCTGTGCGCCTCCTCTCTCTCTCTCTCTCCCCTTCCTGTTGGAGCTGTGTCCACACGTCCTCTGACCCTCCATGTCCCCCCGCCTCCCTCTGAACTTCTGTCCGCGCCATCATGGCCGATGCCTTCCTGTTTCCCGTGTGCCCCCTGGCCCATGGCGCTAGGTGTGTGTGTGTTCCGGGGGCTCGATTTCACCCTGTTCTGTAGTCTCAGGGCATGTGCTTGTCATTCCCAATAATGCTGCAGGATTCCTTCTTGTCAGCATCCCATAATTTGCCTAATTGTTTCCCTATTGTTGGGCTTTTGGGGTGATTCCAGTTTTCTGCCACTATAAATAGCATCGCTGTGTTTCCCCCCTTCACGGATTAGGCCGGGGGTGTCCTTCTGCATCAGAATTCCTGGGTCTGAAGGAGTCCCGGGTAGGGCTGCAGAGGACAGGGCTGTCCCGCAGGGGACGTGCTCCTGCCACGCCCCCTTCAGGGTGGCCCGTGTGGATGACTGGGATGCCAGCACTCCCTGGAGGGCCCGTGGGACCAGACATGCTCAGAAGCTGGCGTGGAGGGGCCCACTGGGGCCGCGATGTGGACCTGAGGTGAGGGAGGCGCCTCTCGGAGCCCGGAGGACTTTGGCCCGGAGCCTCCTCGGCCGTCAGAACTCGGCAGAGCGCTCTCCATGGTGCTCCCTGAGGCTGGGCCACCCCTCCGGGTGTGAGCTGAGCCCGTCCCCGCAGGCCTCCAGCTGCGAGGGCACCCCCGGCCAGGCCAACCGGGTCCAGCCCATGCTGACACTGGATTGTGCACGGCCTGTCTGTGTGGCCAGGACGCCCCATACTGCTCCCCTCCCCTCCATCCTGGCTGGGCTGAACCAGGCTCGGGAGGAGGAGACCTGCCCCCAGGACTCCCACTGTCACTAAGGATGGCCTGATTTAGCAAATAAAAATGCAGGCATTTAATGAAACTTAAGTTTCACATAAACACAAATGATATTTTAGAGGCACCTGGGTGGTTCAGTCGGTTAAACGTTTGTCTGCCTTCGGCTCAGGTCGTGATCCCAGGGTCCTGGGATCGAGCCCCGCTTCAGGCTCCCTGCTCTGCAGGAAGTCTGCTTCTCCCTCCCCCACTCCCCCTGCTTGTGTTCCCTCTCTCGCTGTCTCTCTCTCTGTCAAATAAATAAATGAAATCTTTCTAAAAAAATAAAAAAAAATAGGGCGCCTGGGTGGCTCAGTTGGTTAAGCGACTGCCTTTAGCTCAGGTCATGATCCTGGAGTCCTGGGATCAAGTCCCGCATCCGGCTCCCTGCTCAGCGGGGGGTCTGCTTCTCCCTCTGACTCTCCCCCTCTCATGCTCTCTCTCTCTCAAATAAATAAATCTTTAAAAAAATAAAAAAATAAAAAAACCCACAAATGATATTTTAGTGTGTGTGTCCCATGCAATTCATGCACTAAAAATTGTTTGCTGTATTTTTTTTTTAAGATCTTATTTATTTATTGAGAGAGAGAGTGCGAAGGGCAGAGGGAGAGGGAGAGAGAGAATCTCCAGCAGACGCCCTGCTGAGCATGGAGCCTGACACAGGGCTCGATCCCAGGACCCCGAGATCATGACCTAAGCCGAAATCAAGTCGGCCGCTTAACTCACTGAGCCAGCCAGGCGCCCCTAAAAATTGTTTGCTGTTTATCAGAAATTCCAGTTTCATTAGAAACCCTGTATTTTATCTGGCTGCCCTGTTCTATCTGCTGCCCTAGCAAAAGTGTTATCTTCCTACATCGGCTTATAGGTCCCAGGGCATGTGTCTCCCCAGGAGAAGCCTGCTTCTCTGTCTCCACCTGGAAAATCCCCAGGCAGGCTTGCATTGGCTGGTCGGGGTCAGGCGCCCATCTCTAGATCAATCCCGTCCCAGGGGCCTGCCCTCAAAAGGCAGAGACACACCTCTGTGTATGTGGAAAATCCCGAGGAAGGCTCTGATTGGCCGGGTGGTGGCACCCCTTGGAGTAGGACTGGGGCGGCCTTGATTGGCAGCCTGGCAGAGCCCCGCACTGGGGGAGGAGATGGGGGTGCGGGCGCTGGGTAGACGGAAGCACAGTGACCTCCCACCATCTGGCTTCCCGGGTGAGGTCTGCGGTCCTGGCAGACCCGGGGCTCTGGGCAGAGCAGGAAAGGTGGGGTGAGTGCGACCGCCCCCACAGTGGCCTCGCCAGCCTGGAAGCCCCCTCGAGGCTGGCTCTGCCTGCTGGGTGCCCAGAGTGCCCACGGTGCCAGGCTTATACTAGTGCATGAGCTATCCTGGGAGGGCCTGTGGCCCTGGGAAGCTTACGCTCCTCTCTCGCGTTGGAGTTCTCTCCTTTCCTTTTTAAAGATTTTATTTTTAAGTCATCTGCATACCTGACATGGGGCTTGAAGCTACAACCCTGAGACCAAGAGTCTCAGGCTCCACGGACTGAGCTGGCCGGGCGCCCCTGGGTTCCTCTTCTTGCATGGGGCTGGAGAGGAGAATTGACACCAGACCAGGGCCCTGGGCTGACCTCACCCTGCTCCCCTGGAGTGGGGGCCTTCTGGAGGCTTCCACAGTTACTGCCCATAAGTGACATGCCACCAAGCCTTCATGCCAGGAGGGCCCTGTGTTGCTCTCCCCGCTGTTCTCATATCGTTATTTGGCAGCCTGTGCCAACACTGGGACAGCAGGTGGGACCCCTTCACTGCGCGTCTCTCCCTCTCCTCTCTCCGCTCCGGTGCTCTGGGGCCCGACAGCCCTGCAGGGTCGGGGTGGGGGGCGCGCAGTGATGGGAAGTCAGGGCCGGAGACCCCAGACACAGGGCCAGAGAAGGGCACCTGGTCTCTCCAGCCACCTGGGCTGGTTCCAGCCCTCCGTTGGCGAGTCCTGCGGGGAGGGAGGGGGCTGTGGCTGGGGACGTGCTTCTGGCGGCCTTACGGAGGAGCGGGACTTTGGTGGACCAGCGGGAGGGCTGCTCTTCCCCCTGCCAGAGCCAGCTAGGACGGGTGGGGGCGGTGACTGCGGCCACCAGGCCCCTCCCCAGCGGTGGCCTCCCTGACGTGCTCCCACATGGCCATGGTGTGGGTTAGGGGAAGAGACCCCACTCGGCAGGCCTGTGCATCAGGGTGGGACAAGCCTGTCGTGCGGGGGGCGCGAGTGTCCACCGTCCCACACCCCCAAGCTGGTGCTGTCAAAGCCCAGTGCAGGGCCCCCCAAGCCCCCGCTGACCTCAGGCTCACCCCTCCAGCCCCCGTTGATGTTTCTCAAAGCGGGCTCCCCAGAACCCCTGCCTGTGCTGCACTCTTGGGCCAAGCCGGCTTGGCCTGAGGGAGTTCTGAGCAGGCCAGGCTGTCATCCCCCTGGGAGGGGCTGGTCCGTGGTGCTGGGAGCCCCTCTGAGAAGTCCTCTTGGCCACACGGACCTCCCTTGGGCCTGGACCAGGGGGGGCCCCCGGCCCCCCCTTCTCCTTCCGGGAGGGGGGGGGGGTGGGTCGGGGGGAGCTCCAGGCAGGGTCCCCGGCCCTCCAGCACACCTGGGTCCTGTGTGGAATGCGGGTTCCCAGGTCAGACCCTTGGGTGGGCCAGCAGTCTGGGTTCCCCAGGCCCTCCAGAGATGCTGGGGGCGCTCCTGGTCTGGAGGTGGGTCATGGCCACCCCCCCGTCCCGCCTGCCCGCAGATGGGTGTATGGTGGCACCTGAGCCTCTCGGCAAGCCCGGCCCTGGCCCGAGCCCTTCACATGTACGGATGGGTTCTTCCACCTTCACTGTGGTCCCCTCGGTGGGCTCTCCTGTGCCGATGGGCAGACTGAGGCACGGAGCTGTGCAGTCGCTCCCAGGCCACCCGGCTGGGAGACCACAGGGTGCAGTTTGTACCCCGGCAGTGGCCGCAGAGGCCTCACTCCTCCTCGCTGCCCGCGCCCCGCCCCGCTGTGCGCCCCTGACCCTCTCGCTCTGTTTCAGAACGCCGTGCTGCACTACCCATGGTGGAGTACCTTCTCGCCCACGCCGTACCCAGCCTTCTCCAGTGAAAGCCAGTAAGTCCGTCTGGCCTCCGGGGTCTGAGCCCGCCCGGTGGCCACGGTGCCCTCCAGGGCTCTCAAGGTTCTGCAGTCATTGCAGGAACAAAAGTAGAGCTTGCAGCCCGCAGAGGGCTTCAGCATGCTGCTCAGGGGGTTGTGGGCCGGGCCCTGGCCACAGGGAGGCAGCTGAGACTGACCAGCTGTGGTCCATCTGAGAGAGAGCCCGCCAGGGAAAGGGCAAAGGGCTCTGTGGGTGCCCTCCGGGTGGGGGGTGAGAACTCTGAGGGCACTTTCCTGCAGAGGGCAACAGCAAGCAGGGTTTTGAAGAGTAAGTAGGAGCCTGCTGGGGGGGTGGGGGTGGAGCAGGCCAAGAGCCAGGCCAAGGAACGGCCTGCGGAGGGGGCACGGCAGCGCATGGTGTCTGCAGGGCAGTTGTGGGAGGCGGGCACGCGGGCCTCTCCACTGAGCTGGGTTTCCTGGATGCCGGAGCTCATCCTCAGGTGGCTGGCTCGCACTCCTGTCCTGACGGCCGCCCTCTCCCCGGTCTCCCTGCAGCCAGTTCATGAGCTCCACCTCCTTCATTGCCAGCCAGCCCTGCACGGACACCAGCTACGGACCCTCCACCACCACCCCTAGCTTCCTGCCAAAGACGGGCGACTTTCCTCAGGTAGGGACTTGAGCCACGGTCACCCTTCCATCCCCACGTGGGCCAGGGGGCCCCTGCCTCTCACTGGCAGCCTTGGCCAGGCTCCCAGGGAGCCGTGGCTTGTACCTGGGAAGAGCTGATGTCCCCTTGGCCCCCACCCGGCCCGAGAGCTCCCAGATCGCAGCCTTGCCCGCGCGGGTCTGTCACGGCAGCTTCCCCCTCAGCTTGCGAGCTGGGCAGGAGGCCGCATCCCCGTCAGCTTGCCGCTCCCGCCCCAGGCCCGGGTTGCGGGGCAGCATCTTGGAGTGCCGGGTTCACTCTACCCACACTGTAGCGCCTTCCTCTCCTGGGCACAGGCCCCCGTGCTTGCTCTGTCTGGGCGCTTTAGCATGTCAGCGAGGGTCCGCCGTGTTCCCCGTGCCCCTGGCCAGAGCCATGTTCTGTCGGGTACAAACCCCGTTGTTGGCGTTTATGTCCCCAAACAGCGGCCGTTTGAAGAGTGTAACCCACCCAAACCAAAGAAAGAGATACGTGCGGTTTCATTTTGGGGAGGAATCGGGTGGACCCTCTCCGGCAAGTGTCTGATGGCACGCATCTCACGGCAGGCCCGGAAAACCAGGCACCCCAAAGAGATGGTTTGTGGGAAGGAGCCCGGGTGGGACCTGAGGCTGGGGCCGGCAGCAGCCTAGCAGCGCTGTTTCCCTCAGAAACGTGCAGTCCTTGGCGCCAGTGGTTCCGCCGCGGCTGGGCTACCCCAGCACACAGTCTGGGAACTATCCAGCTTGGACGGCCCCAGGGGCTCGGGGGCTTGTGGGGCCTGCCGGGTGGCGGTCCGGGAGGATGCGGCTCAGACCCACCAGCCAGAATCCGCTGGACCCAGGCAAGGTCAGTTCAGACCGGCTCCCTCCTCAGGGAGCCCGGCCAGTGTCCATGCAGCGCCGGGCAGGGGCCTGGAAACAAGTCTACCAAGAACAGGACCTTCTTTGGAAACAGGGTCTTTGCAGGTCACTTAATTAAAGCTGGGGATGAAGTGATCGTGGAGCAGGATGGCCCTAAACCCAGCGGGTCCTTGTAAGAGACGGAGGACACAGAGGGGAAAGCCCAGGACAGCAGCGGCAGAGAGGGATGCCGGGAGCCGTGAGGGGCAGGAAGGGCCTTCCCCTGCAGCCTGCTGGGGAGCGCAGCCCGAGATGCCTTCACCTGGCATGTCTGCCCTGCAGGACCACGGAGCATGCGTGTCTGTGGTTCAAGCCCTCCCTCTCCATCTTGGACCCTGTGGTGGCCCCCCAGGAAGCGGCTTGGCTGGGCCTGGAGGACATGGGAGCTCAGCGGGCTCAGCTGGCCCCCAGTTCTCCCAGGGGGAGTTGTCAGTGGGAGAGGGATGGGAGGTCCCTCCAGCCTTTCTGGGCGTGCTGGGGTTCCCCCGCCAGCTGCCGACGCACAAGGACACGCTGCTCACTCTGGTTTGGCACCTGCTGTCGCCCGGCCTGGGGAGCACCTGGTCTCCATGACAGGGTGTGTGGCCGATGGTCCACGGCCCGAGAGCCTCCCTGAGCCTGCCGTGCCGGCTCTGAGCTCCGATCGAGTTCCTCTGCACGGGTCCCAGACACAGCTCCATGTCCAGACTCGGCATCTTCTGATGCCGTCTCCCCCTGGGGCGTCACCTGCTCTCCAGGCAAGGAAGCTGAGGCTCGTGGGCGCGGAAGCCCTAGCCCCCGGGGGCCGCCCACCCGTCCCCACTCCCCTGGCTCTCTTTCCTGCATTCGGCTTGTGCTGCCCAGAACCAGCACGGTTCCTTCAACCCACCCTTGGGGCCTCGGCGTCCATGTCTCACTGCGTGTGGGGGCAACTGCCGGTTGTTGCTCCATGGTCGAGCTCGGCCGCGTCCAGCCCACAGACATTTACTGAGCTCCTGCCGAACACGGCAGCGGCCTACTCTGCTGGGGGGCGACTTGGACCCAGATCTTTCTTCTAAAGCAGCGGAACCTTCTTCAAACAAAATCTCACCCCGGTGCTAAGTGTGGGATTAGACAGATGTGAGACCAGAGTTCAGTTCCGGGTGAAGGGTCTTGAGGCCCCGTTAGCCGCCTCCACCTCCCTCGTGACCCCCGGGCCTGCGGGCCACGCCAGGAAGGGGGCCAGACCAAGCTGGGCCTCAGCCGGTGGACCCACCACACACACACCCTCTGCTCCTGATTGACCAAATGACATCACCACCATGACCAGCAAAGTGATAGCCTCGAATACATCCCCGTCCTGGTCCTGGGACCTGGGACGTGTCCCCTCACGTGGCAGAGGGGACCTTGTCAGGGCCCCCGAGGAGGGGGTGACCCTGGGTTCCCAGGGGGCCCGGCGTCCTCACGAGGCCCTCACGAGGGGGAGGCAAAGGGTGGGGTCCCAGAGATGGGCAGACCCCAGGCTGCTGGCGGTGAGGATGGGGGGGGCCGCGGGCCAGGAAGAGGCCAGAGCCGGGTCTCCCGGGGTCCTGGAGGAACGTAGCTCTCCGTTTTGGACTTCTGCTTTCCAGGACCATAAGGTAATAAACATGTGCTGTTTTAAGCTGTGAGGTTTGTGATAGCTTATTATGGTGGCAAGAGGAGACCGATGCACCATGTGAAGCCCCCATGTGGCCCGTGGCACATTCTAGAAATGTTCCCCACTGTGCTATAAATCAGAAGGCACTGGGGCTGGGCTGTAGCCAGGAATGGCCATAAACCTACAGGCCTTAATATACCTCTTGCTGACTAAACCTGTGCCCTGAGTTTCCTGGCAGCCAAAGCAAAAAGACAAAGGAGATGAGTGGTGTGACTCTTTTTGCCTGCAAAAGAAGGCTTCTCTCCAGTTTCCTTTGGGGCACAGAGCAGTTCCTTGGGGTCAGCATCCCTCCCCCATCTCTCCCGGGAGGGCATCTGGACTCGGTTCCCAGGCCTGTGCCTGGTCTTGGCTCCAGCTTCGCTGTCTGAGGGCCTTTTTTCCTCATGTTGTGACTAGGGCTGAGTCACTAAACACTAGGGGGACTGGGTCCCTCCCTCGGTTCCCCCACAGGAGCCAACCCAGACCCGGGACCACTGGCGGCAGGTAGACCATGCCTCTGTATGGGGTCCCCAGGTTTTTTTGTTTTTTGTTTTTTGTTTATGTTTTAATTTTAATTTTATTTTTAACTAAACTCTACGCCCAAAGTGGGGCTTGAACTCACGACCCTGAGATCAAGTCACATGCTCTACTAACGAGCCAGCGGGGCGCCCTGGGGTTCCTGTTTTATAGCTACCCGGGTGGGGCCTACATCCTGTGGGACGCTGCTCTCAGGAATGCAGGTCACGGCTAATCCTCACTCTGAGGCCGCTCTGCCCCCCGGGTGGTCCTGGTGGTCACACCTGGACCCCACTGCAGCGGCCCAGAACCCAGGGACCCAGTTCCAGGGTGCAAGGGCACAGGCACCAAGGGGCTATCTAAAAACTTCAGGCCTGATACTCTTTTCTGTATGTGTGAATTTGTGACGAAATGAGTTTTGCGGTCCTTCAGGTCTATAGGGAGGTTGCAAAAACAGTACCAGCTCTCCTCAAACACTGTCAGTCACTGACCCGGTTTCCTGGCACGTTGTCGTCTGATAGAGCCGTGGTCCATCACCATGATGCAGTCAGTAACCCTGGCACAACATTCGTGGGCAGACCAGAGTGCCCGGGCTGGGGCACGGAGGCCCCTGTAGGGAGCTGCCCCGGAGCACAACACTCACGGGCAGGGCAGAGTGCCCGTGGGCACGGAGGCCCCTGTAGGGAGCTGCCCCCAGAGCAGACTGGCCTGGGGCCCTCGCGCTTCCAAGGGCTTCTGTGTTCCTGGCAGGAGTCCCACAGGTGGGACGCTGCATCCTCATCGGGCGTCCCCTGCATGCCTGCACCCCCCCCCCACCGTGCTGACCTTGAGCCCTGGTTGGGGTGGCAGCGCCGGGTCCCTCCCCCGTCCACGGTCAGGTTGCTGCTACGTTCCCCTCTCCCCCGGGGAGGGATGCGTCGAGGCTGTCCAGGACCCTGGTCCCTTGTGGTGGGGACGGGGATAGATTTCCTCATGCACTGGGGGATGTGGCCTGCAGTGACCATCACCACGTGTCTGTTTAGCAGACATTGCTGTCCCTGCCCCTCTGTTGATCAGCTGGAGGTCTTCCTCAGGGAGAGCCGGCCCTCCCCTTACTCGGTCATTTGTCTGTGACACGATGGGCCAGTCAGGTGCTGCGCTGATCACTACTTCTGCGTAGGCCGCTGGGAGTGCCCATCTCTCTGTACCCCCCTCGTGGCCATCAGGGATGGCCCAGGCTCAGTCCGTGGAGACCCCGCCTCAGCCATCACCCCCCCTGCTTCCCCAGGGAAGGGCCTCTCTGACTGCTTGGCTTGGAGCCCCTCAGGCCCTACGGCTCTCCTTGGTGCCCCAGCACTCGAGGGGCCCCCGTGGGGTCTCCCACCCCCAGGTGTGAGGGCATGGCTTTTCTTTCATTCCTTGCTTTTGATTTAAGATGTGATTTGCATATCACACAATTCAGTGACTTTTAGCAAATTCGGAGGGCTGTGCAACTATCACCTCTGTGTAATCCCAGAACATTCCATCAACCCCAAAAGGAAACCCCGTCCCCATCAGCTGTCACCCCCCAGCCCCCTGCCCCCGAGAGCCCCCTTCCCGTCCGTGGATGAGCCTATTCTGGACGTGTCACCCACGTGGACTCACACCCCGCATGGCCTCCTGTGTCTGGTTCCCTCCCTGAGCGTCGTGGGCTCGGGGTCCATCCCCAGGGCCATGCGTGTGGGCGCCTGGCTCCTGTTCGCGGCCGCAGGACGCTCCCGTGTGTGGGGGACACGCTGTGTGTATCTTCTCTTCAGCTGATGGGCATCTGGGTGGTTCCCACAATGGGATTTTGGTGATTGCGAATCGTGCTGCTGTGAACATCCATCAATAGGCTTTTGTGTGGACCTGTGTTCCAGGTTCGCTGAATCTGATTGGGGGGGATATTTGGGGACATGTTGAGGTCAAGGCTGGGGGTGAAGGACTCAGCATTGCAGACTACCCCTCCCAAGGCCTCGTGCCTCCAGGCCCTCCCCTGCATTCTCCCCACCCTGGTATCTCTGGGGTCCTGGTTGTGGGCGTGGCCACTCTGCCCTCCCTCGCTGCTGCCCGGCACATATGTTCCTGGGAGTGGGTGCTGCCCTGACCCCTCCCCCACAAATCCACCTGGACCCTGAACATCCTGGCCAGACTCTGGGAGAGGGCCCCCTCATGCAGTCAGTGGGGCAGGCATCCGCCCTGAGAGTCCCTCCAGGCATCTCGGGTGGGTCCTGCATCCACCCAGCGAGGACACTTTCCGTCTGCCGGCCTGGGGCTTCTGGGAAGCCAGG
Source organism: Phoca vitulina (assembly GCF_004348235.1). Classification (NCBI taxonomy): domain Eukaryota; kingdom Metazoa; phylum Chordata; class Mammalia; order Carnivora; family Phocidae; genus Phoca; species Phoca vitulina. The sequence goes on along the minus strand of NW_022589784.1, from coordinate 613,834 downwards.
ATGAGGTCACAGCTCAGAAAAGTGCTTTGCAAACTCTCAGCAGCTCTCCACGGAGGGGCGGGCAGCACCAACTGCTCTGCAAATGGATTGCAGCGGGGATCAGAGGTCCGGGCACACCCCCCCCAGGCCCCCGGTAGTTACTGGCACTGGCAGGCAGAGCGAGCAAGATGTTTCTTCTCTGAGGAAGCCCCCCGGTTCACACTGAGCCGCAGCCGAGAGCCCACCCCCAGCTCCGTGCTCTATGCTGAGCGCCACGGCCAAGGAATGCCCGCTCTGTGGTCTGTCCTGAGGGCCACAGGCCAGTGGGAGCGGGAGCATGAGTGTCTCCAGAGGGTCACTGCACAGAAGCTGGGACACCCAGGAGCCACGGGGCGAGGAAGTCGGGGGGAGCTGGGAAGCCAGGTGCTTGGAGAGTGGCCCCTGCAGAAAGCCCTGGGTCGGGGTCCAGCCCCCCCCAACTGCAACACCACACGGTGCTCAGGATCAGTCGTCCCCACAGCAGTAGGCTAACAGAGCCGTTTCTTAGGGGGCCGTGTGAGCTGGGGCAGCCCCCACAAAGCACCACAAACAGGGTGACGTAGAACCACAGAACATGCCCTCACGGTGCCGGGGCCAGGCGCCCCAGATCCAAGTGTGGCGGGGCCGCGCGCCCTCCGCAGGCTCCAGGGCACGGTCCCTCCTGCCTCTCCCGGCTCCCGAGGCTCCGGGCGTCCCTCGGCGTGCAGCCGCATCGCCCCAGTGCCTGCCTCGGTGGCACGTGGCTGTGTCCCCATGCGTCTGCGCCCAGACTTCCCTCTTCCGAGGACAGCAGTCGCTGCAGCACGGCCTCCCCCCTCCTGTATGGCCTCACCTGACCTGACTGTACCTGCAAAGGTCCTGAATCCAAGAAAGGTCCCATTCACAGGTCCCGGGGGGCAGGACTTGAGCGTGTCTCTTTGGGGTACATAATTCACCCCTCAATGGGAACATCCCAGCAGTGGGGTGTGCCTGAGGGGACCCTGCAGTACCCAGCCACCCTCTGCCCTGTGCCTACCCCCACCTCACCATAAGTGGGTGACCCAAAGACCACCTGCGCACAGGCTTGCTGTGAGGGCCTGCGGGGCGGGGGGGAGGCAAGGAGGGGAAAGCCCAAGAACAGACTGGGGGTTCTTGGGAAACACAGGGCAGCCGGGCCATGCCCACCCCTCTGCACCCTGCCTGGCTACAGGACAGAGGGTCAGCCCTGGGCCACACAGCCCTACAGCTCCGAGGCAGCCAGACGGGGATGGGGCCAGTCATGTCCTTGGTGGCGGCCCTGCTCATGCTTGTGCCTGGGTCCCTAAGTTTGACTCCCACCGGGACCTCTGCCCGGGTCCCACTCAGCCCGTCCACCTCCATCCAGGCACACAGCCAACCCACCGCCTGTGGCCACCAGGGGGGCAGGGCGGCCAGGTGCCCAGCGGGTGCTGGCTTCCCTGTCTCCTCAAGGCCACCCTTGACGCTGAGATTTGGGGGACAGATTGTCAAAGGTCAGGAACTGTGCTGCAAACCTGACAGACTTTATGGCAATTTAATCTAATCGTGAGAACTCGGGTGTGTACTTTGTGCACCTTTCTAGTTTTCTTCCTAGTGATTGTTTTAAACTGAATCAAAATCCACATGTCTTGAAATCCACGCTTTGGGGGCACCTGGCTGGCTCAGTCAGGAGAGCATGTGACTATTGATATCGGGGTCTTGAGTTCGAGCCCCATGTTGGGTGTAGAGACTATTTACAAAACAAGATGAGTGAATAAAAACTGTTATAAAAAATAAAATCCACCTTTTTAAGGTAAATTCACAGGGTTGTGCAACCACCACCTCTATCCAGTTCCAGAACATTCCATCACCTTCAAGGGAAACCCTGTCCCCATCTGCCGTCACCCCACCCCCAGCCCGTGGGCCCCCACGAGCCCCCCTCCCGTCCGTGGATGAGCCTGTTCTGGACGTGTCACCCACGTGGACTCACACCCCGCATGGCCTTCCGTGTCTGGTTCCTTCCCTGAGCGTCGTGGGCTCGGGGTCCGTCCCCGGGGCCACGCGTGAGGGCGCCTGGCTCCTGTCCGCGGCCAAGGGACGCTCCCACGTGTGGGTGGGCCACATCCACCTGCGCACGGACACTGGGGTTGTCGCCACCTTTTGGCTGCCGTGAGCGGGGCCGCTGTGGACGTGCACTTGTGGGTTTGGTGTGACGTGCGTTTTCGTGTCTCGGCCGCGTACCCAGCCGTGGAATTGCAGGGTCGTCCGGTGACTCCGTGTGCAACTTTTCGAGGAACTGCGTGACTGTCCCCGCCGGCGTGGCGGATGGTTCTGAGGTCTCCACGTCCTCGCCGGCACTTGTCATTGGTGTTGGAGTCGGGCCGTCCTGGTGTCTCCAGGCTCTGCTTTGCATTTCCCCGCTGCCCGACGGTGCTGGGCGTCCTCCGGCTCACTGCAGCTGGTGCTTCCCCTTTTCCACGAGTGCCGGGGACAGGCGGGGGGCTGCGCTGCCTGCAGGCCCTGAGGTGCACACGGGACAGGAACGCCACCGCGGCCTTATTGCATTGGACCCTGTGATCCCTCACTGTCCCTGACAAGGCACACGGCCCCGGGGGCCCTACCCAGCCAGAGCCCCGCAGGTGTCCCTGACCCCGAGCACATGCAGGGAGCCTGGCCTAGCCACGCAGCTGTTGTTTCCCATGGGACAGGACACCACGGGGTACTCGTGCAAGGTCTCTGACCTCACAGGGTGCTGGAGGGCTTTGTATTCCCCTGCCGACCAGCCCTGCTGCCCTCTGTGCGGGGCTGAGGTGCAGGGGCAGGCAGGGAGAGGAAAGAAGGGGGGTTTCAGGGACAGCCACACGTCTTGGCAAGGTTCCAGCAGAAGGAGCAGGGAGGGGGCTCAGGTTCCTGCAGGGCGGCACCCCAGCTGGGGCCACAGCATGACAGAGGCCTTGGGGGAGCTCAGAAAGGCCCTGAGACAGGCTCTAGGGCGGTTGGGGGCAGCTGGTGAAGGCCCCCGGTGCACGCCAGGGGGCTGCGTGGAGGGGCTGAGGGGCGGGCTGGGCCTTCCTCTGCCCCCGCAGCACGGGGGGCTTGTGGCTCTCACTCTCTGGGCTCCCCAGGAGCAGCACTGGCAGGTCCCCGCCAGGCCCAGCTGGTCAGAACCCCGGTCTGGGGAAACCGAGGCGAGGGCCGGTGCGCGCCGGCGGGTGGGGGCCCAGCGCCGTGGAGAGGTCTGTGGCTAGATGACGCCCAGTACAGGAATTCTCGCTCTGCCAGTAATCGCCCTGACTTCCCAGGCAGCCATCATTTCCTGAAAGTCAGCCGCCTTAGGGGAAGTAGGCGCTGGCGGTGACTAAACCAACATGCAAATGCAGCCGGGCTGAGAGCGGCCCTCGCGGCCGCGGTCATGAGGGAGCCGCCCGCCGCCGCCGTCCAGGGGACCCGCCGCGGCCGCGCCATGTCCCAGCTGCAGTTCTGGCTGCACTTCGCAGCCCTCAACAAGGTAACCCTCCGCGCCGCTCGCTCCCGCCCGCCCGGCAGCTGGCCCCTGCCGCGGGAGCTCCCAGCCAGCCGGGGCCGCGGGGACCGGGGCGCGCAGCACGGCCCCGGGAGCGCCCCTCACGGCGGCAGCGCCTTCCCCTCTGCGCCCCGCTGCCCCTGCTGGCTGCCTTGAGGGCGGCCGGCCCCCCGCGGCTCAGCGGCCGGGCCCTGACAGTCTCCGGGGTGGCGGGGGCAGAGCTGGAGGAGTGCGGGTGGCCAGGTAGGAATGGCCCCCGTCCTTCCGTCCCTCCTCGGACTCCCCAGGGATCCAGGAAGGCATCCAGCCCCTAGCCAGGGCTAGCAGGACAGAACCTGTCTCCAGAGGGCGTTTCTGGGGTCCGAGCGGTGCTGAGCAGCTGCAGCTCCCCCAAGGGAGACCCAGAGTGTGGGCTGGAGTGAGGGCCATGCTGTCCCGTCCCCCTGGTCTGTGGCTGGAGTCGAGGGCACTGTTTGGCAGCTCTACCAGATCCCGCCAGGTCTTCACCTGGCCCAGGGAACCCCAAAATGCTGAGAGACAGTATCCACAGCAGGCGACCCTGTGACCTCCGTGGTCCCCCGCAACTGTCAGGGTGACCACCCCACTCTCTCCCCACTGAGGGGCTGCAGCTGACGGAGTAGGGTGGGGGCCTGGGGTCTGAGGAGGGGTGTCCATGGAGGGTGATTTTGAGTTTGGGTCATCTTGGAGATCTGCTGGTGGCTGCTGGGCATCAGGTCCTGACCCGGTGGATGGTGAGTAGCCCACCTGGGAGGGGTCAGCTCTCGCCCCATCCTGACACCCACGCCGTATCGGGAGTGGGGCTGGGAGGGACCCCTGGTGACCGCGTGAGGCCCTGCCTCCCTTTGACCCAAGAATCTGGTGGAGGCGGCATCCCCAGCGTGGGTAGGACCCTCCCACTTTTTAAATACCCTTGATTTTGGAGCAGTTCTGTGTGCCGAGTTACTGCGCGGCGCAGAGTCCCCCCGGGCCCCACGCCCAGGCCCTCCGTCCCCCCGTCACATCAGCATGGTGCTTTTGTCAGCGCTGACGAGCAGACGCTGCCACCTCGTTGCTCACCAGAGACCCTCGCTCTGTCCCGGGATCCCATCCCGACACCACGGGATTTCGGCTGTCACTCTGCTTCGGCCCCTCCAGGCTGGTCCCCTGGGTCCCCTGTTCTTGTGTGGATGCCCTGGGCGGTCGGAGGAGAGCTGGCCGGGGGTCCCGCAGGACGTCCCCAGACTGCGTTCGTCCCATCAGGGGTCCCCGCTGCCCACGCGGCTCCTCCCTGCGGACGCTGGCCCTTGTCCTGGCTGGGGCCACACCGTCCGTCCTCGGGGGAAGGGGTCGCTGTGTGCAGCCCCCACGGGGGGGGCCCGAGCACCCACCTTTTGCCAGGTGCCATTCCTCTTCTTCGGCCCTGGTCAGGGCTCCTCCCCACCTTCCTACCCTGCTGCTTGTGAGTGCTTCATCTTCAGGAAGCAGACCCACCCCTCAGGGCCTCTTGGGGCTGCCAGCTTGACGGGCTCAGGGGCTCTTGTCATTCTGACCAGGCTTGCGTGGTGCCCTCTGGGAAGGCCACGCCCAGATGTGGTTCCAGAGGGATTTTAGCAAAGTCAGCTGGCCACCCGTACCCAGACCCCACCCCAGGCAGCCCGCAGGGGTCCATGCTCCATGTTGCCTCGCAGGGACCGAGTGGCCAGCTTCCATGGCCCAGCCTTCCCAGCTCTGACACCAGCTGCCCCAGAATGGTGAGCGGGCCTCATGGTCCGCAGGGCCAGAGCCCCCACTGCCCCCTGAGCGCCTCCCCCGTCCCGTAGATCGCTGCTCTGACCTTTGGAGCTGCTGGGCTCTCACATGAGGGTGCTGGGCATCCCAAGGAGTGTCGAGGTGCGCCTTTCCCCGCCCTGGGGTTGGTGTTTCCCTCCTGCCTCTGTCCCCGTGCTGTGGACCTACAAACCTTCCCAGGCCACTGCCTGCCTGAGCCGGTCCTGCCAGCCAGAATCTGCCTCCTCGCCCGGACTTGCCCAGGCTGTCGGGTCCTGCCAGGGTCTGCTCCCGTGGGTCCAGGCTGGGTGCGGCCTGGGGCCAGGAGCGAGTGGTGCCCCTCTGGCTTCCCTTATGCTGTCAGCCACCAGGGTACTTGCGGGTGGCAGGAAGCATCCAGTCAAGGCACCCAGCCTCACACCAGCTGACTTGGCCAAGGGTGGTCTTTCCTGCACAGACCCTGAGTCCCATCCTGGCTGTGGGACCAACCCCATGCAGTAGAGAGACTCCTGCATCCAGCCACCCTCAGGGAGGCCTGGCCCCATCCCTGCCCACACCTTCCGAGGGGCACTGCACAGCAGGCCCGAACCTGCCTCATCCTGGGGCTGTGTGCGCTCTGGTGTCCTAGCAGACCCTCAGGAAGCTGGGTGGTATCACCTGGGGACCCCCACCACTGTCACCACCACCAAGAGCAGGGATCTGATTCCAGCACGATTAACGGGAGGGGAGCCCTCATGGGTGGAGTGGGGCAGCCCCAGTGCTGGCCAAGACCGGCGGCCTGTTCTCAGTGACCTGGGGGCCGCAGGGATGCTGCCCTCCACCCCCAGAAGCCAGCTTACCTGTGGTCTTGGGGCCTGAGCCAGGTGCCTCAGGGTGGGCTCCAGGCCCATGTGTCTCCTTCTTACCCAGAGTCCGAGACGCCCCCCCCCCGGCCAGCCCTGCCTACTTCACCCTCCCCCAGTGGTTAGTGCGCTGGCATCTCAGCCCAGCTGGCTCCAGCCCTCCGATGGCCCTGGCAGGCTGAGATGTATAAAGGGTGCCAGGGCCTGGGGACTCCTGGAGGGCAGCTCTCCGTTGCTCCTGCAAGTGGCCTCATCCAGCCCCACCAGCCCCCAGCTCTGCTCATGAAATGCCCCCACTGAATGTCCTGAGTCAGCGTGACCGGGCCCTCTGCCGTGGAGGTTGGCCTGGAGGGGCCTCATCTGGGTCTGTGGGGGCTCCCTCCCCATGAGGAGTGGGCTGAGGGCTGTGCCCCTCACCCCCTGATCTGGGCCCGCAGGGGCTCAGGGAATTGGAAGGGGCTGCCCCCTCCCCAGCTTCAGGCACTCAGGGTCCCTGTCTGTGAGGTGGACACCTACTGCCCTCTCCTGGTGGTCGGTGGCATGGACACCACAACTCAGCCTGGCAGTGTGTGGGGGTCTTGGGCTGGGGGCGCACTCCCTGTTGGTCCAGGAGCCCTCAGGGCTGGTCTACGAGTGTCCCCGGTGTCCGGTGCAAGCCGGGTACACACAGGTGCTCAGTGTCTGTGACCCAGGGGTGGGGGGAGGGCAGCATGGGACCATCCCTGGCATTTAAATTCTTTAAATTTACGTTTCTAAACAGTGTGTAACGGCACACTCCCCCCTTCAAGGTGTGGGGCTCTCCATGTCCTGACATCCATGCACTGGGGTCACATGCTCCCAGTGTCACCTAATTCCCAAACATTCTGTCTCCCCAAAGGCAGCCCCATCCCCATCAGCCGTCACTCCCCAGCCCCCAGGCCCCCACGAGCCCCCTTCCCGTCCGTGGATGAGCCTGTTCTGGACGTGTGTGGACTCACACCCCGCGTGGCCTTCTGTGTCTGGCTCCCTCCCTGAGCGTCGTGGGCTCGGGGTCCGTCCCCAGGGCAGCGTGCGTGGGCGCCTGGCTCCTGCTGGTGGCGGGAGTGTCAATCATGTGCCTAGGCCCCCCAGACACACCGGCTGCCTCTCATTCTGCCCGTCTTCCAGGATTCTGTGTACCTCGACGACCTCTCCAACGCCTCCATCTTCTCCTCGTCCGTGGACTCCCTCTCAGACATCGCGGACACGCCTGACTTCCTGCCGGCCGACAGCCTCAGCCAGGTGCCCACCATCTGGGATGTGAGCACTGGCCCCTCCGCCCACGACAAGGTCAGCTCACCCTGAGGCTTCTGCTTGGGCAGCTGTCCCAGGGCCCCAGCCCCAGGCTGGGGGCAGATCCAAGCTGTCTGAACAGGGGGTGGGGGAGGAAGCTCCAGTACTGGGCCCCTCACCACTCCTACTGCCAGAGGTCCTGTCACAGTCAGGCAGCGCTCTCACGGTCTCGGTGGCTCGGTCTCCGCGCCTTGCTCTGCTGGGGAGACGAGCAAAAAGCAGCTTCCAGCACTGGTGCTCGCTCTGGTGATCCTGGGCAATGTCTGGAGGCATTGCGGGGGGAGGGGGTGGGCTGCTCCTGGCTTTGAGTAGGTGGGAGCCCGGGAGCCCAGAGTGCTACGCTGGCCTCTGTGAAGCTCCTCGTGCAGGACCCTGATGGGGCAGTGTGGGTGACATGAGGCCAGACGGGAGGGGTCCCCAGGTGTGCCAGGCCCAGACTGTAGCTCATTCCCAGGACCGGGCAGCAGGCACATCGGTGAGGGAGACGGGGCCGAATGCCAGGCTTGGGGAGCCCCCGCCCCATCCAGGCCCCGTCCAGGGCTCTCTGCCGGAAGAGAAGCCCCTAGCTTTTGGGAGCCAGAACCCTGGTTCGAGGGTCTGAAAGGCGCCTTGGAGACATGCGTCTAAGGGAGAGCAGCCTCTTCCATCCAGAGCTGGGTGCACCCACGGAGCCCTGCCTGGTGGCATATGCTAGTGGACACGATGCCTGCCCAGCCACCTTGAGGTTCCTCGGCACCTTTCGGCCCCTCTGAGGCGGGGTGGAATAGACGGGTCTGGAAGGCCTGGGGCCCAGCGTGGGGCCGGCAGAAGGACAGGAAGTGCCCAGCGCAGCCTGGTGCGGTCCCTGTGTTTTATAGCCATGGTGGGCAGCCCAGGCCCCCTTCCCGTGTCTGGGCTGAAGAGCCTCTGACCAGCCCCCAGCTCCTTGGTGGAGAACGTGAGGCAGAGGCCGCATGAAGTGGACAGCAGGAGGGTGGCTGAAACCCAGCGCCCACAGCCTGCTGCTCGCCAGCCCACCGGGAGCCCTGACTCAGCCTTCCAGGAACCCAGGCCCGAGGCCGTTTGTTTTTGTTAATTAAAAAATAGGAGACAGGGAATTGAGTATGGGTTTCTGGCTCCTGGTGCCTCGCTTTCATCTCATTTTCCTTTTCAAAAAAAACTTTGGCATGTTCTTAACCTTTGGAAACAGTGGGAGTCATGAAAATCAAGTGGGTTATCACACGACCGAATGCCTTGGGGACCCTTGTTATCCCCCACGACAGTAGAGGACACCCGAGCTCCGTGTGTGCTCAGGAATAAGCACCTGGCACTCACAGTCACAGGCCTTGGGATGGTGGGGTCCGAGAGGAGACGGGGTCTAGAAGGGATTTCTTCATTTCTGTTTTGTTTTTCACATTTGGGGTTTCTAGGATGGCCACACTACTTTTGTGACTTTTGTTTTAAGAAGAAGATTTTATTTTAAGATTTTTATTTTGTTTTAATTGGAGTTGTACAGATCTGGTCGGGACCCTGTGTGTCCTTCCTGTGTGTCCTGGGGCAGAGCAGTCACCCCACCCGGTCTCAGTGTGATCACTCCCTGAGGGAGGGTAGGTGGAGGGCCAGGTGTGACATGGTCCTCGAGGGTTTGGGTCTCCTGTCCTGGACCATCTGTGGGCTCTGGATGCCACATGAGTTCTGATGCCAGGTGGGCCTCATGCCCCCATGGCTGATGGACTCCCCCAGGCACTGGCTTTGTCCACCAGGTTCTTGGTCCCCTGGGACCAGACTCAGGTGATCAATCTCCCCAGGGCATAACTATGATCTGGGACGTGGGACATGTCCTTACTACATTTATCTGCGTGATGGGGGTTGTAGCTTGTTGCTCAAAAGAGTCAGTCGCCGGGCAGCAGGAAGGAGGCAGGCAGCTGGCCGTGGGCTGGGGGGGCATGAGGATAGTGTGAGAACCCCATTGGAGGCCAGGCTAGGGGGGCCCACGGGGGCGCTTCCTCCCCACATCTTGCCTGCAGGCTCATGTCCACTCTCCCCTCTAGCTGCTCCTGCCCAGTGGGCCATGGACAGGCCTTGAGGACCCCGTGTCCTCCCTTTCCAGCACCCCACTTCTTGTCAGCTACCAGGTAAGCTGGACCCCCTCCTCAGTCCTGCCTGCCTCTTGTAGGGACTAGGACACTCAGAGGCACCTGTTTATAGAAGCAGGGTCTGCCCGTTTTATAGATGGGGAAGCAGGCCCTGGGGAGGCACTGCACTGGGGGTCAGGTGGGCCACTCCCCACTCCTGTTCACTGGGCTGGCTGGCCCTTGGGGGAAGGCTGGCCGTGCGGGGCAGGACAGGGCCATCCAGCCCTGACTACACTCCGGCACTGACCTTCAGTCTCAGAGTCAGCCTGAGGAGGAAGATGAGGCAGAGGAGGATGAGGGGGAGGAGCTGGGCCACACAGAGACCTACGCTGACTACGTGCCGTCCAAATGTGAGTGCCCTGCGCGAGCCCCTAGCAAGCCGCTGCCAGGCCTGCACAGCGCCAGCGGGCTCCAGCCATAGCCGGGCGGGGGTGGGGCTTGCTGGCTGGGTCCCGGGATTCCGGAGCGGCAAAGCTGGCTTGGCAGCTGTGGGCTGGCCCTGGGGGCAGTTCTGTAATCCCCACTTGGCACAGAACCGGAGATGCCACAGAGGGTACCACGGAAAGTAAGCCCACCCTCTTCCCTGAGCAGGATTTTATGGATCTGCCCCCCATTCCTTTGTGCAAAGCACTGATGGGCCCCCTACCCTGGACCCTGCTCTGCCCCTCTGCCTTCTGGAAGCTTTCTCCAGCCCATCCTAGACCCTGGCCACACCCCTGACGTGCCCCTGGCCATGCCTCTCCAGCTAAGATCGGGAAGCAGCATCCGGACCGCGTGGTGGAGACCAGCACGCTGTCCAGCGTCCCACCGCCAGACATCACCTACGCCCTTGCCCTGCCTGCTTCCGACAGCGGGACCCTGTCCGCCCTGCAGCTCGAGGCCATCACCTATGCTTGCCAGGTGACCTGGGGTCTCCCATCCAGCCCACATCCTGCATGGGGTGCCCTCAAGGCCCCGGGGAGGGGCAGCCTGCCAGGTCCTGACCGCCCTCCCTTGGCCCACAGCAACACGAGGTCCTGCTCCCCAGCGGGCAGCGGGCCGGCTTCCTCATTGGCGATGGCGCCGGCGTGGGCAAGGGGCGGACGGTGGCCGGCATCATCCTGGAGAATTACCTGCGGGGCCGGAAGAAGTCCCTGTGGTGAGTGTGCTCTCCCCACCCCACGCAGGCGGGCAAGGAGGGGAGGGGGCGCTGTGGCACCCACCAGCCCGCACCCCCAGGTTCAGCGTCTCCAACGATCTCAAGTATGACGCAGAGCGCGACTTGCGGGACATCGACGCCCCGGGCATCGCGGTGCACGCGCTGAGCAAGGTGGGTGGGGTCGCCCCCTCCTCGGGTGGGGTCCCAGAGCACGGCCGGCCGCGCCCCCACACTCTCCCCTCTCCTCCAGATCAAGTACGGCGACAACACTACCTCAGAGGGCGTCCTCTTCGCAACCTACTCCGCCCTGATCGGGGAGAGCCAGGCCGGCGGGCAGCACCGCACGCGCATCCGCCAGATCTTGGAGTGGTGCGGGGAGGCCTTCGACGGAGTTGTATCCTGGCTCCGCTGGGGGGCTGGAGGGGGCTGGAGGGGGCTGGAGGGGGCGGGGGTGATCGGGGGAAGGAGGAGGGGGGTGGGGACTGGAGGGGGGCTCTAACGGAGGGAGGGGCGGGGCCGACAGGAGGGCGGGAAAGCGAGAGGGTGGGGTCTGGAAGGGAGCTGGGGGAGTGGGGTCGAAAGGAGGGGCCGAGTCCTGGAATCCCGGGACCTCCCCCCAGAAGCTGGAGGAATTCCCGGCAGGAGGCTCACCCTCACTGACCGCTGTTGTCCTCTTGCGGTCAGGCTCGGCTTCCCGGCTCCAGCAAGCTGGACCCCTGACCACAGGCGTGGGGGCGGTATTTGTTGTGACAGCGTGGGGAGGGGCCCCAAGGGCGGGAAGGTGCCTGTGGCTGTAGGCTTGGGGCAGAGAGCGCCTCCTCCCCCTCCTCTCCCTCCCCCGCTCCCCCTCCACTTGTCCGGGGCTCACTGGGGGTGGGCAGGCCAGGCTGGGGCAGCTAGGGGACAGCTGGGCCAAAGGCCGTGCTGCTGGGGCTGCTGGGGCTGGGGGGGGGGCTCTACGGACCGCTTGGTCCGTATTGGAATCTGTATGGGCTCCAGGCCCTTCCCAACAGAAAGTCCCAGGATTGGAGGGGTTTCTAGTTTCCCTGGCAGCATAGAGAAGGTCCGAGCACAAGCGGGACAGCCCAGTGTGGGTCGTGTGCTGCTGCGTGTTTGTCACACATGTCAGGCCCAGCAGCGCCCTGCAAGCAGACCCCCTGTCTCCCCCAGTGAGGCGCCCGGTGGGGGTCCACAGTGTGTCCTGGGGTCTCCTGCACTGGTGTTCATTGAGGGTCCTCTGGCCTTCAGACAGCAGGGCACCCTGCCCCTTGGTGTGCATGGCCGTCTCCGCACTGCCGCTGGTGCTCTGGGGCAGGGCCTGGCCCTCACTGAAGGGGCCATCGTCCTGTGCACTGTCCCCAGAGGTGGGCCCCTGTGTACCTGGGCACGTCACTTTTCTCCACCCTGCCTGAGGCCGGGCATGTTTGCTCATCAGCTTGTCATGCCAGCCTGCCCCGTCTCAGGGACATGCCGGTGGTTTCCAGCCTCCCTGCTCTAAACAGCCCTGAGTGATCCGGCCCGGCCTGCATGCCCCATCACCCCTTCTCGCTTTCCTTGGGCCCGTTCCCAGAACTGGGGTGACTGGCCCCCAGGCCACCCGGCACTCTCCGAAAATCCCGCTCGCTCCTGGTCCAGTCACAGATCAGAAGGACGTTGGCCCTCTGTGTCCTTTCAGTTCATGTGGGCAAGTTCACAATGTGTCCTGTGGCCAGAGCCTTGCTGTCCTCCAGAACAGCGCCCACGTGCCAGAGAAGGGACCGGAGGCCACTGGCACGGCCTGGGGCAAACGACAGCTTGCAGAACACCCCCACGGCAGCGCTCTGCCCGAGGGCTGTGCTTGCCTCCACATTCCTGCTTCTTGGTCTTGTGCTCACAGACCCCCCGTGAACCTGACCCGTCCACCACCTGCACGCGAGCACACGTGTGTGTAACCACGCCCCTGGCTGTTCAGATAGGTTCATGATCCATACACTTGCCTGCACCCCGCTTCCTGCGCTTCTCTCTCCGTGCGGTAGCCTGTTTGCTCCGGATCTTCAGTGTGCGTGGGGAGTGACGCAGAGACCCCAGCACCTCTCACTCAGAGACCCCGTTCCTCTGTGCTCACTGGTGTGCGCTCCCTAATGTCTTCACCAAGCCGTCGCCCGTCAGTGTCCGTCAGCAGTGGGGGGCGGGGGGCCACAGGCTGTTTCCCACTTGCCCTGATGGGGGCCAGGCACCAAGCTGAGTTCCCCCTGGGGCGTCAGGCCAGGGCCTGTGGGGCTGCCTGCCTTCTGGAACATTCCTTAACCCCCACCCACTCGAGATCGTGTTTGACGAGTGCCACAAAGCCAAGAACGCCAGCTCCACGAAGATGGGCAAGGCCGTCCTGGACCTGCAGAACAAGCTGCCCCTGGCCAGAGTGGTCTACGCCAGCGCCACAGGTGGGAACGCGGGGGGCGGCCTCCGCATCTGGCCCTCAGCTCTCTTCTGGGGCTGCGTCCCAGGCCCTGAGCTTGCTGGGGTAGAGGTGCTGACAGCAGCTCCCCACCCCAGGTGCCTCCGAGCCCCGGAACATGATCTACATGAGCCGCCTGGGCATCTGGGGCGACGGTACACCCTTCCGAACCTTCGAGGAGTTTCTGCACGCCATCGAGAAGAGGTGGGTGCCCTTCCCTGCCCAAGACGGGCTGGCAAGGGACCCACAGAGGGCACTGCTCCTCACACACTGGGGCCTGGCTCCACATCCTGGCCCGCACTCGTCCAGCAACCAGAGGGATCTCATCTTTCTCTGCCTAGTGCTTCCCATCACTCTAGGGGAAAGAGCCCCCCCCTGCTTTTCCTGCCCCCCCCCCCCCCCCCCGCCGCCGGCTCAGGCAGATCAGAGCACAGGGCCTTTGCATGTGCTCCCTCCACTCCCTCTGCACTTGGCCCTTCCTCACCCTCAGCTCCTGCTTTCGGCCCCTCCCCGAGTCACTCTGTTGCTGAGTGGGACACAGCACGTGATCGGGTGGCCCTGTCTTTGTCCATAGGGGTGTGGGTGCCATGGAGATCGTGGCTATGGACATGAAGGTCAGCGGCATGTACATCGCTCGCCAGCTCAGCTTCTCCGGTGTCACCTTCCGCATCGAGGAGATCCCACTGGCCCCAGCCTTCGAGCGTGTCTACAACCGTGCGGCCCTGCTGGTAAGCTGGGCGGCCGGCGGTCCCTGACTGCATGGACACACGTGTGCGTTTCCCATCGGAATGATGCTCTCGTCACCTTCAGCATCTGTCCTCGGCGCCACGGGCATTTGTTGGGTTACAGAAAGGAGGAAGCGGCTGGCCCACCCGTCTGGTCTCTGGTTGGAGACCAGCATCGTGATCGTGTGGGGAGCTCCTCTGTGGCTGGAATAACGTGGGCATGTAACCAGGCCCCCAGCAAGCCTTCCCACCACATTAGGAGCGCGTTGTTCCCAGAGCTTGTGGCAGGTTTCAGCGTCCACGTCTCTGTGCCTGTGGCTTGGTCTCATCTTCCTTGCTATTCCTGCGTGTGGACGGGCTCCCTTGTTCTCGCTGTCAGGTCCCCTACCCGGGACAGGCCCTGAGCGTCAGCCCTGACAGTGCTGTAGGTGATGTTCTTAGTTCAAACCAAAGGAGGGCCATCTCCGCACGCCCCGTGGGTCGTTCTCTGCGCTGGTCCCACCCCCTTCATGCCGGGAGCACCCCCATTGTGAACGCTACAGTTGTCCCCAGACGTGGCCCCCCGTCCCTGGGGCGGGCGTAAGGGGCACCCCAGGTGAGCCGCCCTGGTCTGCAGTACCAGGGGCCCAGGGGCTGCTGGCAGGTGGCGGTCACTGTGGATGTCCGCACCCCTTTCTGAAAGTACCGTCACTCCCCTGTGCTGCGTGCGCGTGCCACCTTCACCGCGGCCTCGCCAGCATCGCACGCTGCGGCTGGTCAACGTTTTTACTGTCCGGTGTCAGCAGTGCCTCTGTGTTGCTCAGCTGCCGATCCCCGCACCCCCGGCCACGAATTTCAGCCGGTGGGGGCTGGCGGTCTGGGGTGGGAGCCGGGTGGCCGTGGGCAGCAGCAGGCTCAGCTGGGCATGTCGTTGCAGTGGGCCGAGGCCCTGGGCGTGTTCCAGCAGGCAGCCGACTGGATCGGCCTCGAGTCTCGCAAGTCCCTGTGGGGTCAGTTCTGGTCGGCTCACCAGCGTTTCTTCAAGTATCTCTGCGTTGCTGCCAAAGTGCACCGGCTGGTGGAGCTGGCCCGAGAGGAGCTGGCCCAGGACAAGGTGAGCTGGGAGACGCAGTGGCTGGACCTGCAGGGCTGCCCGGACACTCTGTCCCGGTCCTCTCGAGAGCTTTGCGGTTACGCCAGGACCCCTGCACCCTCGTGTGTCTGCCTGAGCCTATGAGGACAGGGTGTGGCACCGGTGATGCCGAGGCCCAGAAGGTTCTGGTCCTGCCTGACCCAGCTCCCCTGAAGCAGGTGACAGGCATGGCCTTGCCCCCAGTTCTCCATGTCCAGGCCGGCCTGGCAAGCCCCCAGAAAGAACTGGGCAGGAGCCAGGGCAGAGAATAATGGAGAGGGTCCAGGGGGGCTGAGGGCGGCTGTCCACTGCTGTATGGAGTTCTAGGGTGGATCTGGGTGTGCTGGGGGCCTGGCAGCCAGCAGGACGGAAGGGGCGGAAAGAGAGAGAAACTGAGGCCAACTCTGGGTTTCTGACTACCAGGAGCTGGGCTTGGGAGCCTGGGGTTTCCCTATGGGCCCCTCTGGGGCCACGCTCCAGGGATGGCTGGTGGGGGTCCCAGAGCCCAGCTCACCCCTGCTCCCCCATCCCCACCCCCCCCCCCAAGTGTGTGGTCATCGGGCTGCAGTCCACGGGCGAGGCTCGGACCCGGGAGGTGCTGGACGAGAAGGATGGGCAGCTCGACTGCTTTGTCTCTGCTGCTGAGTGAGTGATGCTCACGGCCCCCAGGGTGGGTGGTGCAGCCACTCCTGGGACAGTCCCCCTCCCCACACTCCCCCCACGTGACAGCCCGTGTCTTGTGACCCCAGCCGTGGGAGCCTAGGTGTGCATCTGCTCGGACACCAGCCCCAGCCCCCAGAGACTATGGGCCATGCTCCAGTTTTAAAACCAGAAAGATTAGCCACGGGTGACCCCAGGGCTCAGAGGGTGCTGGCAGAGGGACCCGGGATTTCAGCACGAGGCTTCCAGGTGGCCACCCCCCACAGTGGGCGTGGCGCTGTTTCAGGGACTGCACAGATGTTGGGGCCCCCGAAGCAGCAGGCCTCCCTTCCTGGGGCTGGGAAGGCCTCCGGGCCCAGCATCCCTCAGAGGCAGTAAGCCTGTGCGGGCAGACCCCCCGACGGCTGGAAGGGGGGAGCCTCACCCCGGCCCCCGCCCCACACTCAGGCCTTCCCAGTAAAACTGCGCCCCTGCAGCCTCGGACCCTTCGCCCCCGTTTCCCCCTCCTCCGCAGTCCGCACAGCTGCCTCCCTGCCCCCGCCTGCCCTCTCTGGACCCCGGGCACTGGGCGCCCCCCGCAGAGCTAGCCCCAACATGGGCCGACGCTACTCCGGGTCTCCTGCTGGACAGCATGACCCTCCTTGTGGTGGGAATAAATTCTGCTTCTTGCTTTCAGGGGTGTCTTTCTGTCACTAATTCAGAAGCACTTTCCTTCAACCAAAAGAAAGCGAGAGAGAGGAGCAGGCAGTAAGAGAAAACGTAAGCCCCCCCGCCCCCCCGCCGGCCTCTGACCCCTGACCCACGCACAGCCTGGCTTGTGGCCCTGCGCGGTTTCCCTCCGGCCTGGCTCCTGTCTCTGCTGCTTGCTGCGCAGCCTGCCGGGCTGGGGGCTTCTGTCTCCCTGCAGGCCTGACTCGTGACACCCACCCCATCTGTCCAGGGAGGACAGGCACAGAGGCAGCTCAGCGCAGCCTCCCGAGAGAGAGCCCCGGGCGGGCAGGAGCCGTAGGCTGCACTGCGTGTCTCGGAGACACGGGTCCCTGCAGGGCCAAGTGAGCGAGAGGCGAGCAGCCAGTGCTGCAGGCTGGTGTGCTCAGCTCGTCTCAGGCAGCATCACCCCCAGATGGGGACGGGGTGGGGGGAGCTTAAGACTCTAGTACACAGCCTCGTGCTTCCTCGGTGGAAGCCAGCCCTGCGGCTAAACCATGCCAGCCGCGTGGGACACGATGGGGCTCGTGAAGAGCATCGCAGGATGGGGAGGTTACCCTTCTTCCAGCGGAGGCTGAGCATCAGCTCATCATGGGAAGTGAGGCTCAGAGAGGGCAAGCAACTCACCTGAGGTCACACAGCCAGACCTGGGGGACACAGTGCCCCTCTCGCCTCCCAGGACCGGCCTCTGGGGCATCCTGGACTGTGGCAGGGCACGTAAGGTGCCTGGACCACCCTCCTCTCGGGACCTGGACACATCCACTGGCTAGCCTGCCCAGGCTAGCCTTGTGAGGTCAGGCGTGTGGCCCCCCCGGCACCAGCCAAGGATAAGCTGAAGTGTTAGGAAATCGGATGGGGATGTTAAAACTGCCCCTTTCCACCATGCCCTGGCCCCCAGCAGGGCCCAGGAGAGCAGCTCAAAGCTGGGCAGACAAGAGGCTCAGGCCACAAGTGTCCCAGCACATGGCGCCTGGCTCCGGGCGGCCCCCTTCCCCACGTGGGGAGTCGCCGTGAGCTGGGCCCCTCGGGAGGGAGGAGCGGGCCGGGCCTCAGTGAGCCTGGTTGTCTGTGCGCAGGGCGGCCACGAGGCCGTGGGCTCAAGGCGCCCAGGCTGGCGTGCGAGGCGGCAGGCGTGATCCGCATCAGTGACGACAGCAGCACGGAGTCAGACGCCGGCCTGGACAGTGACTTCCACTCCTCCCCCGAGTCTGTGCTGGACGACGACGTGGTCATCTTGGACGCCGTCGGGCTGCCGGCCGATGACCGCGGTAAGGGTCAGATGGGGAAGACGGGCTCAGAGAGCCATCAGGGCCATGCTGCTGGTCAGAGGCAGAGCGGGTTCACGCCAGCAGTCTGGGATGAGGGAGAACGTTCTGGACCCCTACCCCTCCTGTGCACCAGCTGTGCCCCACCCCCCAGGGACCCCCTTGTCCACTGCTACGAGCGGGGCTGTGGGCAGGTGGGCCGGCTGGTGCCCCCTGACCCTCCGGCCCTGCAGGGCCCCTGTGCCCCCTGCAGCGGGACCCACACGGCCCCGGCATCCTGGAGCGTGTTGAGCGGCTAAAGCAGGACCTGCTGGCCAAGGTGCGGGTGCTGGGCCGGGAGCTGCCTGTTAACACTCTGGATGAGCTCATCGACCAGCTCGGGGGCCCGGAGCGAGTGGCCGAGGTGAGCTCCTTGGGGGCCCCCACCCAGATGCAGGCTCTGAGGCTCCCTGGTGGCCACCCCAAGTCCCCACCCTGCACAGTGCAGTGGGCTTGGGACGGGGAGGACCCAGGGTCCAGCATCCATTGTCCAGCCCATGAAGCCGGACTACTCTCCTCCCTCAGCCATGGACGCCCAGCCCCCTGCTCCCCAGCCCAGCTCTGCACCCACCTTCCCCACACACCCTCATGTGCCCCTGGGCCTCTGGGGGCGCTCTTGGGTCCCAGGCCTGTCCCCCTGTGTCCCCTCCCTGTTCTCTCCAGCTGCACGACTGGACCCTTTCCTGGGATGTCCTGTGGTGACAACCCAGGTTTGTTTTTGCCCTAGGCAGCCGTTTTACAATAGAAGACAGGGTGGAGTGAAAATCCTGCTGTCTGCCTCATGGGCAGCCGGGGCCCAGGGTGGAGGCTGTGTCCTGGTCCAGGGTCCGAAGCCCCTCTAACACACACTCAGGTGGGGAGGCAGGGAAACAGGCCTGCAGGGACCAGCCCCTGCATGGCCACACCAGCTGACTTTCATTCCCTCTCCCCCAACCCCAGATGACCGGCAGGAAGGGCCGCGTGGTGTCCAGGCCCGACGGGACAGTGGCCTTCGAGTCTCGGGCAGAGCAAGGCCTCTCCATCGACCATGTGAACCTCAGGGAGAAGGAGCGCTTCATGAGTGGGGAGAAGGTGGGGGCCATGGAGGTGGGGCCTGGAGGGCCTGGGGGGCCCGGGGAATGGGCTCTGTCAACAGGCGTCCCCCCAGTGTTGGGGGAAGCCTGTGAGGACCCCGGGGGGCCCGGAAGGTGCCGGGTTCCTGAGGGGCCGGCCCCAGGACCAGAGTACTGCAGCCCCTACTGGGTCTGTGTGTATCGTGCACATGCGTGTGTGGTTGTGACTGTGGGTATGTGTGGGTGTGCGTGTGCGTGTGCGCCTGACCGGGGCCCCCACAGGTCTCCCTGGCCGTCCCAGCCTTCAGGCACTGTCACCCATGCCGTCACTGCCCAGTGGCTTCTCTGAGGCCCTCCCTTGAAACTCCTGGGAAAGCTGCGGTGGGCAGGGCGGGCTGCTCCGCTCCGTCCAGGGGCGGCCGGGAGTGGCCCAGACTCCATTCTCAGCCCACACGGGCTCCCCCACGGGCACACACGTCAGCCTTCTGTGCGGGTCGCCCTGAACGAGCCCCGGCGGTCCAGGCGAGGTCTGCAGGGCACAGACTGTCCCGTCCGCATCCCCCCAGCTCGTGGCGATCATCTCTGAGGCCTCCAGCTCCGGCATCTCCCTCCAAGCTGACCGCCGCGTCCAGAACCAGCGGCGCCGGGTCCACATGACGCTCGAGCTGCCCTGGAGCGCTGACCGTGCCATCCAGCAGTTCGGTGAGCCCCAGCCCAGGCCGCCCCGCCCCGGGCCTCCCTGCCCTCCGCCGCTGGTCCCTGAGAGCCCTCTCTGCCTTCAGGCCGGACCCACAGGTCCAACCAGGTCTCTGCCCCCGAGTACGTCTTCCTCATCTCTGAGCTGGCTGGGGAGCGCAGGTTTGCCTCCATTGTTGCGAAACGGCTGGAGAGCCTGGTGAGTGGGCGGGCGGCTCCCCAAGGGAGGGCTGCAGCGGGACAGCCGGAAGGGCAGGGGCAGCTCGTGACGGCCTTCCCCACCCCCACCCCGAGCAGGGGGCTCTGACCCATGGGGACCGCCGCGCTACTGAGTCCCGCGACCTGAGCAAATACAACTTTGAGAACAAGGTACTTGGGGAGGGCTGGGGGGCAGCAGGGGACATGTCCCATGGCCAGGCCAGCCTCTGACTCAGGCCCTCCTGACCCCCCTCACCCCTCCACTCAGTACGGCGCCCGGGCCCTCAGCTGCGTCCTTACCACCATCCTGAGCCAGACTGAGAACAAGGTGCCGCTGCCCCAGGGCTACCCCGGAGGAGATGCCGCCTTTTTCCGGGGTGAGCTGGGGGCAAGTGAGGGTCTCCAGGGTGTGGGGCAGCTTGGCCCTGAGCTGTTTGGGGCAGACTGGATTTGTGTCCAAAGACTCCTCCCACACACACTTACCAAAGGGGCACCGGTGGCGAGGACCCCAGGCTGGCTGGGGAGGGAGAGGGGCGAGCAGCACACATTCGAGGCCCTCTCTTCCACAGACATGAAGCAGGGCCTGCTGTCCGTTGGCATTGGTGGGCGCGAGTCCAGGTCTGGCTGTCTGGATGTGGAGAAGGGTGAGTCCCGTATGCAGCCCCCCAGCGGGAAGGCCCCCACGCCTCCCAGGCAAGGCCCCCTCCTGACACAGCCTGAGCCCCCTCCCCACCTGCCCACCAGATTGCTCCATCACCAAGTTCCTGAACCGCATTCTGGGGCTAGAGGTGCACAAGCAGAACGCGCTGTTCCAGTACTTCTCGGACACCTTTGACCACCTCATCGAGATGGACAAGAAGGAGGGCAAATACGACATGGGCATCCTGGGTGAGGGCCACAGTGGGGGGCAGCATCTACCCCCCTACCCCCCACCCTCGCCCCAGGCAGAGCAGGGAGTGGCCCTGGCAGTATTGCGCCTGCCCCAGCGCCACCCTCCTATCAGATGGAGAGACTGAGGCCGTGCAGGGCAGTCCGCACCCCCATACGCCACCGGAGGGCCTTGGAGGTACAGGACTTGGGGCATCATGAAGATTCCAGGGAAAGGGGGCGCTACTGCAGCCGAGTGCTGTCCTGTGCTGGGGGACCACAGGGCCCCCTTCTTGGGTGTCCCCCAAGGACTAGAGAGTTTTATTTAGATGGGAGGCGTATATTGGCATGCTTTGTGTGATGGTGGTAAGCCTGACACGTTTGCTCTCATTGCCCCACAAGCCACGTCCTCACCAAGAACAGCAGGGACCCAGAGGCTTCAAACCCTCCTGGAAGAGGCCAGAGTCAGTATTTTCAGCTTTGGGGCCCAGTCTCTGAGTGTTCAACTTGGCCCTGGGAGTGAAAGCACACACTTGGAAAATGAATGGCCGGGGCCATGTGCCAATAAAACTTTGTTCATAAAATCAGTGGCAGGTAGAGTTTGCTGACTCTTACATAACCACCCCACAACAGCCATGCGGAGCAGGCTCTATGTTGTCTGTAGTCACACCGAGTGTGAGTGTCCAGCAGGTGCTGGGGGAGGGGGGCGTTGGACCCCAGGCTACCACTGGAGGGGCCACTTGCCATCCAGGGTGCCGGGTAGGGTCGGGTCCAGGCCATCTCTGCTGGGGGAACCCTCCACTGTGCTCCCTGGTGGGCATCTCTGGGTGTACCCGAGAACTTGGGATTGACAGCCCCGTGAAGCCCGGAGCCTGGAGCCTGCTGAGCCACACGGGGCCTCAGGGCATGCTGAGACCCACCGAGCCAGGACTTTGGGGGGGGGCAGGCGGGAGGGTCTCACCCCCACGTGTCCTTTCCACGTCCTCTGCACAGACCTGGCTCCAGGCATCGACGAGATCTATGAGGAGAGCCAGCAGGTTTTCCTGGCCCCCGGGCACCCACAGGACGGGCAAGTGGTCTTCTACAAGGTGAGGAGACACAGACCCTCCCAGCGCACGCAGGCCCGGCCCCACTGCCAGGGCCCCTCGGCTGCTCTAAGCCCTCCTGCTCTTGCAGATCAGTGTGGACCGTGGCCTGAAGTGGGACGAGGCTTATGCCAGGTCGCTGGAGCTGACGGGCACCAACGATGGCTTCTACCTCTCCTTAAAGGTGGGCGGCTGGGTGGCCTCCCGGGTCCCCAGGGGCAAGACCCCAGCGGAGGGGAGTGGGCAGGGGAGGGGCATGGGAGGGAGGGAAGCAACTCC
Source organism: Phoca vitulina (assembly GCF_004348235.1). Classification (NCBI taxonomy): domain Eukaryota; kingdom Metazoa; phylum Chordata; class Mammalia; order Carnivora; family Phocidae; genus Phoca; species Phoca vitulina. The sequence goes on along the minus strand of NW_022589784.1, from coordinate 592,026 downwards.
CACCTCCCCGCCTCATGCGCATGCCTCCCCAGGTTCGGGGCAACAAGCTGAGCTGCCTCCTGGCCGAGCAGAACCGCGGCAAGCACTTCACCGTGTACAAGCCTAACGTGGGTCGGCAGAGCCAGCTGGAGACGTTCGACAGCCTGTGCCGGAAGTTCCGCCGGGTACGCGTGGGGCCGAGGGGCCGGGTCCGCGTGGGGCCGAGGGGCTGGGAGGGTGCGGGCTGAGGGGCGCCTGTTGCTCCGGGTGCCCCTGGCGGGCCCTCCATGTGCGGGTCCCCTGGCAGCCCGGGGCGCAGTGCACTGGGGGGCGTGGCGGCCGGCGGGGGCAGGTGGTCACGTGGCTGCGTGTCCCCAGGTGACGGCGGAGGAGGCCAGGGAGCACTGGGAAAACAGCTACGCCTTGTCGCTGACGCACTGCAGCCACACCGCGTGGTGAGGGCCAGGGTGGGACCGGCGGGGTGCCCTCCCTACGGAGCGGCTGTACGCGGGGGGGGGGGGGGCGGGACCCCCGCGAGGAGCGCGGCGGGGCGCGGCGGCGCTTAGGCTCTGAGCCTGGCCTCCCGCCCGCGGCGCAGGAACCGGCACTGCCGGCTGGTGCAGGAGGGCAAGGACTGCGCGCAGGGCCTGCGGCTGCGCCACCACTACATGCTGTGCGGGGCCCTGCTGCGCGTGTGGGGCCGCATCGCCGCCGTCATGGCCGACGTCACCAGCAGCAGCTACCTGCAGATCGTGCGCCTCAAGACCAAGGACAAGAAGAAGCAAGTCGGTGAGCGCGCGGCACGCCGGCGGGGGTGGGGGCGGCGGGCACCGCCGCGGGGGCCCTGACCGTGCGTCCCGGCCCCCAGGCATCAAGATCCCCGAGGGCTGCGTGCGCCGCGTGCTGCAGGAGCTGCAGCTCATGGATGCGGACGTCAAGCGCAAGAACGCGCGCTGCCGGGGCTTCCCCGCGCCGCTGCCCGCCCTGCGCCCGCTCGCGCTGCCCTGCGGCCCCGGCGAGGTCCTGGACCTCACCTACAGCCCGCCGGCCCAGGCCTTCCCGCCGCCCTCGCCCTTTGCCTTCCCGCCCCCGCCCCCGGACCCCGCGCCCGCCCCGAGTGGCCTGCCGCTGGGCGCCCCGGACACTGCCGCGGACCCCGCGGCCCTGGCGCATCAGGGCCGCGACATCAACTTCAAGGAGGTGTTGGAGGACATGCTGCGCTCCCTCAACGCCGGGCCGCCCACCGTTCCCCCTGGGCCGGGCGCAGGGGCAGCAGGGGTGCCCGGTGGGGGCGGGGGCGCCGAGCGGCAGAGCGTCATCCAGTTCGGCCCCCCCTTTCCAAACTCCTAGGCCCGGCAAGCGACCGGCAGCCGGTGTCCGAGAGGAAGCTTAGTTACCTGCAATACGCACCACGTCCACAGGGACTCTCCTACCCACGTGGGTGGTGGCGGGGCCAGGCTCCCCCGCTGACTGCCAGGGAGGGGGGCTGCGGTGCCCCTCCTCCAGTTCCGGAGGCCTCCACTGCAGTGCCTTCCTTCCCTGCCGGCGGCTGGGCAGACCCCTCAAGATGCTGCCCGCCCTTCCGGGCTCTCCGAGGCAGTGCAGGTCCCACTCAGGATGACTCGAGGTCTAGGCTTGGGCAGGGCCTGGGGGCGGGGGGCCCACCCTCCCTGTGCTTCTGTCCTCTCCTGCCCCCCAGGCCTAGGCAGGGGCTCCCCAACCCACCTCACCCCACCCACCTGACAGGGCCTGGTCTGACCGGAACCCCTGAAATCCACAAAACTGGGTGGCCCCAAGAGCTGGAAACTCAGGAAACCCCAGGTGCTCAGGGCCCTGCCTTCTCTGGGGGGCTCCGTGGGACAGACCCCTCCCCCCATTAATATATGCAATTCTTCCCCACTCTGTTTGCTCCCTAAATTATTGCCCGGCCACCTCTCCCAGGCCCCAGAATCTGCCGTGGAGCTGGCGGTGTGGACGGGCCCCCTGGTTTCTATGTGTATTTATAATGAACTCAAGTGTACATATGTAAAGAGATCTTTTTTAAATATATGTGCCTTTTCACTACTTCCCAGATTGTCTGCTTCTCCAGCCTGCAGAGACAGCGGGGAGGGGAGGGGGGGCCGCGGCATGCCTCCTCCAGGAGCATTTAGCCGATGCCCGCAGTGACCCCACTCAGGGGTGGTCGAGGTGGCTGTCGCCTGTGGAGGGCATCCAGGGTGGGTGAGACCAGCCCACTCCTCTCCCAGGCCCATGTGAGGCCAGGCTGGAGGAGGCAGGTCCCCCAGGGGCCACTGTCTGCTGTCATCCTGTCACCAGTGTGGCAGGCCGGCTGCTTCCGGGCTAGCCGTGCCAGGCTACGGTGGCTTGGACGGGACGCTGGTCGCCTCCTGCTTGCTTGAGACACAAACCCCGCCTGGGACGCTCCTGGTGGTGCCCTGAGACCAGTTCCTCCCATCGCTGGTGTGCCCAGCTGTGGTCCCCACTTTGGTTTTTTCCCCAAGGTTGCCTCAGGCAGGTGGGGTAGCCCAGGAGCAGGAGGGCCCTTCCTGGAAGGAGCTGGCCCCTTCCTGGAAGCCACCAGGGAGCATACTTGGGTCTGGCCCTGAAGTTAGAAGGGTCTGTCACCCGCCAGAATGTGGGCAAGTGAGGAGCCAGGAGACCCCAGGGGAAGCAGCTTAGGGTGGCTGGGGTTGCTCTCAACCTGGTTATTCCAATCAATCCTCCAGCCCCACCCCTGTGCTACTGACCTTTACTGCAGATACTGGAAATGGGGGAGGGGGGGTGCGTAGGCAGGGCAGGCTCAGCCACTCTCCAGCCATGCCATCCCCCACCCCCTCGCCAGGAGGCCCACAGCCTCCCAGGCCCCCCAGAACAGGGACAGGGGTCCATCCGAAGGACCCTCCTGGCCTCAGGGCATTCCGCACCCCTCCTGGGGCGAGGGGGCTGTAGACAACACTCCCCTGCCTCTGTCGGATGAGACCCCGTGGGCGGGCCTCAGTGCCCTGACTCAGTGTCCAACAATGAGGCCAGTGTGCCCGGCGTGGCTCTGTGCCCAGACCAGCTTGGCCTGATGCTCAGCCCCAGATGCCTGGCTCCCCCAGTGGGCAGAGCCCACAAGGCCCAGGCCCCCTGACCTTCCTCTCCGGGCACTGGGGAAGACTGGCCCCAAGCAGGCCCTGAACAGCGGTCTCCCAGCAGGTTAACACCCTGGGCCAGGAGTAACAGCCAGTAAATCCTATTACCTCCTCCAGGATCAGCTCTGCCTGCACTCAATGGGTGGGGCTGCTAAGATTAGCAGCAGGGCCCCAGGGCACACACAGCCCTAGGAGCCCAGGGCGCTCAGAACTCAGGGAAGCCTGGGGAGCTGCCGGGACCTGCCCCTGAACTAGAAGGGGCCCGGGGCAAAAGGCTCCCCCGCCTGCCCCCCAACCCCACCCCAGGGAGGCAGGAGCACGCAGCAGGCCAATTTGTATGTTTTATTCCCACAGGCCCGCGAACGGGGGGGGGGGGGGGGGCGGGGGGGGCGCCAAGCCCCGGGCCAGGCCGAGGAACCTTCCTCCAGCGGGGGGTGCACGCCGAGTTCTCGGGTCTGCCCCACCAGCGGGCTGGTTTTCAGGCAGACCGTCATGGGTGCCGGGTAGAAGGCTCCAAGGGGCAGGGGCCGCGGGGGGGGGCGCGTACTTGTGGAGCTACAGGTAGCAGGGCAAGTCCTTCTCTATTACCTGTGGGGAAAAGAGGGGGTCAGGGTGGCCTCTCCCCTCGGCCCCCACCCCCAGAAGGCTCAGTGGACAGGCACCTACCAGGGGCTCTTCCATGGGACCATACCGCTTCACCACACAGCCGTTCTTGTCAATGAGGAACTGCCGAGAGAGGCCACGTCACAGTGGGGGAAGCCAGCAGTCGGGGGGGCGGGGAGGTTCTAGGGGGGGCTGGGGGCAAGCAGCCCCCCACCTGCTGCCCCATTTGGGCCAGGGCTGGAGCACTTTGGAGCAGGGCACTGAGCTATGGCTGAGTAGACAAGGGCCCCGGGGGCAGGAGCCAGCCCTGGACAGTCCTGCCCGGTCCCCCCTCCCGTCCCCCCCAACTCCCAGTCTCCCCTTACCTTGGTGAAATTCCATTTGATGGCACTACAAAAGCAACGTGAAGTCGTGAGGAATCTGGTGGCAAAGGCGATCCCCCCACACACGCCCCCACCCCCGGCCCCACCCGGGGAGCCGCCCTTCCCTCTCCTCTCCCCTCCCCCAGCCTCCCACTCACTTTCCCAGGATGCCCCTGCCCTTGGGCTGGACTTTCATCCACTTCCACAGCGGGTGAGCATCGTCCCCGTTCACACAGATCTTGCTGTACATATCGAATTTGACATTATAGCCAGCAGCGAACTCTTTGATCTCCGCATTACTCCCTGGCTCCTGTGGCAAGCAGGGGTGTGGGGGTGAGTGAGGAAGAGCCTGTGCTCCCGTTGGTCCCCTCTCCCCACACCGGGACACCCGGGGACACAGCCAGGGACGCAGCCAGCCACGCACCTGCCTCCCGAACTGGTTGCAAGGGAAGGCCAGGATCCGTAAACCGCACTCAGCGAATCGGGCGTGCAGGTCGACAAGCTGAGTGTAGTTTACTTCTGTTTTGCCTCATTGCGAGGCCACGTTGGTGACGATGCACACGAAGCCCCTGAAGGTGAGATGGGCCAGTGAGGCCAGGTCAGGGCCACCAACCTTTCCCCTGCCTCTCCCACCGGGCACTTGGGTACCCACCGGTACTTGTCCAGGTTAACCATGCGTCCATCGATGTCCTTGGCGGAGAACTCGTGCATAGACTGAGCACAGCGCCAGTCGTCTCGGGACGCGCACTGCAAGGCAAGGGCGCATGAGCGGCGTGGGGACTTCGGGCCGCCGAGCCCGGAGCCCACTGCCACCTGGCCCACTCGCCCGGCCCGGGGTCCCCGGAGGAAGGGCTCCCAGGCGGATCCGCGCCGAGAAAACCAACTCCCCAGGGCAAGGAAAAACTGAGGACTCCTCCTCCTAAGGGTGCACGCCCTCTGCGCAAGAGCGCACATTGGAGACAAGACACTGAGGCCCGGAGAGGGCTTGGGACCGCGCCAGGTGCCCCGGCGACGGGGCTGGGGCGCCGCGCGCACCGGGTCTGGGCACTCGGCGCTACAGCCGCTGTCCCAGGTCGTGAGCTCCGCCTGCCCTGGCCTCTCGAGACAGGGCTCCTCCCGCCGACGGCGCGCCCTCTTGCGCCCGCAAGCCCCCGCCTTCCGCCGCCGGGGGACTCGGCGCCGCCGCCGCCGCCTGCCCCGCAACCGGCGCCGCTGCCCCCGGCGACGCGGGGAGCCGGCGGCCGCGCGGCCCATGCCCGACCGCCTCCGGCCGCGCCTGTGCCCACCGAGGGCCGCGCCCGGGGGACAAAAAGGGCCGGTAGCCAGGGCGCCCGGCCGCCCGTCTGTGACGCCACCAAGCAGGGCCCCGGGGCCGCGCAGGGAGGGGGAGGGGCGGGGACGCCCCGCGGCGCGTGACCCGGGGTTTCCAGCCCACCGGGCGCCCTCCGCTCGCCGGGCCCAGCCGGGGACGCCAGCGGCCGAGGGCGCCCAGCCCCCCGCGGCCTCGACGCCGCCGGCCTCGCGCGGCCCGCAGGCACCCAACGGGGGTTCCGGCCGCCCAAGCCCTGCTCCCGAACGGCCCCCGCCCGAGCCCACCGCGGCCCCGCGCGCCCGCCCAACGGCCCCTCGGCCCGCCGCCGGCGCCGCGCTCACCATGGTGCTGGCCAGACCCGGCGCGGCCAGGGCCCCGCACAGCAGCGCCGGCTTCAGCAAGCGATACAGGCGGCTGAGGTTCATCACGGCGGCGGGGGCGCCGGAGGCAGCGGCTCCTCCCCTCGCCGAGCCGACCAATGGACGCGCGCCGGCGGGCCTCACCTCCCCGTCCTAGGCCACGCCCACAGAGCCCTCATTGGTCGGACGCGCGGGCGGGGCGGACCCATGGTGACGCCAGCCAATGGGAGGCCGGGGCGAGGGGCGGACGGGGTCGGGGCCGGGGCCAGGAGGTGGCTTCACTGCCGTGGGCGACTGCGCATGCTCGCCGGCGGGCGGACTGCCGGGTCCACGCAGGCGGCGCGTTGATGGGTTTAGGACAATTATCCGGGCGGTTGACCGCAGCACCGCGGGATGCCTGACAACTTGAGATAGTACTGGAAACCCGTGGTGGGGGGCTCGAACTCGCAGGAAAACCGCCCCAGCTCTTTGAACACTGGAGGTTTTCTTTTAAAGTCACACGGGGTCGGACTCCGGCTCCCTCGCGACTGCGGTGTCGCTGCGAGGGCGCCTCGCCCGGCCCGTGGGCCCAGAGAAGGCCCGAGGCCACCCAGCTCGCCGTTAGAATGGGCACGTGAGCCGGGGGGCACTAACCAGGTGACCGTTAGCGGGCCCCGGCGGCCACGAGGACGGCACACAGCGGAGCGAGTTGTCTGCGGCCCCACGGTGCACGGCCGTCCGCACACGGGGCCGGAGTGCTCGACCTCTGGCCTTAGACTTGTTTTCACTCCAGGTTCTGGCACTTGGCCAGGGCGGTACAGAAAACAGACCCGCCCACTCGTGGGACCCGAGTCGAGGAATTCCTCAGCGGCCCGGCTGCCCCCACGCCCACCCCACGCCCAGCCGTGACTGGACTTTGACCTGTGCTGCGATCAGCATCTTGCCCCCTCTCGGACCCTCCGGGGAGCATGGCTGCGGAGGCCACGGGGACGGGACTCTCTGGGCTTGGCTCACTTGGGGGAGCCAGTGAGACCCCCCTTGTCTGCCTCCCACCCAGGCCTGCCCAAGTGCTGGCCAAGTTTGGTGGTAAAAGCAGCGGAATGGGGAAATCCATTCCAGGGGCCGCTTCCCCATTCCTTGTCTTGCACAACCTTCGCACAGGGCTTCCTACCTCCAGCCTGGCTACCAGAGGCCCACTTGTCAGCGGCACCTCTTGGAGGGGAGCCCCCATTGTCTCTGCTGGGCAGCCTCATTTCTCAGAAAGCACCCAGTCCCCCTCTACTTCTGCCTCCCTGGAACGACAGGGTGGCATGGCCACATTGGTCTGACTCACTGGAACTGTGCTCAGGCCTCGCGAGCTTCTCTGGGGTCCTGAGGCCCACCTGCTCCCATGAGCCCTTTCTCCTCCCTCTCCCTAACGTCCACAGTCCTGTTGCTGTCTCCACCTGCCACCCATACCTGAGCCCTCCCGGGGGACCATCCAGGTCAGCCGTCCTTGGGCCCAGCCGCCCCCTGGCCCCAGGTTCCAACAATCATGCCTAATCCCCTTACTCAGATTTGCCCATCATTCCAGCAACCTAGACAGATGCCATTTCTCCCATCTTAAAATCCACTCCTAGCCCTCTCCCTGTCCGCCTTTGGCCCCCTCTCTCCTTGGCATCTACGTCCACATCTCCAACTCCTTTACTCCCATAAATCCCACTCTGGTCGGGCCCCTTCCTCATCTGCCCTCGTCAGGGTCACCAATAATGTCTGCTTGTCTAACCCCCCGCCTAATCTTCAGGTCTGCTCAGACTCGCTGTTTGGTGGCCTTGTTGATCGCTTTCCCTCCTCCTCCTCCAGACACCTTCTTCACCGCGTTGGAGGGCACCTGGCAACCTCTTTATTCCACTTCAGGAGGGTTCATGTAATACTGCTGGCACCTGGTGCTGCAATCAGTAGCCAGGTCCCCTGTGAAGTGGGTGCTGTTCTCATTCCTGTCCCACAAGGCAGGGGGAAGGGAGGCATTTAGGCAGAAAAGGGTTGAGTAATGTGCCTCGGTTCACGGGGCCAGGATTGGCCGCTGCTTCAGGGTCTGTGGCCTCCCCTCCTCTTGGCCTCTGAATCTTGGCAACGTTTCGGATCTGTTTGGTGACCTCATCCAGGCTCCAGTATCCAGGGACTCCCACATGCCTGTCTCCACTTGGACCTTGCCCTGGATTCCAGACTCATACCCCATTGTCTCCTTGACATTTCTCCTTGGGGCAACAAGAACCTCCTTCTTTCTCTCTTTCAATTTTATTTTATTTTTTTAAAGATTTTATTTACTTATTTGACAGAGAGAGCCAGAGAGCACAAGCAGAGGGAATGGCAGCAGGAGAGGAAGAAGCAGGCTCCCCCCTGAGCAGGGAACCCGATGTGGGACTCCATCCCAGGCCCCTGGGATCACGACCTGAGCCAAAAAGGCAGACGCTTAACCATCTGAGCCACCCAGGCGCCCTCTTTCTTTCAATTTTAATTTTAATTTATTTTTAATCTATGCCAATGTGGAGTTGGAACTCATGCTCCATCAACTGAGCCAGCCAGGTGTTCCTGGAGCCCCATTCTTTTTTTTTCTTTTTTTTTTTTCAATTACTTATTAGAGAGAGAGAGTACATGAACGAGTGGGGGTTGGTGCAGAGGGAGAGGGAGAGAGAGAATCCCAAGCCAACTCCCCACTGAGCCGGGAGCCCAACTCGGGGCTCAATCCCATGACCCTGAGACCATGACTCTAGCTGAAATCAAGTCAGAAGCCTAACCAACTGAGCTACCAGGCTCCCCCCGCCCTCTGCCCCCAGAGCCCCTTTCTCATCTGCCTCCTACACCTGTTTCTCCCTGGTCTGTCCGTCCTGGTCCCAGCAGCTCTCTTCCTCCTCCCTCTCTGTCTCTCTCTTCTCCGCATCCTGTCCATCTGCAAATCCTGGGGGGGGTCCATCTTCAGAACACCAGGAGCCTGCCCACGGCTCACCCCTACCCCAGTTGGAGCCCCCATCTGTGGCCAAGTGGCCCTCCCCTGTCACCTGCCTGGTCTCTCTGCTGAAATGCTGACGGTGGCTGAAAAAGAAAACCCAAGCTTTTCAACCCAACCAACAAGGCCTCCCAGGGTTTGCCCCACTACACCCTCTAACCTGCTCTCCTCCCCCTCCCCCCACAGGCCTCCTTGCTGCCAACACACCGGGCAGAGTGAAGCACACACTGTGCCCTCTGACCGATACACCTTTCTTCAGACATTCACACAGCTTCCTCCCTCTCCTTTGGCCTTTTGCTGGACTCTCTCTTGCTCCTTGCCTTCCCTGACCTCCCCGCTGAAACTGAAAATCTCCCATCTGGCTTAGCTCCCGTATTCCATTGCACGGTCACCTTCTAATGCTCTTGTTGTGGTCGAGATTTCTATTTTGTCTCCCTGGAACGTAAGGGGGGCTTGGCCTGTTTTGTTCACCGTCTCTGGGAATGTATGGCTGAAAGAGAAGTTCCTGATGGCCTCCAGTGGGGCGAGCGCTGAGCGGGGAGAAGGGCGGATGCACAGTCGGGGCTGGGGCTGTGGATATGCAGGCAGAGGCCTGCTGGGTCTCAGGGGATAGGACAGGGGGGAGACAGAGAGGGAGCATTTCCTGAGCCCAGGGGCTGTGCCAAGCTCCGTCCCTTTAGATTCTCAGCTAACTCTCTGAAACGGGGACACTTTATTTCCATTATACGGAAGGGAAAACTGAAGCTCCTGGGCATTAAGTTGGACGCGGCCCACAGCAGTTGGATGCATATTTATGGAGGGCCTGCTACGTTGCCCGGCCGTCCCTGGGAGGCAGGCGAGGAGACCGCTGATCGCGTCCGAGCCTCAGCTTCCCCGCCCACACCTCGCTTCCGCCTCTCCCGATTCTAAACTCCCTACCCAGACGGGCGCTGAGCCAAAACTACAACTCCCGAGAGGCCCCGCGGCCAAGGCCACGCGAGAACTGCCGAGGCGAGAGTGGGCGGTTCCGTTTGCTCGGCTCTCGCGCAGCCAGCCGGCGCCCTCGGAAGGCCCGGGCTGCCCTCGGCGCTGCCGCTCCCGAAGGTCTCTGGGGCCAGGCGTTCGCTGTCGACAGCCCTGCACGGGGCGGCGCGGGGGCTTGGCTCGGCGCAGGCGCAGTCGGCGCGGGTTCTTCCGCGGGCTCAGGCGCGTTCACGGGGGGCGGCGGCGGCCATGGACGACGAGGAGGAGACGTACCGGCTGTGGAAGATCCGCAAGACTATCATGCAGGTGCGCCTGCGCGGCTAACGCGGGGAGGGCGGGCCTCGCTGCGCCGGGCGAGCCGGGCCGCGGCGGCTCGGGAGGGCGGCGGAGCGGAGGGGTCGGGGAGGGGACCCCGCGGGGCTGCGGCCGGCCCCGGGGGAGGGTCTCAGTCGAGCTGAAGAGGGGAGGCGGCGGACCCGCGTTCTTCCACTCGGGCGTGCTCCCGGGGGCCCTGACACGGAGCCCCAGAGCCGGGGGCGTGGGAGGAACCCTGCGGGTCAGCCGGCCTGACCTGCCGCCCAGGGGTGTTTCCGGCCGGCGGCCGCTTCTCGGTCTCGGCCAGCAGCTTTGAGTTACTCGGGCTGATCGGGACGACCGAGAGCAGCAGCAAGCCGGCTGAGCATCCGCGCGTGCCAGCGGTTTAACCGCCCCGGGACTCAACCCAGGCAGCCGCTTGCAGCGTCCCCTTACCACTTGGCAAAGCTACTCGAAGAGGGGCACCAAAAGCGGCTGACTGCGCCGGGGGCCCGGGGGGCTCTGCGCCGAGAATCAGGCCAGGGGCCTCCTGGGGGGAGGGGGTGGTGGGCGCGGGGCCGAGCAGCAGCTCTGACCTTCCCTTTCTCGTCTGGGTCCTCTTCAGTCCGCCCGCTCGAAGCGCCCTGACTTCTGAGTCCTGGCCCTCAGCCTTTGTCCCCTTTCCCAACCAGTCTGCCCTGGCCTGCCCCGCAGCGCCCCTCCCACCCCTCTGCCTCCATGTGCCCCAGACCCCCGGCCATAGCTCTGCCCCGGCTGCCCAATCACAGCCTGTCCCCGAGGCTCAGGGTAAGGTGACCAGCTGTGTGGCAGCCGGCTCTGTGCAGGAGCTCTCTTGGGGTGTGTCCTGGTCTTTGTCCCCACTTTCCCCTTCCTGTCTGACCTCTACATGCACCTGTCGCACCGGGCCCCCAAGCCCGTGTCATCCTCTGCAGGGGCCTCACCCGGCCCGTGCTCTTCCCGCATCCCTCCTCTGCCCTGAGCTCACTTGGCTAGTCCTCTCTGCAGCTGTGCCACGACCGGGGCTACCTGGTGACCCAGGATGAGCTGGACCAGACGCTGGAAGAGTTCAAGGCCCAGTTTGGAGACAAGCCGAGTGAGGGGCGGCCGCGGCGCACAGACCTGACGGTGCTGGTAGCCCACAATGACGACCCCACTGACCAGATGTTCGTCTTCTTCCCAGGTGAGGGCCTTGCTGGTCCGGGGTGGCTGTGTGTCTCCTAGGGGCCACATTCTGGTAGAGCCATCCAAGGGCCTACTCAGGGGTCAGCTCGTAGCAGCTGCCTGCTGAGTGACCCAGTGTCTACACCGACCCTTTTATTCTGCCCGTTCTGGGAAGAGAGCTCCTCCTCCCCGCTGGGGATGATGCCATTGACCTCTGAACTTCTCTGAGCACTTTTTCCAGTTCTCCGCTGTTTCTATCTTGATGGTTTTCTCTGTCCAGCAGGGTTATCACAGGCCTCCCCGGTGGGCCCCCAGCCCCCTCCTGATGTCAGACTCACCTGTGTCCTCTCTGACCCCACGTCTTCCACTCTCTGTGCTTCTCATTCCCCGAAGCTCCTTCCTGTCCTGCTGCAGGGTTCTCACCCTGTCCTGGACCCGGCACACCCCCCTCACCACACCCTTTCCTCCTTGCTCCGCCTGCTCAGTGTCCATCTGTCCTCCTCGGAGACCCGAGTGCAGGTGCCTCCTCTTCCAGGAGCCCCTCTAAGCTCCAGGTCAGGCAAAGAGCCCACCATGGGGTGTCCCAGGACCCCTGTGTTCCTCTGTCTTGGCCCCTACTGCACTGAGGCGGCCTGATTGTAAAGCCCATAAAGGCTGGGAGGCCGTGTGTGTAGTGAGCACTCTGGGGGCCCAGCCCTCTGCCTAGAATTACGGGGGTAGAAAACATGTGCGGGATGGACCGAGCACGTGTAAGGCGTATTTACTGGAAGCCTTGGTGCCTAATCACGTGCCTCCCCGTGGAGCTGTCTCAGCCTCCTCAGAATCTGCCTGGTGGCAGGGCCCTCCCTGGAGTGGGACAGGGGCACGTCGTGTTCTCGAATGGGCCCCAGGACAGGACTGAGTTTCCTGCCGTGCCAGTCCACCTGGACTGCTGTAGCAGAGCCCCACGGACCGGCGGCTGCGACATCACACTGACCCCCTCCCGGTGCTGGAGGTGTGACGTCTGAGACCAGGGTGTCGGCAGGGCTGGGTCCTCCCGAGGCCTCTCTCCCTGGCGCGTAGACGGCCGTCGCCGTGTCCTCACGGGATCGTCCCTGTGTGTCTCTGTGTCCTCACATCTTAGAAGGCCACCAGTCTTGTCTGATTAAGTCCTGTCCTAACGACCTTGTTCAGATTTAACTGTCTTTTTAAAGACTTTGTTCCCAAGTACAGTCATATTCGAGGTACCGGAGGTTAAGGCTCTAACACAAGGATTTTGGGGGACACAACTGAGCCCCTGACACTGCCCGTCAGGCGAGTGAGGGTCTGAGAACATGTGCTGCACGCACGTGAAGGCTTGGCTGGGAGCCCCGCACACGTCTTGGAGCTGGCAGCCAGTTGTTGACCTTCTGCTCGGCTCAGGGTCCAGTGGGTCTGGCCGTGCAGGGATGGGACCGTGGTCCCTCAGCTCAGCTGACTTCACGTCCCTTCTGAACATGCAGCCACCTCGGCGGCACCTAGACCAGGCGAACTGCTTCCTCTGGGGGTTTGCAGATCTTGGAACCACTGAGGCACCGGACCAAACAGATTCACAGATCCTAGTTCCAGAGAGGATCCGTTAGGTGGGGAGGCGCAGGGTACTTTCCAGCTCCCCAGCAGATGTGGAGAAGAACCAGCACCCTGGTTCCCGTTGGGCTCGTGGGGAAACTGAGGCCCCAGGGAGAAGAGCACTGGGACGCCTTGGTGAGGTGGAGCTAGGATGCAGGGCCCCCCAGGGAAGAGGGGCCCTTGCAGTGTGGACCACCATGTGTTCTGTCCGCAGAGGAGCCTAAAGTGGGAATCAAGACCATCAAGGTGTATTGCCAGCGGATGCAGGAGGAGAACATCACCCGGGCCCTCATCGTGGTGCAGCAGGGCATGACCCCCTCTGCCAAGCAGGTGGGCGTGCGTGTGGTCCGCCCCCCCCCCCCAGGTGGGAGCCCGTGCGCCTCACGTTCCCCCTCCCCGGGCCCTGCTGACAGTCTTCACCCAGGGTTGGCACGCTGCCCGCCGGCCCCTGGGGGTGTCGGCCCCGTGTCCTGATGGGGCCTCGGGAGCCTGGGATCTGGGAGGGAGCGGCTCTCCCAGTGCTGTCGCGGCCGATGCCTGCTGAGAGAAGCCAGAGCGGCAAGGTGGCCCGTGTGGGTGCCCGCATCCTGGAGTGTGGGCTGGACAGGTCTGGGTGGAGGCTGCTGTTTGGGATGGTGGGCGAGCGAGCGGTCTCGTCCCTGTGCAGAGTTCTCGCAGTCCCACCAGCACAGGGACAACCCTGGGAGCGTTTTGTCAGATGTCACTGTTTGTGACACCAGGCTGAGACCTTGGAAACGTGTCGGGGCGGGCGGGCTCTTCCTCCTCGAGAAGTCCTGCTGACCGGCGGTGGGATTTCCTGATTTATGACGCGTGGCCCCTTACTGAAGTGTGGAAGTAAGCCCCCTTTGGCCGCCAGCCCACCGTCAGCCTCTGGGGAAGAAATGGGGTGGCATCATGTTGGTCCTTGGCTGTGCATGAGGGTCGGCCTCTCTTCCAGTCCCTGGTAGACATGGCCCCCAAGTACATCCTGGAGCAGTTTCTGCAGCAGGAGCTACTCATCAACATCACGGAGCACGAGGTAGGGGGCTGCTGGGGACGGCAGAGATGTGGCCCCCGCCAGATCGTAGGAGGCCGATGGGGATGTGTCCGGGCATCGGCGCTCCCTGTTTGGGGGTGAAGATCTGCCGAAGGAAGTAGAGCGGGGGTCTCCGAGTGTGGCCCTGGGTGGGAAGCAGCAGCATCACCTGCGAACCTGCCACGAGTCAGGAAGCTGGGGGGTGGGGGGGGTGGAATCTGCTGCCCCAGGGTCCCCAGATTGTGTCCCACGGCCCGTGTGCATGAGCTGCAGGCTCTAGTCCCTCATCCACGTGTGGAGTCAGGAGCAGGGTGGGACTGCAGCCAGGGCCTCTGTGACGTCCCTGAGCGCCTTGGGTGGGTGGTTCACGCCAAGGAAACAGCCTGCGGCCCGCCCTGCTCCCCTTTTCTGTGTGGGGGTACAGTGGGGTCTCTCGCACCCCTGGAGACTCAGCTTCTCCTCTTGGCAGCTGGTCCCAGAGCACGTCGTTATGACCAAGGAGGAGGTGACCGAGCTGCTGGCCCGGTAGTATCCTTTCGGCCCCTGCCCTGGGCCCCTCTCCTCCCCTCCCACCCGCACGCCCCTACTCGCACCCCAGCCAGTGGAGCCTGGGTTTTTCCCTGACTGAGCTTCTCAGTAAACTCCGAGAGAACCAGCTGCCCAGGATCCAGGCCGGAGACCCGGTGGCCCGCTACTTCGGGATAAAGCGAGGGCAGGTGAGACGTTCCACCCCAGCCCCCTCTAGAGCCAGGGCCGTCGGTTACGCCGGCTCCTCGCCCAGGCCCAGGGTCCACTGTGAGGCCCCGCCCCAGCCCCTGCTGCCGTGTGTCCACAGGTGGTAAAGATCATCCGGCCCAGTGAGACCGCAGGGAGGTACATCACCTATCGGCTGGTGCAGTAGCCGCCCGGCTCACAGGTGAGATGTGCGCTGTGGCCACGGGGCCCGACGGGACGGGGGTGGGGGGCTCTCCCTTTTGGGGTGCAGGAAGGGCCTATCCAGGAGTGAGCCCCGTCTTCCCATTCCCCCCCAGTCCTCTGTGTCACCTCCTGGGGGGCCTTGTCAGCAGCCCCACTTCCCGCTCAGCTGGTCTCACCTCACACAACAGACGTAACACGTGGTCGTCCTTCCTTCTCTCTCCCGCCCTGCGGCCTGGAGACAGATGGGGCTGTGGCCACCGCCGCCGCCCCCCAGGAACCTCACCACTGCTGCTCTGGACCCCGGGGCGACCTCACCTGGATGCTGAGCCCCACCCTGGACCCTGCGTGAGCGTGCCTCCGGAGGGGACAGGATGCCACGGGGAGGCCTGCAGCAGCCGGTGACCCACAGCAGTCCTGGCTCAAGTCTCCGGCCAGCCCCCAGCACTGTGGTGTTGCCGGGCCCCCGCTAGGGTGGCCCTGAGGCCGTCTGAGCACACCCGGGGCAGCAGGGAGCGAGTTGCTATTTGATGCTGGGTGTTTTTAAAAATTAAAAGTATTTGTGCAAGTAAAGTGGCTTATCTGGAGAAGCAAGGCAGAATGACAGGTTTGCAGTGAGTGGCCTTGCTCGAGGCTCTAGACCCTGGGCCTGCCCCCCGCCCCCCAGGGTGGCCATGTCCAGGCACGTCCCTGTCCAGTCTTTGGTGGGGGTGGGCAGCGTGGGGCGGGGCAGTGCTGCTGGGCTCGCTCTCAGCTCTATTCCGGGTGTTTTCCTTGCGTCAAAGTTTGTGGTCAGGTTATCCAGTTTCCCCATTAGTGTCTAGTTTCAGAAGGCCTTCCTGGTTCGGGTTAAAAGGTTTGCTTTTCTTTTTGTTTTAACAACGGCTTTATTGAGACCTAGTTCACGTACCACGGCGTATGCATTTGCAGCACACCACTCAGTGGCTTTTAGACCTTGTCATCACCCCGAAAGAAACCCCGTCCCCATCAGCCGTCACCCCTCCCCAGCCCCCACCCCCACGAGCCCCCTTCCCGTCCACGGACGAGCCTGTTCTGGACGTGTCACTCACGTGGACTCACACCGCACGTGGCCTTCCGTGTCTGGTTCCCTCCCTGAGCGTCGTGGGCTCGGGGTCCGTCCCCGGGGCCGCGCGTGAGGGCGCCTCACTCCCGTCTGCGGCCGCGGGACGCTCCGGTGCGTGGGGGACACGCTGTGTGTTCCCTGTCCAGCTGCGCACACACATTCTACTTACCCATCTACCCTCCACGGACACTGGGTTCATCCGTTTTTGGCAGCGAGTTGTGAATAACGTTGCCGTGGGCATTCGTGTACACATTTTGTCTCGACGTGTGTTTTCATTTTTTCTGGGTGTGTATCTAGCCGTAGAATTGCTGGGTCGTGCGGAAGCGGGTCACCCGGTGGAGAAACCGCCAGGCCGTTCGGCGGCCCGTGTCAGACCCGCACGGCCTCGGCAGCGCTCGCTGCTGGCCGCCCCGTGCGGTGAGGTCGGCCTCGCTGTGCGTGGGATGCCTTCTCCCTGATGACTGACCACGCGAGCTGTTCTCTTGGCTCAGAGGCCACGTGCATGTCGTCTGTGCAGGAAGGTCTGCCCGCCCCTCGCGTGCCGTGTAGTTGGGCCGCGCGTCCCTGTCGCTCCCAGCACACAGCCACGGGTGTGCGTGTGTCTCTCATCACATACACACTTGGCGGAGGTGTGTTCTGTGATCTAGATTTCTCAAAAATCTGTTCATAAGTTTGGTGCGTTTACACGTGGCCTTAAATTCTGCGATCGACTCCTGGGCCCAGTGTGACACAGGGATGCACTTTCCCCTTGGACAGACCGGGGTCTCGATGCCTTGTAGGATGGCCAGTGGGTCCTGCTGTGCACGCGCACAGGTCCTCTCCCACGGATCCATCCACCTGTGAAAGGTAGAGCTTGTCCCCTCCCCCCCCAAATACACATGAGCTGTTTTCCAGAGTCAGCTTGTCCAAAGTCAGCCAGACCCAGGAGGACAGACCTCACTCCCAGGAGGTCCCCAGAGGAGTCCCGTCCACACAGACAGAAAGGAGAGGGTGGGAGCTGGGGCTGGGGCAGGGGGTGGGGAGTCCGTGCTTCGTGGGGACAGAGTCTCCGTGTGGGGAGATGGAACGTTCCAGAGATGGAGGGTGGGGGTGACTACAGGACGGGGTGAGTGTGCTTCACGCCGCTGAGCTGTGCGCTTAGAGACTCCTCGCATGGCTCAACTTCGTAGTCAGATACGTTCTCACACGGCTTTGCACGTTTATTTACAAACACACAAAGAACAATTAAAACCCCACTGTGAGGAGAAAAGACCAATAACCGAATTTTTTTTTACTGTGGTTGTATTTCCAGCTCTGGGCCAGATGGTCCCTGCTGTACTCGGGCAGCGGTGGCCACAGGCAGGGCGTAAACGCGTGGGCATGGCCGTGTGCTGTTCGCCAGCGTTGGGCCGCTGTTTGCTGGCTCGGTGACCTCCTTTTCCGGATCTTTCTTAGCTGCTGCAGAGCGTTCTGTCTGCCACTGATGCTGCTCAACTGAGCCGGGGGGTGGGCTGCAGGTTTCAGGGGCCGGCCCCTCTCCCCAGCCGTTTATGTCCTGATGGGTGTGAATTCCATCTAGTTTTTCGCAGCAAATGAGAGGTCGGGTCTTCCTGCTGCTGAGCCGACCTTGACCCTCCAAGATCAGCGCAGCCGGGGTGAGGGGTCAGTAAGAGGAATTGGGGAGGGTCCTCGGCCGCTGCTGGCTGAGGGTTCGCTGTGCTGCCCCACAAGGTGGCCACGGCCCTGAGGCTGCTCAGTGTAAAGGAGATTTGCACTTCAGGTGCTCTGCCCGGCCACATTCCAGGCTTAGTAGCCACGTGGGGCTGGTGGCCGTCAGCCTGACAGCCTGAATGGGCGGCGTTTCTGGAAGGTTCCACCAAGCAGCGCTGGGCCAGAAGTTTCTAGGAAGTGCTTATTTGACGCCTGTGTGTGCACAGCCAGCCTCGAAGGTCCCTAACTGGGCTGTTTCACTGGAATTTCTCTTCCTGCGAGTCGTCTCCAGCGAGGCACCGAGGAGATGCTAAGTCGACTGCGGCCCCCTCCCACACCACCAGACAAGATGGGCTCAGATTTAAAACTTTATTTTAAGCAAAATAAATGTGCATTTGAAAATCTACGTTGTGACCCAGGACAGACCTCACCGCGTGCCTACACCCTCCGGGGCCCGAAGCTGCCTCCTGGCCCCTGCCATCTGGCTTCCAGCGTGGCCTCCGTGGTGGCCCAGTGGCCAGTGGGGTGGCTGGCCCTGAGGGCAGGGCCACTCAGCAGGGGCGTACGTGGCTTCTCCGTCCACACGGCCCCCAGCACGCAGGCAAACACGGGGCAGGCCTCAGCCTCACCCCATGCTCCCGGAAGCTTCTGGAAAAGGCAGCCAGCAGTGTCCTCGGTGCATTGGGCTTGGAGCAGGCCTCGCGGGGCCTGGACATCCACAGACACTGGACATGCGGTGCCCCAGCTAGACAAACTCCGGCTGCCTCTCCTGGCCTGAGCCTGCTTCGACCCGCCCACCGCGGAGCCTCATGGCGGGCAGCCGGACCTCGGCCACGTTGTTGCACTGGTTGGTGTTGTACTCGGAGAGCTGCTGGGCCAGGCCCTCCCCGTCCCCGGCCGCGGCCGCGGCTCCCAGCTGCTCCTCACTGCCGCTGCGGCTGCCCTGGCCCTCCTCCGCACTGGCCTCGCTGCCCGGCTTCTCCAGGAAACTGAGGCGGTGCACGGCGCCCCCGTCCGCTGGGGACAGCAGGTCTGAGGCCTCCTCCACCTCGGAGTCGGAGTCATTGGAGGCCACCTGGGATTCTGGGAGGTCAGGAAAGGCGGGGGGCGCGGGTGGGGGGAGACAGGACAGACGGACATGTCGTGACCCTGAGGGCCCTGGGGCCCACCGCCTGACATGCTGTCACCCTCACCAGGCCCGGCTCCCTGCCCCGCGCCGCCCGCCCACAGCCAGAAGGGCAGGCTCCGCGCACGGGGCGCACGGGGCGCACGGGGCTGCTGCCGTGTGCAGGGTGCCCCCTCCGGTGTCTACACACCTCAGAAAGGCATCTCCTGGCTGGTATTTGCGGCAGGTCAGACAAGCTCTCTCCGTGGGAGACAAACCCCAGCCACGCGGCGCCCAGGCACACCGCCCAGCAGCCCGCCTGGCCGTCCCCACCGCTTACCTGGGTCCCCGTCCGCGGCCTCCTCCTGCAGGGGGAAGGCGGCCCCCGCACTGGCCTCTGGGTCCTGCCCCGCGGCCTCAGCCCGCTGCGCGTACGTGCCGTCCTGCAGGTGGGAGAACGGGGCTGGGGGAGGGCCCGCGACTCCCGCCCATCCCTAGCTCTGTCCTCTGTTGTGAATTGACTAAAAACTGAAAAAGCCTAAAACTTAGCACCCTGTGCAAGCGTACATGTGATGACACCGAAGCCCGTGCCGCGCACGGGCTGCGCTTGTCCCCCTGGGGCAGCAGGCCGGGGCCCCGCGTGGACGCCCCCTGCACACCCACAGGCCCCTGGAGAGGGAGGACAGACCCTCCGCGGGGGCTGGAGCACGAGCGAGGTGCTGGGAAACCAAGCACGCAGAGCTTGTGGAAGTGAGAACCGGTGGCCCAGCAGCCGGGCAAAGTGGCAGGTGGCCCCGGGGGGCAGCACGCGAGCCCGAGCCTGAGGACGTGCTGGAGGAGCTGGACGGGGCCGGGCTCCAGAGGCAGGTGGGGGAGGCGCGGCCGCAGGGCCTTTGCACTGGCAGTGGAGCTCCCCCAGAGCTGAGCCCCCCCTCGTCGGTTCTTTGCTTAAAAATGCCTCCGAGAAGGGCGCCTCGGTGGCTCAGTCGTTAAGCGTCTGCCTTCAGCTCAGGTCATGATCCCAGGGTCCTGGGATCGAGCCCCGCATCGGGCTCCCTGCTCGGCGGGAAGCCTGCTTCTCCCTCTCCCACTCCCCCTGCTTGTGTTCCCTCTCTCGCTGTGTCTCTCTCTGTCAAATGAATAAATGGAGTTAAAAAAAAAAAAATGCCTCCGAGGCCCCTCCTGACCACCCTGATGAAACCAGGGCTCTCGGTCCCGGCCCCCCTGGAGTGGGCAGCTCTGGGCCCCGCCACCACCCTCACCTGGCCCCCAGGCACCTCCTCGGGCTCCTCCACGAAGATCAGGCCGTAGTGGGCAATGAGGGTCTCCACGACGCGGGCCTGGTGGGGGTAGTCGACCAGGGAGGACAGGGACACGGTGGCCTCGGTGGGCCTTGGCCGCAGCAGCGTGGGTCCAAACACAATGCCCAGGTTCCCCGGAGTCATCTTGTTGTCCTGCTCGACCTCCACGATCCTAGGGGTCACGCGGACTCAGGAGCAGGCATGAGCAGACCCCCCCGGCCCCTGCCCGCCCCGGGCCCCTGCCCCCCCCCGCCCCGGCCCCTGCCCGCCTGGGCCCTCACCTGCGCAGGTGCCGCAGCAAGTACTGCAGTGTGGCCCGGTTCTCGGGAGGCAGGTCCTGCAGGAGCTCCCGCAGCCGGCCCGCCATGGCTGTGGCCGCGGCCTCGCTCTCAGCAGCGTCTGGCCGGCCCCGCGACGCCGCCTTGGCCTCTGCCTCTGCCTTCAGGTTGTCCTTGGCCAGCCCCACGAGCTCGTGGTAGAGGCGGAAGGAGAGGATAGGTTCGGGCAGCTGCGGGGTGACAGGTCGGTGGGGTCCGTGGCCCCGGCCCGGCAGCCCCACCCCTGCCCTGGCTGGCGTGCGCTCAGCCCCGGCCCCCCGCCCCACCTGCCGCAGGTAGAGTTTGAGGACGTTGCTGATGTCGTGGGGCGAGGCCTGTGACAGTTCCACCAGCTCCTTGCCGTTCTCGAACGCCTGGCACAACTTCTCCACGCGCGTCTTCACCCCGTTGACACGGTAGATGCCCTGTGGGGGCCGCCGTCAGCCAGGGCCCACGCCCGCCCCCAGGACAAGCCCCCGCTGCCGCCCCCGGGGCGGTCACCTTGGTGTGCAGCGCCCGCTGCTCGATCTCGCAGACGCACTTCTTGATGATGAAGGGCACACCGTCGGTCGTGCTCCGGGCCGCCTGGGAGAAGTCCTGGCCGAACAGCTGCAGGCGGCCCTGGAGTTTCTTGTGGCCACACTGGATGGCCAGTGTCTCCAGACACTTCTTGTGGCAGGCCAGGCAGCACTGGGCGGGCGGGCGCCGAGTGTGTGAGCCCCCGGCCCCCGCCGCCTCCTCTCTGAAGCCCTCCTGACCCTCCCCTCCCCATGGGCGCCACGCCTCTGCCTGCCCCCCGGGCCTGGGTCCTCCGACGGCCCGGCCGGCCCCGCTCCAGGCCTTGGCACCAGTGCCGACCTCTGCCCGCTCTCTCTCCCCGCAGGGCCCTCGGGGTCTCCACGTGCTCCCCCGGCTCCCAGCTGAAGGGAGCTCGCTGAGCACGCGTGCCCGGCCGTCCGAGCCCCGCTCACCTCCTCGCACTCGGCGCCCTGGAAGTAGACGTAGCTGTTGCACTCCCTGCACTTGGCTGGTGTGCGCAGCTTCCGCAGCCGGTGTGTGCGGGCGGCCTTGGACAGCCCCACGTTGCGGAAGGGTCCGCTGGGCACGGCCACCGGCAGCTCGGGGGCCATGCCATTGAGGGCAGCTGGGGGTGGGGCAGGCGGTCAGCCTCAGCAAGGCAGGGCAGGGCCGGGCCCCTGGCCGAGTCCAGAACCCCTCCCCTTGATGTCCCGCTCAGGGCCCCTCACCCTGCTCGAAGGCTGACGCCCCTGCGCTGCCCTCCTGGTCCGCCAGCTCCTCGCTGGACAACATCCGCTCCAGCTTCTTGAAGTCCCCTGAGCAGGAGACGGCTGTCAGGCCCCAAGCCCCCGGGGCCAGACCACGGGTCAGCCGGACGCTCCCCGGAGCTGGCTCACGGCCGCTACACCCTCCAGGGCCCTGGCTGCACGATGAGTCCCCCCAGCCCCCAGGCCCGGGCTGACAGGTCCCTTCACCTGAGCCAGGGCTGGGGTCCAGGCTGCTGTCCGAGTCTGACGTGGCGGTGGGCCACGACTTGTGCACCTGGTGTCCACGCCCACCTGCAGAAGGAGGCGTGTCCGGTGGGGGCCGAGGGGCCACGGGGAGGCCACGCCCACCCCACACCCCTGCACCCCCGCCCCGCACTCACCCCTGCGCTCCTTGGCAAGTGCGCCATCGCTGGGCCCACCTTCCTCCTCGGGGCTGCCGGTGGCCTCTACCCCCGTGGCGTCACTGACGAGGCTTCCCTTCCGGGTCCGCATGACCGGGGACCTGGAGGGACAGGATGGGGGTCACGGAAGCATCGGCACGGCCAGCCCCATGTCGGGGGCACATGCAGGGGGCCGTACCAGGCGTTGGTGGAGACGTGGGGCTCAAAGTCGTAGCGCACGTCGGGCTCGTCGTCCCGCTGCAGCTGGCCCACGTAGGAGGCATACTGCTGCCCCGGGTCGTAGAGCTTGCTGCTCTCACAGAGCATCTGGAAGTGCACGGGCAGCGAGGCCGTCTGCATGTGCAACATCTGGTAGTAGGAGATGGTGGCCTGCGGGCGGGGCGGGCGGGCCGGGCGTGAGCCACGGCGACACGCAGCCGAGCCCGCCCGGCCGGGGCGCGGGGACGCCGGGCGCGCACCGACTTGATGGTCTGGTCGCTCTGCCGGATGACCTCCTGGATCTGCCGCAGCACCGTCACCTTGGTGTCCTCCAGTTCCTGCTTCTGCGTCTTGGCGTCGGCCACACACGTCCGGTAGGTGGCCATGGCTTCCTCTGCCTAGCCGGGGTCGGGGGGCACACAGAGCCCTCAGCCGGGTTCGGGCCTCGGGCGCCGCCAGGCCCGCCGCGGGAGCCGGGCCGCGGAGAGGGGAGGGAGGCCTGCCCGCGGATGCGCCTCTGCCGGTGTCGGGATCTGCCCTCCGCTGCCCCTGCCCGGCCGCGCTCACCTTGTTCTTAGCCTCCTCCTCCAGGCGCCGCCGCTTGTCCAGGGTCTTGGAGGCGGCGGCCCCGGGCCCAGTGACCGCCTGCTCCTCCTCGGCCTTGGCCGCCAGGAAGCGAGCCTTGCTGTGGTCCTCACAGCGCTGCGAGTAGCCCTGCTTGGCCTTGCGCAGGTTGGACTCCGCCTCTTGCTGCGGGCAGGGGGGTGAGGACGCCGGTCCAGAGCCATCGTCCAGCTGGGCCCGGTCCCCCGGCTCCCTCGCTGACCCTCAGCCGTCCACACGTGCCCACAGCCCACAGCCCACAGCGCGACCGAGGCCCTGCCCCAGAGCTGACGGCAGGAGAACATGAGGGACGCCCGCAGTGGGACCCTGGGAGGATCCTTACAGCCCCCGAAGCAGAGACGCGAGCTCGGCGACCCGCCCAGCCCCCCGCCCGCCCCCGCCAGAGTGGCAGCCACGCTTCCGTCTCTCACTTCCCCTCGTACGCGGGAGAACAGTGAGGCCGCCCCGGCAGGAAGCCAGGCACCCTCAGGGTTGGCAGGAAGAGCGCTTGGTCAGAAACCCAGTGGGTATTCTGGGGGCCACACCTCGCAGCCTACACCGTCAGAGGCTTACACGTAAGTGAGCTTGTACAAATACCAAGAGAAGCCGTGCAGAATATTTAAACACAGCCTCGAGTGCATGACACAGGACCCAGGAACCATGTGAGAAAAGACAACGGCTGACGCTCACAGGCTTCCGCCCAGAAAAACAGGCCGCAGGTAAAATCAAAAGTCAAAATAATAAACCAGTTGCCAGGGGGGTGGGGGGTCTGTAGCTCACATCAGCCAGGGCTGAGTTCTCTAATATATCAAGAGCTCTGGCAAATCAATAAGAAGTAGGCCCTCGTCCAATCCAAAGTGAGCCAAGGACAGGAAGTGAGGGTTCGGAGGAAGAAAGCAGCTGCAGCTCGGGATCGGCTCACAGGCTCACACCCTCCCCCAGCCCGCCAGCTCGGGGCGCACGTCCGACAGATGGGCCCAAGCGGTCACAGACACCAACAGCCCAGCAATGACCAGAACGTCCACCAGCAGGCTCTAGTGCAACGAGCCAAGCGGCCGACAGACCGGGATGAGCACGCGGCTCGCGGAAGGGGGTGTAGAAGGCCGGGAGCAGAGGAGCGAACCCTTGCGGGGGGGGGGGGGGGGGGGGGGGGGGGGGGGGGGGGGGGGGGGGGGGGGGGGGGGGGCTCGCAGCGGAGGGGGGGGGGGGGGGGGGGGCGCAGGGGGAGGTGCGTTTGCCGGCGGCGCTGGAGGGAGCTGGGCCGGGAAGCCGCAGGCCCTGTTAGCAGAGCGAGACAGCAAAGATCTAGCAGCTTTGGGAAAGTCTCAAACGGAACTGCGGGAAAGAGAAACACGCGCTCCAGACCTGGGAGAGCCTGTCTCCCGCCAACCCGACCCGCTCTGGACCGCGGCACATGCCCCGTCCCCCCACTCCTGCCTGCACAGCTGGGGGGGACGGGCCTGGCGTCCATCTGAGGCGGAGGCACTGCAGCCGGCCCCGTGCGGTTCCTCCTGCCCCCCCCGCCCCCCCCGGCGTACCAGCTTCCTCTGGGCACGGTGCCATGACTCCTTAATCTCCTTCCTGCGCTTCTCATGCTCCAGCCGCCTCAGGTTCAGGGGCTGCGGGGGACAGGCCGTGAGCAGGCGGGGGCCCTGGGACAGCCACAGCCCGCCCGCCGCCCGCCCGCCGCCCGCCGCCCGCCCGCCAGCGCACCTGCATGAGGGTCTGGGTCTGCAGCGTGCTCACCCCCTGCACCATGCCATGGCCAAACTCCAGGTCCTGCTCCAGGGCCAGGGAGTAGATGGACAGGAGGGGCATGTGCGGCTGTGGGGGGAGGGCGGCGGTCACGGGGCGGGGAGGCCACACAGCCTCCCTGTCCCCGTCCCAGCCTCCCCGGCTCCCTCCGCGGCCGTCAGCATCCTCAGTGCAGGTGGGCAGGGCTGACGCGCACCCCCAGGCCCGGGGACCCCACCTCCTGCATGAAGCTCTGTCTACAGTTGTGCACGATCTTCTGCACGCCTTTGGCGAAGTCCATCTCTGCGGGGGTCGGGGAGCGTGTGAGCGCGGGGCCGTGGGGGCTGGCCCCACCAGAGCCCGCCCGGCCGCCCTTACCCAGCGCAGTCCGCTTCTCCAGGTAGCCGATGAGGTCCTTCATGTACTTGGCCATGTTCTTGGCGTACTGCAGTGCGGCGTCCACACCCCCCTCACAGCGCTGCAGCAGCATGTCCACCTCCTCGGGCGCCAGGCCGCCTGCGGGGCACCCGCTCAGCCCAGCCCGGCGCCCCCAGCCCTCCCTCCCGCCCTCGGCCCACCGCGCGAGCGCCTGCCCACGTGCCGCTCAGAGGACGCTCACCCGCATCACAGTCGTCCGCGCTGGGGGAGGCGCCCTCGCTGCCCGATCCGTACAGGTTCTCCATGGTCTGCTCAGGAGAGACACAGGTGCGTCTGCCCCTGCTGCGCTCTGTTCGATGCCCCACGCAGGAGACAGCCACGGCCCCCCCACCCTGGGCGGGGGAGACAGGAGGGCCCCCCACCCCGACCCTGGATGGAGGAGACAGGAGGGCCCCCCACCCCGACCCTGGACGGAGGAGACAGGAGGGCCCCCCACCCTGACCCT
>NW_022589784.1:535678-566634 GCF_004348235.1 Phoca vitulina | reverse complement strand
CCGACCCTGGATGGAGGAGACAGGAGGGTCCCCCCACCCTGACCCCGACCCTGGACGGGGGAGACAGGAGGGTACCCCCACCCTGACCCTGGACGGAGGAGACAGGAGGGTCCCCCACCCCGATCCTGGATGGAGGAGACAGGAGGGCCCCCCCCCCCCCCCCCCGACCCCGGACGGGGGGAACAGGGAGGGCCCCCCACCCTGACCCTGGACGGAGGAGACAGGAGGGCCCCCCACCCTGACCCTGACCCCGGACGGAGGAGACAGGAGGGCCCCCCTGACCCCGACCCCGGACGGGGGAGACAGGAGGGCCCCCCACCCCGACCCTGGACAGAGGAGACAGGAGGGCCCCCCCTGCCAGCCTGGCCCCATGCAGCATCCGGGCTCCCTGCTCACCTGGCTGGGGTCCCCAGGGGGCACTGACAGGAGAGTGCTGCTGTCCACCTCCCCCATGAGGAACTCGGACACGCTGCAGGGCAGGGAAGGGTCAGCATCAGGAGACACGCGGGCCCCGCACCCCCACCCCCCTCCGCAGGCCCCGCGGTGCTCACGTGTTACTGAAGGAGAGAGCGATGGTCTCCAGGGCCTTCTCAAACTCCTGCTTGTCAGACTCTTTGTTGCACTCATAATGGAAGCCTGGTGGGCAGAGACAAGGACGAGGGTGCTTGGCCCACGCCGGGACGCGACCACCCCTGCCTGCAGCTAACTGAAGGGAGCCCTTAGCCCAGGAGCAGCACGAGAGCAGGGGTCTCTCAAATTGCTAGGCACCCTTCAAAACACGCTTCAGACGTCCCTTCCTCCAGGAAGCCCTCCCGGGGCCCCCGGGGCCCTGACTGCCGTGCCCGGGGCCAGCTGACCTCTGATCTTGGCAATGAGGGTGCCAGCAGCAGTGAGTGACTCCACGGTGTTCAGCAGCGGGTACTTGGAGATGATCTGACGCATCATACGAAGGGCCTCCCCCAGGTACTCGTGGGCCAGGGGCCGGCGGGCCTCGAGGAGGTCTGCTGGGCAGAGCGGTGTGAGCAGGGAGGAAGCCCCCGGCCCCAGGGAAAGCCTGCTTGCCTCCCCCTCTGAGCTCCTGACCCCAGTGGGGAGACTGAGGCAAAGGTGGGACCCCAGGGGAGGCACAGGCTTCTCTGGGCGGCTGGCCAGGTCCACAAAGGCCAGACCGTGGTTTAGGCAGTCCCTTCGGCTCAGGACACTCTTCATGTCCTTCCAGAGAGCAAACTCCTGCTTATCCTTCAAGTTGCAGTCCTGGTGCCCTCCTCCTCCATGCAGCCCCCCAGGCCCCTTTCCTGCCACAACCTCTCAGGGCTGCTCAAGGTTCTGTCGACTGCAGAGAGGGACCCGGGGCGGGGGGCAGGGGCTGACGGCCAGCTGGGAGGACAGCCTTGACACCGCGCGCCCTCGGACCCCCTGCCCGATAGACGACGGTGTCCCGTCTCAGCATTGAGGACCCCCGCTGAAGGTCCGCACCGGGAGAGCTCGGCCCCAGCACCTCAGGCTCCCGCACAATCCAGGGGCAGGCTGGGCCACGCCCCTTCCCGGGACCTTCCTTCCGCGCCCACCTGCCCCGCGCAGCCCAGGTGCTCCCAGCGGGGTGGGGGGCCCTGCACTGTCCCCCACCTTGGGGCTCACTGTTCTCGCCCCCGTCACAGGGCCGAGAACGCCGGCTACAGTCGGCTATCCCGCAGGCCCCATGACGGCCCCATTTCACAAATGAGACACCTGAGGCTCAGGGGAGGAGGCCCAGCAGAGGAAGCGCCGGACTTAACCCACATCCTCTCTTCCAGGTGGCCCAAAGCGGGTACACGGGTGCCCCTGCCCTGTCCCAGCCTCCCACAGGACGCCCTCGGGCTCGGCCCCGCCCAGGCCTGGCCTCCAAGGAAGTGCAGGGATCGGAAAGGAACTGAGATTAGACAGTTTCCCCAGGAAGCCGCTCTGGCCCCCCGCCCGGACCAGATAACCCTGGGGGGCTCCCACCTCCCGCCCAGCGGGGGCCAGGCCTCTGGAGAGGCCTCTGGAGGCTGAGGTCAACCCCAGCTCAGGCCCCTCTTTGGCCGGGAGAGCCGGGGGTCAGGGCCCCACGAGGGGCCTCAGTTTCCTGATCTGTAGCGCAGGCGCCTGGGGGGGGCAGGTCAGAGCGCCAGGCATGGCCCTGGCACTGCGGCTTCTGGGGGGAGTGGGCAGCGGCCACAGGCTGCGCACGAGGTGCCAGGGACAAACAGGAAGCAGATGAAAATAACTCGGCAGGAAGCTGGGCTGTCAGCGCCACATGGAGGAGAAAACGGAACTGCCATCCCAAACAGGCCACTCACGCCGGCGGCTCACATGCCGGTCCTGCCCCTTGTCGCTCCTGGATCCCTCTCCAGCCGGGGCCGGGGCTCCAGCGTGCCCTGCCTCTGCTCTACCATTCTCTATGGCTACCCGTGGCCCTCAGGAGAACAGCTGGGCTCCCTCAGCCCACTGTTCTCGATGCCTTCAGCTTCACGCACTTCCTACACCAGTGACGCCCCAAAACTTGTTCCCCCAAATGCATCTCCATTTTATGTTTCTGAGCCTGTACACGTGATGTTCCCTCCGCCTCAGTGCCTTTCTCTGCTCCTGGCCTCCGAACTCCTACTCATCCCTCAGGGCCCTGGCTGCCATGCATCGCCTCCTGAGCCTGCCTGCTTCCCTCCCTCCACCCTGCCTTGAGCCCGCAGGCTCTGAGATCTCTGCGTCGGCTCTGCCTGCCACCCAGGCCTGTGTCCCTGCCGCTTCTCACCGTCGCTCAGAACACACTCCTTGAGCTTCTCAAGCGCCTTGGCAAAGCGGCCCACGTCAGTCAGCAGCTGGGAGATGTCCTCCACGGTGTCGGGGCAGGGCCCCTCGATGGGGAGCTCGGCCGGGCTGGCTGTGGTCAGCGGGCTGCGATGACCCCGGCCCAGCGTCCAGGAACTGGCGCCGGACAGCGGGAAGCCAGCCGCGCTGGCATGGCGGCTCAGGCTGGTGGGCCGTTTGAGGGTGCCCGTGGCCTTGGCATTTGAGGCTGCACTTGGTGGCTCCAGGCTGGGTCCAAGGGACACCGCATCAGCCCCATCTTTCCTGGGCAGCTCCTGGGAGGGTGGGGGGGCGAGCTGGTGACCCGGTGTTCCAGCCCAGGCACGGCCTCAGTTTCCCCAGAAATGAAGTGGGGGCTCTGGAAGGTCTTCGGCCTGACCCCCCGGGGATCAAAGTCCAGAGGTCAGAGGGCCGAGATTT
The DNA here is from genome assembly GCF_004348235.1 of Phoca vitulina. Taxonomy (NCBI): domain Eukaryota; kingdom Metazoa; phylum Chordata; class Mammalia; order Carnivora; family Phocidae; genus Phoca; species Phoca vitulina. Next base: position 563,391 of record NW_022589784.1, on the reverse strand, counting down.
GGTGCCCTGCCCCGCCTACACCTGTTACCCAACATCCTCTTCCCCAGAGCTTTCACAAACAACGGTCTCTGCCCAAACCACAGCCAGGGGTGGGGCCTGTGAGGGTGCGGGGGAGGGGCCCCCCACTTCCTGGTGGAGTCCGGAGGGCCAGAGGGGGTCCTCAGCCCTTGCAGCCCCCTCCAGGCTGCTGCAGACACCCCTACTCCCTGGTGAAGACACTTCTGTCGATTCCCGTACCCCTAAGAGTCCTGTAGACCCCCAAGTTCCACAGACACCCCCAGGCCTTGTAGATAGCCCCAAACCTTGTAGCCCTCCAGACCCCAGAGATGCCCCCCAGGCCCTACACCCAAGGTCCTGTTTCGTGCCCTGCTGCCCTATAAACCTTCGGCCACGTAGCCGAGCTATAGCTCTCATCTCCGACAGCACTGCTGCCCCCAGATTCCCCGACCACCGCCCTGCGGTCCCAGACCCAATGCCGCCCCCACCCTGGCACCCTCCCACCCCCTCCCTCAGCCCCACAGGCCAGCCCTGGTCGGCGGGGACGGATGCGGTGGTCAGCCCAAAGGGCTCCTACCATGAGCTGAACGCCGGGGTCCCAGCCTGTCCTGCGTGGCCCATGCCGTCCAGCCCGGTAGGGGCTGTAGCTTGTGTGAGCCCCCCGCCGCCGGCCCAGCATCGAGCCGCTGGGTCCTGGGCCCCCAGCACACTGCACACCCCTGGGCCCCTGCCGCCTGGGTGTTTCTCCAAGGTCCCCGCCCGCACTCACTCCACAGAGAGGCTCACTCACCCCCGCGGGCTGTGGGCTGGGGCTTCCCGCCCGGTTCTTTTTCGAGATGGAAGGGGTTTTCATGAGCTCCCGCTTCTTCCTGGAGAACATGGTGGGGCCCGGGGCCAGTGGCCCGAGGTAGGCGGGCTGGGGTCTGGCAGGCTGGGGGTCTCAAGCCTGCAGCTCTCAATAGTGGCTGCCTCAGGCCCACATTGTTGCTGGCCACCCCCTCCCCAGCTGTCAGGCCCACGTGACGGGCCCGGCCCTCATTGGCGGGCCCTCCCCCCCCCACAGGAAAAGGCCTCCGGAGGGAGGCAGTGCCGGGGACTGGTGACACAGACCTGCCCCCCACCCTCCCGGGCCTCAGCCTGCCCCTCCACACAGCGGGCTTGAAGGTGGGGTCCCGGGTCCCACTCCCAGCTCAGCTCTCAGGAGCTCTGCGCGTGCGCTGGCCCTGGCTCCCCGGCACATGGCGGGGGCACACGGCGGCAGACGGCAGGGGTGCAGGCCCTCAGTCGGATGCACCCAGATGCCGCCGAGTGCAGGATGACATGCAGGGACCCGGACAGGTGCGCAGATGTCAGGAAGCTCGCCCGTGAAACGGACAAGCCAGAGCTGCTCTCTCAGACCCTGGGCATGGACACCTGCTATCCAGCCTCCCCCGCCCCCCATCCCCCTTCCTCTGGTGAGCTGATGGCACAGGGCACGGCAGGCCACCGCCCCCCAGCCCTGTGCCCACAGTCCGGGGACACACACACGGACCACCTGGCACGCCAGGCAGCAGGACTGTGGGAGGCACGGTGGGAGTCATGCCTTCGGCCACCACTCACCAGCAAGAGCTGGGGCCTCCATGGTGCATAGGGACCCCTGCCTCCTCCCCCAACCACCTCCTCTCTTCGTCAGAGCCCCCTCTCCCCGATTCTTCTCCTTACTTCTGGAGTCCCACCCCCATCCCCAAACCCTGACCCCTCTACCCTCCCTAACACTGCCCCCCACTGACCTCTGCGGGGAGGGGCGGATCTCCAGGGCACAGGGCCCGCAGACCACAGCCCCGGGTGCCAAAGCCAGCTCTCCAGGCCCAGGTCCATCCACAGACCCAGCTGAGAAGTCCCTTGAGGATCCTTTGCCCACCACTCATTGCTCTGGAGCCAGGCTTCAGGGGGTGAGGGCTGGCTGGCAGGCTTCTGGCCTGGTCAGGAGGCCTGGGGTCTGTGCCACTCCCCCTGGGCTCCTCCAAGCTGCCCAGAACATTCCCAAGCCTTGACCTCATGCCCACTTCATGACCAGGCACTCATAGGTACTGCCCTGAGCGGCCAGACCCACGTGGGTGTCCAGGCTCTTGGGAAGTCCCCGAGTGCATGTGAGACCCCCCAGTGTCCAGCCCAGCACAGAGGCCCTCATGTGAGCTGGGGGTCCGGCCAGACTCTCACGTGCACACACTCAGGGAGGCGGGGGAGGAGAGCCGTGCTTGGGCACGCACGCACGCACGGACACAGTTTCACGCCACGAGTTCTCTTTATTATTTCCTCCAGGGCAACGGATCCTCGGAGAGCCTGGGTCCCGGCCCTGCCCCCCTGCCCTCCCAGCATCTCCCACCGACCCCTCCGATGAGGGCGGCTCAGAGGACCGTCTCGGCCATGCTGGGGTCCTCCAGGACCCCGGTGATGAGTTTGGGGTGCTGTGGGCGTGGCGCAGGGCCTGCCCCGACTCCGGCCTCCTGCTCGTCGTCCATCTCCTTCCCCTGGTCCTTGGAGAAGTACAAGAATACCTAGGGGTGGGTGGCCGGAGGGGAGGTCAGCCCCAGCGCCTGGCCCTCGGCCCCACCTCATCCTCAGCTCCAGCCAGGCGCCGCGGTCACCTCCTCTAACGTGGTCTGGCTCACGGAGAAGTCCTCCACGCCGTGCTCCGCCCCGTGCGCCGCCAGCTCTCCAAAGACGCGGGACAGGGCGCAGCGCCCTCCCGGCGGCAGCTGGAAGCGCAGGCGGCTGCCGTGCGCCTCGCGCAGCTCGGCCCCCGGGAACGCCGCCCCCACGAAGGCCAGCGCCAACTCGGACCGCGCGGCGGGCACCCGCAGGGTCAGCGTGTGGCCGGCTCCAAATCTGGGATGGGCGGGTCCGGGGCTGCTGCACACGCTCAAGGCCCGCCCTGCCCTGCCACCCGTCCACACCACCCCCTGCTCGCTTCCGGGCCTGCCCCCAATACCTGGCCCCTTCTGACCCGCGGACTGGCCCGGCCTCGCCCATTTATAGGCTCACCCCTTTCCCTCACCCCGCCTCTCCAGGCCCCGCCCACGCGAGGCCCCGCCCCCAGGTCCATCTCCGGCCCCCCGAGAGCCACCGTCACCCATCAGCCCCGTACCCCTGCTGGTTGCCCCACTCCCTACTTCATGTCTCCTCCACAGTCCATGGTCCTCGCCTCCCCTCAGGTTAGAGCCAAGTTGGCTTCGCGTGGCCCTGTGTCTGGTGGCTCTTCTGGCCCCGCCTACACCCCCGCCCTCACCTGCCTGCTCGCGCCCCACTCACCTGCTCTTGAGGTGCTGCGGGCTGCCCAGACAGCGGAACCGCCCGTTCACCATGATGGCCAGGCGCGTGCAGAGGGCCTCACACTCCTCCATGCTGTCAGGAGCCCAGCGCCATCAACTCCTGCACTCCCCAGGCGGGGGACCCTCACCCTCCAAGCCCGGACACTCGCACGGAGCCCAGACCATTCTGTCCCAAGGGTCGGGTGTCACCGTCGTCGGCGTGTCCACCCCCCCCAAAGGCCAGGGCCGCTCCATCTCCTGTGTCCCTGTGCTCTGACAGCCTCTCTCCGGGGCCGGGTCCGCCTCCCTCCCCAGAGCCTGCACCACCTTGACCCTCAGCCTTGAGCACCCGGAGCGGGACCCACCTGTGTGACGTAAGCACCACGGAGCGGCCCTCCCGCACGACGGCCAGGAGGCTGTTCCAGAGAAAGCGCCGGGAGCTGGGGTCCATGCCAGTGGTCGGCTCGTCCTTGGGGGGTGCAAGGGGAGACGCCATAAGCCAAGCCCCAGCCCTCCCCCCAGGCCCCGCCCCGGCCCCGCCCCCACGCACCAAAAAGACCACAGCCGGGTCCCCCACCAGCGCCACCGCTGTCGCCAGCTTCCTCTTGTTGCCTCCACTGTAGGTACCCGCAGGTCGGTCCGCGTACTGCGGGAGCCCCAGGCGCGCCAGGCCCAAGCTCGCTGTCTGTGGGGCGGACGGAGTGAGAGAGGGGAGGGGCCAGATGGGGGGGGTCTGGCGGGGGGACAGTGAACGGGAGGGGGTCAGTGAGCGTGGGGGCAGTGAGGGTGGGGGGCAGGCTGGCGGGGGGGCAGTGAACGGGAGGAAGGCAGTGAGCGTGGGGGGCACTGGGGCGACAATGGGGGAAGGTAAATAAAGAGGGCGGAGCCAGGATGAATGAGGGACCGGACCGACCCGGGGCAGAGTAGCGGGAAGCCCTCAGCGGGAGGTGGGGTCAAGGCCAGAGTGGGCGGGGTCGCGACCGCGGTAGCGCAGGTCGGGTAGGAAAGGGGCGGGCACAGCCTGCGCTGGACCCACAGAGTGTAGGAGCTGGGGAACGGCAGGCGCGGTACAGGTGACGAGGGGGGCACCTGGACTCGGCCTGGCCAAGCAGAGCCAGGGCGGGGCTGCGATCCTGGGGTGGGGGGGTCACCTGGGCAACCTGAGCCTCGGGAACACCGCGCAGCCGCGCGAACAGCTCCAGGTGCTCGCGGCCGGTCAGCAGCTCGAAGATGGCATCCGACTGCGGGCAGTAGCCCATGTGGCAGTGCGCAGCGGACGGTTCCTGGGCCACGCTGGGGGTGGGGGACGGGGGGCTCAGGGAATTGGCCAGGCTCTGGCCATGCTGGGGGGACCTCAGGGCCCACCCACCCTGGACCACTACGGTAAGAGACAGGGGGTAGGGGGTGTTTCAGGGCCCGGTGGACATGCGGTTTGTGGGGGCACAGGGGCTCAGGGCCAGCCCGACCGGACCATGCTGGTGAAGCACAGTCCCTGCGCAGGAGAGCAAGGGGTGGGGACGAACAGGGGCTTGGGACACCCCGCCCCCCCCCGAACCCCCTCACCTGTGGCCTGCTAGCACAGCCTCACCACCGCTGGGCAGCATGTCCCCCGTCACCATGCGAAATGTGGACGTTTTCCCTGCTCCGTTCACTCCCAGCAGCCCGAAACACTGCGGGTGCCCCACAGACGGCACTCAGCAAGGTCTCAGATCCCTGTCCCGGGGCCGCTAATTCTCGGGGTGGGTTTCCCAGTGTCTGCAGGAGGGCTGTGAGCAAGGAGGACCCCTGGGACCGATACAGGGGGTGTGTAGATAGGCATACATCTGCCACTTAGCGGGGAATGGTTGTTGGCACGTGGGATGTATTTAACCAATTCCAGCACCCAGTAGGTATCTCATAAAGATCACATACAACAAGTGCTCCATGAATAGCGAGGCATGAGATTTCTCAATGTTTCCCGACACTCCGTGGGTGCCTGAGAGAGGCACCCACGGAGGGCTGAGGCTGGGTGCAGTCCGCCCAAGGTGGAGAGGCTGGCCAGCACACACGAAGTGTCTGCAGGTGCGCTGGCCCCGGCAGGTGGCCGAGACGTGACACTCAGCACGTCCGTCTGCACGTCGTCGCCTGAATGCAAACTGGTACAGGGCACGTGTGCCTCCTAAATACTGGCTGTGAGCAGGTGCTTGACACAGGTGCGTATACAGCAGGGGCTCAATAAGTGCTGTTGATGCTCGACAAAAAGTCGACCATCGCTCAGGTGACGTTCAGTACTCCCCTGGTAAACGCATACACACACACGGGGGCTCGACAGTACAACTGGTTCTCAGGTGTTGACACGCAGTAGGCCACCTGACATGCGTGGGCGCCCCCTGGGTGCTCGATACTAATTTGCTTGGTCTCGGTAGGGGCTTACTAACACCTTCCTGCAGACAGTAGGGCTCGATAAATGGAAGCACGCAGTAGGTGCTTCCTGAGAGTTTGCTGGCACAAAACAGGAACTCAAATGTTGGCGGCCAGTAGTTGCCCAATAAAAGGCAGCGGGCACAAGGTAGCTGTTCAATGAAGGGCACCATGCGCATAGTAGGTGTTCAGTAGAGGGCAGTGGGCACACAGTGGGGCAGCCTCTCACTGCCCCTGCACGGGGAAGTCTGCCTTGGGCTCTCACCTCACCGGGGGGGATCCCCAGGCACAGGCGGTCGACAGCTGGTGTCCTCTGCCCGTAGTATATCTGGGGGGAGTTCAGGTCCCTGAGAAAGGTGGGTGGGCCAGGGGGAGCCCCCCAACCCAGCACTCTGCACCCACCTTGGTCAGGTCTCTCAGCACCAACACGTCCCCCTGGGTGGCCCCTTGGACCACCCGTTCCCGCTCCCGGGCCACATCCTCATCCTCCTCCCCCAAGGGGTGCAGCGACCTCAGCTGGGGTCTGAGGACAGAGAGGTCAGTGAGCCCAAAGCCACGGCCGGCCCCTCCCCCCTTACCCAGTCCCCACTGACTGTGGCAGGAGGTGGCTCCGGAGCTGTAGCAGCAGCGTGAAGAGAAAGAAGAGCGGCCCCTGCACCACCATGGCCAAGAGGTTCTTGCCAACCACCTCCCAGCGCAGGGGTGACTGGAACTGCCCATCTCCTGTGGTGACAGGAAGGAGGAATTATGTCATGGGGGGTGTGGGCCCCTCCCCATCCAGGTCACCTTGGATTCTTACGGAAAAGGACCAAGAACTGGATGGGCCACTCAACTGAGCTCGAATTGGTATAGAAAACAGTGGTATCCCCATCTCCCTTATTTAGGACCTTAGACCTTTTGTGATATGACCCAAGACAGAATTAGCTTTTATGGCTGCTTTGCTGTACTTATAACTTGACCCAAACTTGGGGCCACCTCAGATCTCTAGTTCTCTTCCTGGGGGCTGCTGTTTGTCCCTACCCTGTGTAACTGATTTGGCTGGCACTTCCCCACCTAGTTCTCACCCAAGCGCTCAAAGGCGTCAGCCATGGCCTGGTTCCGCACCATGTCGATGAGCCCCCGGCCCAGGCAGAAGTGGGGGAAGATAAGGAAGATCTGCTTCAGGATCCGGCTCACTTCCTGCAGCTTCTGCTCAGGGACAGGAAGAGGGAGGTGGATCAGGGGCTGAGGCCGATGCCCCAACCCAGTCCCAGCCTGAGGCACAGACATGCAGGGCCCCACCTGATCAGAGAAGAGCTCGAGCACGAAGGTGGCCATGCTGCCATTGATGCCGATAAAGAGGTTGATGGAGGTGAGCACCACGTAGGCCGTGCTGGGCACGGAGAAGAAGAAGGAGGCTGGGTACATGAGTGGCGTGATCGACCAGCTGAGGGGCAACAGGAGTCAAGGGGTGACCACCCGACAGCAGGCTGAGTAGCCCTAAGAGGAATACAGATCTCCCCTCCCATCGTCCCTGCCATGGACCTCTTAATGTAAGTCAAGACAAGAGGAGCGTTTGTTGTTTTGTTTTGTTTTGTTTTGTTTTAAAGTAAACTCTACCCCTAACATGGGGCTCGAATTCACAACCCTGAGATCAAGAATCGCACACTCTCCCGACTGAGCCGGCCAGGCGCCCCTAGAGAAGATGGGCTTTTAAGGCCACCTCGGCACATCGTTAAATTAGATTACCCTTGGGATCAGCTCAGACCTCCACGTTCTCTCCTTGGGAGCTGTTCAGAGTCCCATGTCCCTCAACAGTATTAGGTGTTGAGGTAGGGCAGTCAGTAAGAACAGCCCCGGAGGGGCTGGGGAGGCCTCACCCATAGAGTAGAAGGAGCAGCAGGAGAGCAGGCAGGTTGGCAGGGGCCACGTACGCCCTCTGCTGGAAGGCCAGGAAGATGAGCACCACGATGCACGCTGACACCAAGTAGTTACACTGCATTGGAGATGGTAATTACCGCCATCAGTTTCCACGGGCGGGAACTGCCATCCTCATCCCTGTGCCCCCTCCCAACCTCCCTGTGTTTCAGGTAGCAGGACACGAAGTCTCCCACAATCCCCAAGACTTCCCCCAGGTCATCCTGGACAAGGGCCTGACCGGAAGGGGCCAGAAAGGGGCAGTGGTGAGAGGTAGCCGGACCCCCACCCCTCTAAGCATTGCCCGCACCATGTCCCAGAGAAAGTGGCCGAGCCAGTAAAGAGTGGGAGGCAGGCCCCCCATAAACTGCAGGTGTTTGGTCCGGGTGACGCGCTCCTCGATGAGAACAAGGGTGAAGCTGGCTGGGACGAAGGACATGGCAAAGACCACACAGATGGAGACAAGCACATCCACCGAGGAGGCCATCCTGTGGGCAAGGGTGCAGGAGCTGTTCAGAGAGCTCTGCCCACTCCTGATGGGACAAAGGTCCACGGCTGGTCGGGGAGATGAGCGGAGCCAGTTAGGGCTGCGGTGCATGGGCAGCTGGGGGAGCCTGGACGCCGCTGGGCCTGATGGTGTCCTGTTCCCCAGGCCTATTCGCACAGCAGGAGTGTGGCAGAGTGCCGTTCTAGCTCCCTCTGCCCAAAATGACAGGGCAGCCGAGGCAGGGAGGGCACGCACAGGAAGGACGCGGCACTCACAGTGCGGCCTCAGACAGCTGCTCCTTGGTGAGGTTCAGGGGGTGGTTGAGTGTGGTGATGCTGTGGGCACGGCGGGCAGGGCCCGGGGGCAGCCGGGCGTGGAGGAGTGCGTTGTTGGCTCTGTTGACAAAGGCCACCATGGCGTGCCAGCCCTTGTTGTTGAACCAGATCTGGGGGGGGTCAGGGCCGAGGGATCAGGGCGCTGGCGTTGGACCTACCCCTCCCACCAGCTGCCCACTGCCCCCGGGTCCCACCTTGAGGCTGTCCTCCGCGTCTAGGCTGTGAGCCCATGCTGTGAGGTTGTTCAGGATGCGGTCGAGGGCCCCACCGGGCGGGGGGCTCAGAAGCACCCGCAGCTCCTCCACCGAGCGGCTCACCTCCTGCCCTGAGGGCAGGCCTGGGTCTCGGCCCCCCAAGGAGAAGCCCCCATACCTGTGGGGCGGTGGGGTCAGGGGGCAGCAGGTGAAGGCCCGGGAGGGTGGGGCAGGCAAGCCCCCGAGCGGGCAGGCAGAGGGCGCGGGAATGGGACCCTCCTCACCTGACCTCGTTCACCCACTTCTTGGTCTTCAGGCTGCAGGAGAGACAGATAGAAAGGCAGAGACGGGGGTGGGGGGGATGGGAGTGGGACAGAGACAGTGAGCGATGCTGGGGAGCCGGGGAGACAGGTGAAGTGAGGGGAGGCCCCCAGCCCCGACCTCCTCGTTCAGGGGCCCAAGCAACAGCCAGGCAAACTGAGTCCGGGCGGCGGCTCACCCCTGCTGGACCAGGCGCGGGTAGGTCTTCACCAGGAAGTCGGACAGGTTCCGGCCCGTTAGGTTCTGCACCACTTCCCCAGAGCCGGCCAGCGCCTGGGGCGGGGGGGGGCCGCCAGCCGCAGCGGGGCAGTCCGGCAGCAGGCGCCGGGCACCAGGTTGGCTGCACCGGCAGGCCGGGGACGGGGACTCCGGGGTCCAGTTGCCGTTGGCCAAGGCCTCAGTGACGCCCGCGGGCACCTCGGGCACCCAAAACCGGCAGACGGCGGGCGGTGTACACTCAGGCGTCCTGCAGGGGCAGGGCCGGGGGTGGGGCTGTGGGCACCGAGCTTTCCGCAGGCCCGGGGACGTGGACGCTCAGCTCGCAGGCGGGCACAGGGATGCTCCGAACCCTCCCCAAGGCCAACCGGCCAGGGCCCAGACGGACAGCCTGAGGCCCGAGAGGCACGAGGCCGGCGGTGGGCCCCCACCTGCCGGAGCCAGTCTGCGGGTGGGCCTCCAGCCCTGCCTGCTCCAGCAGCGTCTCCAGCAGGCGGGCACGCTCTGAGCTTCCTGGGGCGTCCTCACTGTGGGTGCAGCTCAGAGTCAGGTCTACGGCCCCGCCCGTTGGCCTCCAGCCCCCTCTCGCCCGCACCCACCTAAAGAACGACACCTGAGCACCGTACATGCTGGGACTGAGCCGCAGAGCCGGGTAGTATCCGAAAGGAGGCACGACGAGACTGAACACCAGCGCCAGGCCCACGAAGAGGGCAGGCAGCACGATCTGAAGGACAGGCCCATCAGCTGCCCTCCCTGCTCTCCCCTCCAGGCTTGCCAGTGTCCTTCCTTTCTCCTGCTCTAGAACCATCCATGGCTCCCCAGTGCTCTCGATAGAGGTGTTCAGTTTGGGGGAGACTTCTGGGGTTAACCACTCAAATTAGGCCACTGAGCGGGCGACCAGAGCAGAGGACAGGCACCCAAGGTCTCCCACGCACTCTCCAGTGCCCAGCCCCCCTCACCTGTGCAAACAGGCCACGGCGGCTACGGCGGGCAAGCAGAAAGCGCTTGAGAAGCAGGGCCCGGAGCTGCTGGCAGGTCAGCACCCAGCCCTGCACCCGGCCCGCGGGGTCCGGCCCAGAGCCCCGCAGAGCCTGCGTTTCTGGGGCAGAATGAGCTGTGGGGGATGGAAGGGTCAGTGCTCCCGTGGTGGTGGCCTGGGAGGGGCCATGGGCTCAGGGCGGGACAGCTCACCATTCTCCAGGACGGACTCCTCGGGCAGGATCTTGAGCCGTGTGGTCACATCTGGGCGAGCGCTGCCTGAGCCCGGCTGCTGCTTGTGGCTACCATCTGTGGGGCCAGAGGCGTTGGGGTCAGCTTCGAGGGCTACCGACCAGCCTAGGGTCTGAGTCAAGGTCCAGGGTCACAGACAGAGGGGCTCAGAAGTCAGGGGTGGAGGTCAAGGCTGCCAGACTCCACCAAGGATGGGCACTTGGCCTAAAGTCAAGTCCCACTCTGGACCAGGGTTAGGGGTCAAAGACAGGGACCTGCAGCCGCGTCCTCCAGGTCTGTGTCCACAGCACAATCCTCTACCACCTTCAGGAAGATCTGGGGACACAGAGCAGGTGTTCAGCCTGGGACCCCCCAGCAGAGAGCCACCCAGCCCTAAGACACTGTGGGTCCCCAGGCCTCCCCAGGAGGCTCTCAGCCTCTGGTCCCCTGCAGGTGCCCCTCCGCCTCCCTGGGGTGTGCTGCCATCCCTAAGCAGGCCTCTCCTCATCCTTCCAAGGACATCTCCTCCAGGCAGCCCTCCCCCGGCAGCCGCACCTCTTCAAGGCTGGTGTCGGAGATCCCGTAGCTGGCCAGCCCCAGCTCCCCCAGCCGCTGGTCCAGCTCACGGAAAAGCCTGGCAAAGCTGCCGTCCGCAGCACCCCCGTAGGGCAGCATCAGCACAAGCTCGCGCGGCAGCCCCTCCACCAGCCGCGTCCCGGGCACCAGCCGCTGCACGAGGGACAGCAGCTCGGCGGCACCTGGGCGGACGGGGGGCGTGTCAAGGGCGCGGCACAGTGGGCAGCTCGGTCTCCTTGGGGAAGGGGTGTGGCCGGCCCCCCGAGGAGCCCGTCTCTGCAGGCAGGGGAGGTTAGGGTGAGGCTCTGGAGGGCAGGGTGTGGCCTGAGGTCAGGCCGGAGGTCCCCGTGCGGTCAGGGGTTAGCGGCAGGGCTGCGTGTGAGCTCAGCCCAGCCTGGGTTAAAGGCAGGGGCCGGGATTCGGGTTCAACTCAGGGTCAGAGGTCAAGGGTCCCATTAGGCGTCGCGGAGCCCGTTGCCCTGGCCCTTCCCTGGGGCGCGCCCCGGCACGTCTCACCAGCTGTGCCGCCCTGGCTGCCTGGCTCCCCCCTCCGCCCGGCGTCCACGCGGTCCTCCAAGTCAGCGTTCCCCTGCGGGCAGAGGGGCACCAGCTGCCACGGCCGGGGTCACGGTCGCGGTCGGGGGTCGGAGGTCAGCTCCAGCCCTCACCTTGTTGCCGACGGCCAGCGTCAGGTAGTAGCCGGAGCCGAGGTGGCGGCGCAGGAAGAGCGGCGAGCCGCAGCAGCACAAACGGCCTCCGGCCACCACGGCCACGCGGTCTCCCAGCAGCTCTGCCTCATCCAGGTGGTGGGTGGAGAGGATCAGTGTGCGACCTGGGCAACGGGAAACCAGGCCACATTTACCGTCGGGACGCGAGGTCTTCGCGCAAGCTGTGGCCTCTGCCAGGAGTTGCCTGCCCTGTGCATCAAACTCCTATCCATCCCTCAAAACCCTATTCCAAGCACTTCCTCATCAGAAACTTCTTCTGTCCCCTGAAACAGAATCTAGGGGAACCTTGTGCCTCCCCCAACTCTTACCTTCCCGGTATTTGAGCAGCAGCTCCCAAATACTGCGACGGGAAGCAGGGTCCACACCGGCTGTGGGCTCATCTAGGATGACGACCCGGGAGCCACCCACAAAGGCGATGGCTACTGAAAGCTTCCTCTGCATCCCACCTGGGCAGAGACATGGGTGGGCGTCCCAGCATGACCCCCCCTTCTTGGGCAGGGGCTGTTGTCCTCCTCCGGGCCCCTTTCCCCACCCTCTGGGTCCCCCAAACCTGGTGTCTCCTCTGGCCTCACTCCACCCTCAGGATAACGTCTCAGCCCCCCTCCCAGCCTCATCTCTACCGACCCGGAGGCTCCTCCCCAGGCCAGGCTCACCGGAGAGGTGGCGTGTCTGTGCACCCCGCTTGGGGACGAGCCCCACGTCCTGCAGGAGACGGGCCTGCTCCGGGCGCACAGCAGCTGCACTGAGACCCTTCAGCCGCCCGTAGAACCAGATGTGCTCGTCCACGCTCAGCCTGCAGGCACGGGCGCACAGTGGCCACCGTGGCAGGCAGAGCCCCAAGAGCACCCAGCCTCCCCTCCACTGCACCCCAGGCCCTCCAAGACCCACATGTCAAACAGCACGTTGTACTGTGGGCAGACACCCAGGTGGGGCCGGATGGCTTCCATGCTGGATTGCACGTCATGGCCCAGGATGCAGGCGGAGCCCCGGGTGGGCGGAAAGAGGCCACTCAGTATGGACCTGGGGATGAGGGGGTCTCAGGGCAGCTGCCCTTCCGAGGAGGAAGTGGAGACCCACAGAGAAGGGGCAAAAGCACTTAAAAGGCACCTACTATCCGCCCAGACCAAAGGTGTATTATGTCCCCACTTTACAGAGGAGAGAAACTGAGGCACAGAGAACATGGTTATCTGCCCATTGTGTACCCAGAATGAACTGGGGGCCCCGCCACCTCTGTAGAGACCCAGATGCCTCTTCCATTGAGCAGATGTGCAAACTGAGGCCCGGGGGTGGGGGAGTGGGAGCGGCTCACAGAGTGGTCGTTTTGCCGGCTCCGCTGTGGCCCAGCAAGGCGGTGATCTGGTCCTGGTAGAAGTCCAGGCTGAGCCCACGCAGGGCCAGCTGCGGGGTGCCGGGAAAGCGCTTCTCCAGGCCCCGTATGGAGACCCCTGGAATCAGGCCCGGTGGTACCTCTTCCATCAGCACTGCAGAAGGAGGGCAGGCTCAACCGTGGGAGCCCTTTGGCGCGGGGGTGGGGGGGTGCAGGGGGTCTGGGGGAGTCTGGGGGACCTGGGAGGCCATGAAGGCCGGTCTGTGGAGTCAGCGACCTATCAGTCTGGGGTCTATAGGGATTAGGGGCGCCCCGGGGAGCCTGGGGAGATGGAGATACCCAGAGGATTGGGATCTGCAGGAACTTGGGTCTTTGGAGGACGTGGGGGATACAGACAGGGAAGCGGCTGTTAGGTCTCCTTGTGCCTCACCCTCTGGGTCCTTCAGGGTGGGAGGTGGGGAGGAATCCCTGGGAGAACGAGGTCCAAACCAATAGCTCCTCCGAAAGGGAAAGTTCCACGGTTTGGGGATCCCGTACTGGCCTGGGGGGGAGCCGTGCTCAGTTACCTCTTGAGCCCATTGCCCTGGAGCGTGCCAGCTTCTGGCCATACGCCTGGGATCAGGGCATCCAGGCGGGAGACCCCATCGGCCTGCCTCAGGCCATCCCTCCGATGCGGCCACCTGTGCCTGGATGCCAGGAAGCCGCCCCCCAACCTGCGACGGCCTCCAGGTACCAAATGGCCCTGAAGCTCCAGCCCACCCCACCATGCCCCCCAGCCCAGCCTCCCTTCTGCAGGTGTGCCGAGAAGTCCGTACCCCACCCTTAGGGCCCACCTGGGCAGACCGCCTCCAGGTACCCGGCGGCAAGGCCATAGAGCACAGCATCAAGCAGCAGAAGGCCGGAGACCTGGGCCAAGCTGAAGACGTCCGCCACAGGCCTGGTGCCCATGTTGTGCCACTGCGCGCCTTCGCCCTGCTCCTCCAGCCGCACCAGGCTCTCGCAGCCGAACCCAAAGGCCACAGGAGACAGGAGGCTCTGCGGTGGGGGCAGGTGCGTGAGCCAGCGAGCGCAGCTGAGCGTGCCCTGCCCCCGGCCCGCCGGGGTCTCACCGCAGCCACGAGGCCGGCGGCAGGCAGCTGGTCCCGCCAGGCCACACACAGCACGTAGGGCAGATAGAGCACGAAGTAGGCGAGGCCTCCACAGGCGGCTGCCAGGTTGGCTCGGGAGAAGAAGGTGCTCAGGAGGAAGCTCTGGACCACAGTGGCCACGGCGAAAGCCGCCAAGAACAGGAAGACCACAGCCGGGTGGCTATAGGGGAGGATGTCCCCGAGCTGCAAGGGGCAAATACAGCTCGGGTCAGGTTCCTGGCTTGGCCTGGGGCAGCCCCTCCGCCAGGCGCCCCGGGCCTGCGGCCTGCGCGCTCCCACCCGCAGCCGGGAAGGTGAGGTGTGCGCACCTTGAGCACCAGCACGAGCAGCGCCGCGCTGAGCAGGAAGGGCCCGAGGCAGCTGAGGAACCAGCCGAGCCACAGCACCGCGCCGCCGAGCCCCATGGCCTGCATCGTGCAGCGCAGCCTCGTTTCCTTCTCCCGCACCACGGCCTTCACCGTCAGCGCCACCGAGTAGATCCAGGCCAGCGTCAGCAAGAGCGGCAGCGACCGGCTCAGGACGCGCAGGAACCTGAGGCGGGAGGCAGCTGAGGTGGGGGCCAGAGACCCTGCGCCGCCCCCACTGGCAGGACACCTGGCACCTCGAGACCCCTGTTCCAGCCTTAGGGTCCCAGGCGGCAGCACAGGCCCTGTTCTCCCTGCGCCCGGGACCCCGGACCCTCCCCCTCCGGGTCACAGGGAGTGGTCCTTCTAAACCAGCGGCTCGCAGCCTGGAGGGCGGGCGTGTTCCCAAGGGAGCCCGAGCCCCGCTCCCAGCCTGAGCTCTGCCGCCTGGGGGAGCGGGTGGGGAGCGGGCGCTCACGCATCATCCACAAAGCAGGGGTAGGGCATCTGCTGCAGATAGAGGCGGGCCCGGGGCTCGGTGCCGCTCAGCACGCGCACGGCCGCGCGCTCCAGCAGGTCCTGCAGGTACACGAAGCCACCCCACACATAGCGCAGGTCCGTCAAGGGGTCAGCGGCAGGGCCGGGGTCCCAGAACCTGCAGACGGCAGGCCGGTCGGCTGCGGGGAGAAGCCGGGGGCCGCGCACCTCCCACCACCTAGGCCCATCCGCCGTAGACCCCGATTGGTCCAAGCAGGCCCGGGCTCCGCGTATCACGGTCTCCCATTGGCGGGATGGCCCCCCCCCAGCCCCGCCCCACACTCGGCCCCGCCCCCACCTGTCCCTGATCTTATTGGTTTTCGTGACGGCATCGATGTCCATGCGGATCTTGACACGCACGTGGCCCGGGCCTCCGAGCTGCGCGGGGTCCAGAGGATCCTCGGGCCCCAGGAAGACGATGCCGGCCCAGAAGCGGCGCTCTGCGAGCAACTCCAGCGCCCGTGCCACCAGGGCGGCCTCTGAGGGTGCCGCCTCCAGCTTGTCCAGGGTCACACACTGGGGAAGGGCCTGGGCGTGGGTCCTAGGTGCCCGGGTCCTCCCCTGAACCTCGGCCCGGGCAGTGCTTCTCCCTCGGAGCCCCAGAGCGGAGCCCAGCTCCCCCATCAGATTTCCGCAGGGCGCAGGCTGTGTCCGTCCGTCCTCAGGCTTTCCCTAGGACGGGGCATCGCCCCAATTCGGTCCCCCTCCCTGGCTCCCCTCCGCCCTCCGCTCACCACGGGCCCTGCCGACCCGGCTGACAGAGCTCCCAAGCGGATGGCCCCTCACCTCCATCACACCGCCCAGCATGCCCACCAGGTGGTCCACGTCAGCATGGGCCCCCTGCCAGCTGTAGGCGCCCCCACCGGGATCCAGAAAGGCGAGCAGGGCCTTGGCCCGGGCCTGGCCTCCGGATCCCGGCCGCCTCCTTCCTCGGTCCTGAGCCTGCAGGAGCCTCTGCGGAGGGGTGGGGGAGCAGGGGGTTTGCATGGGGCACCCCGGGCCGCGTCGCTCCTCTTCTCATCCCTGGGGCCCGTCCTCACCCTGGACTCCACAACCCGCCACCACACCCTTGCCCAGGAGGCCCTGCCCTGTGCTCTGCCCACGTGCGGCAGGGAGACCGTGGGCGACTCCGCCAGCCTGGGTCCTGGCCCCACCTGCATCACTGCCACCTTCGTGCTGTCATTCAGGAAGTCGAAGAGCTGGGGTCCCAGGGTACCCCACACCTCCTGGATATCCTTCAACAGAGCCAGCTCCTGGAAGGTCCGGTTCACCTGGGGGAGGGGGGCACCAAGAGAAGTGCCAGGCCAGCCCTTTCAGGACGCTCCCCTCCTCTGAGGACCTGCCCCCTCCTCCCCAACCTCGCCTCTCCCGCTTCGCTCCACTGTGCCTCTGACCCCTGGCACACGCTGTCCCTCTACCTGCCACCTGGCAGACTTCTTCAAAACCCTGCTTCCACACCCTCCCGGGGCAGGGCCCTCCCTCTGGCCTGGCCCATGCTCGCTAGGCTGAGGGGGGGGGGCCCGGACCACTCCTGCCCTTACCTGGGCCATGAGCTGCCTGGTGAAGGCAGTGTTGGGTGTAAACAGCAATTTCCCCAGGACCAGCGGCTTCAGACGCCTCCAGAGCAGGCGGGACAGCGGGTGGGTTTCCAGTGACCCCACGAGCTCAGCACAGGCAGGGCCTGGGGTGGGGGCACCATGAGGCCCTGCCCCCATTCCCAGTGCCCCACTTCCCAGACTGGAAACAGAGGTCAGTCACTCACTCAGGCCGTCGTCGGGTAGGGCTGCTGCCGGCTCTTGCCCCGCCAACTCCTTCAGGTGGCTGGCCTTGTACCAGTTGAGGGAGGGCCCCCCTGGGATGCTAGGCCCCCGGGCACTGCAGAGGGCCTCTGATACGGCCTCCAGGGGCCCACCTGCTCCTCGGGGTCTCCGCAGCAGTGCCCGCAGCTCCACCAGGCTGGGCAGTGCCAGGAGCTGGAGAGGGGTCACCAGAGGATGCTGGTAGCCCTCCCTGCCAGCTAGGCACCCTGCCAGGAGCACCTTCTCCCTCTCTCCTTCTGCCCAAGCCCCCCAAAAGCCTACCAGCGGAAGTGCCCGGGCTGCCCTGTCACCGGCCATCCAGGCAGCCTACGCTTTTGGTTTGCTGGCTGGGGTGGACGATGAGTGGGCCTCTTACCTCCTGGGCCAGGTCCTCTGCTGCCTCCACAAAGCTGCTCACGGACTCCTGAATGTGGTCCGGCACAGACCCCAGGGATCCCTGGGAAGAAAGACACAGGGGTGATAATGACCTTGACGGAGTTCTCACTAGGGGTTGAGCACTTCGCCACACTTCACTCCGTGCGGGTCCGTACTATTATAGACCCCGTTTTACAAACAGGGAAGTGGAGGCTGCAAGGCACGTGGACTCGCTCAAGGTCTCACGGGCTGGACACATGCTGGACACGGCCTGTCTGGGCACTAACAGGACGAGGAGCATCACTCCAGGTGCCAGGGACAGCCCAGGCAAAGGCCTGGAAGCTGGAATCAGAGGCCCCTGCCCCAGGATGGGGAAGTACTGGGACTTCCTGAGAGCAGCTTCCCAGAGTCAGCCTGGTCCCCACCCCATCTCACCTCTCCAAGCAGTGTCCCCAGTAGCTCTGTGGTCAGGGGTAGTAGGTCCTGCAGCCGGTCGCTTGGCTGAGGCCGGGCTGGGAGAAGAACACACAGAAGCACAAGCTTAGGCAAACCCTAGCCTGAGACAGCCCTTACCCTGTACCCATTACACAGCTGGGCAGATCGAGGCTCAGAGTGCACCCCTGCCAGCCAAAGGGCCCTGGCCTCCTCACCTGGTCCGCCTGCGGCTCTCAGCACTGGCATCAGCTTTCCCAGGCTGGCCAGCGTTCTGTGGGCACTGGGGCCCCCCAGGACAGCACGGGCATCTGCCAGGAGCCGGGAGACCCTGGGGACAGAGGGAGCAGGAGGTGGGGGCTCGGCAGACACCCCCGTGCCCGGGGCCACTGCACCCACTGCCGCTGGCTCACAGGGAGTCCTTGAAGTTGCTGAGGACGCCGGGCTGCTCCCCGGGTGTGGACTGCGGGAAGCAGGTGTTGTTCAGGTTGCAGATGAGACCCTGGAGCCAAGGAACGGTGCCGGCCGAGGGCAGCGGCTTGTTGGAGAAGTGGCCTGTGGGGATGCTGGGCGTGGGGAGCTTTGCCTGAATCCCCACCATGTTCGTACCCTCCCGACAGCATGCTCACTCAGACTTTTATTGGGTGCCCGGTCTGTGCTCTCTGACGCTCTCTGGGACCCCTGTGGATAGGGTGGCCCATTGCCTACCCCCCCCCACACACAAAAAAAGCCTCGTCCCTGGGGGGCTTACATTCATGGTGTTCCAGTGGGGGGTGGGAGTGGCGGACGGCCACCAGGATGAAGAAGAGAAAGAGAGGCCACAGCAACTCCACCAAGAGCTGGATCTGGGGGAGGGGAAGAAGAGGCGGGGGGGGGGGGGGGACAGGGGGGGGCACCCGGGGCCACTCCCCCCCGGGGCCGTCAGTCCTGGCATTACCGGCTGTCTCCTGCGATACAGGAAATTCTTCCAAAGCAGCAGCATTAGCTGCGTCCAGAAGGCCATGGTGGGGATGGACAGAGCACACGATGGAGCGTCAGGCTGAGGACGTGCTGTGTGGCTGTGGGCGAATCTTGACCCTCTCTGAACCTCATTCCTCTATCCCATGGTGCAGGGTTCCTGGAAGCTCTGATTGGAGCCAAAGAGTAGGCACTTACTAGAGGGTCTCTTGGGTCCCTGGGGGCGGAGTGAGCCAACGGGAGCCCTGCCCGAAGCCGTCCTCGCACCTGATTGGTTGCCTGGGCTGTCCCTCCCTGCAGGGCGGGGGTCCAAAAGGCTATCCGCTAACTCTTCAGGGGGAGGAGCCTCGGCTCAACTCTGTCGTCACCAGGCTCCACCCTGAGCTCCCGTGGGGGTCTCCAGGTCCCGGCCCCCAGCCTCATCCCGGGCCCTGGGAAGGAACGCCCCACCCCCGGCTCTTCCCCAGGGATAAAGGCCAAGTGTTTACCGTGCTGAGCATTTTGCACGCCCGGCTGGAAGCAGGGCTTACCCGGCCCCCCAGAGAGGCAAGCTGAGTCACCCCGGTGGAGGCAGGGCCCCCGCTCTACCCGCCCCTCATGTATTATTTATGGCTGAGAAGAACCACAGGATCCCGAGGATGAGTAAGGAGAAGAGGCAGCATTGCGGGCTCCTGGAACCAGCAATTCCTGATGCCGTCCCTTGGCTAGAACTGTCCAGCTCTGGCCTACTTCATTATTGCACCGAAGAGGAACTGGGGCAGGGAGGTGCTACGGGCCACGTACGAGGCTGGAACCAGGACCCAGGACCCCCGACCCCCCACTGCAGGCTCTGCTTTCCCTCAGGTGGGAGCTGGGGCACAGGGCTAGTAGGAGCTCTAACGGGCAGAGGGGCTGCAGGTGCATGTTGGCCATCCCCTCTCAGGGGAGTCTACTGCCCAGGCTCCTCCTCGAAATTAGTGGTCCATCCTGCCGCCCCTCACACTTGGGCGGGGAGTGAAGGTGAGCGAGAGTCTGCACTCCGCCCCCACCCCCTCATTCCCGGGGAACCTGCCTCCCTCCCACCCACCCCCGCGCCCCGGCATCCTCGAGTCTCGGAGCCGGCCTCTCTCTCTCCGGGACCCTCTCACCTTTCCAGCCCCCACCTCTTGCCGCCTTCCCTCCGCCCGACCGCGGCCCGGGATCACGGCCCCTTTAAGAGGAAGCTCCCGCAGCTGGCCCTAAGCCCCCTGAAGTTGACCGCCTTCACCTCGGAGGCCGGCGGCCGCGCCCGGCCCCGCCCCGCCCCGCCCCGCCCCGCCCACTACTGTTGGCTGCCGTCCCCTCCACCCGCAGGCCGGGCCTGCGCTAGCCCCGCGCGCCGTGGGAGGAGGCCGTGCGGAGCCGGGTTTCTTAAAGGGACCGCTCGCCTCTTGCTGTGTCACCGTGGGGCGCTGGGCGGTCGGCACATCCCACACGGGCCGACCTCCGGACACGCCGGCCAGGCTGTCTCCCCACATTGCACACCCGCCTGCAGTGCCGCAGCTCCGTGTCGAAGGAGGTCCCTTTCTCCTCACTCTCCCCTGGGGGACCCGGATCCTAGCCAGACTCGGTCCATGACCCTGGGACTCCCATTTGTCCATCCGCAAAGTGGGGGTTCGATTGGTCATCATTTGTTCGTCCCACAAATATTCCTTTGGTTCTACAGTGGGCCAGGCGATGGCAGGAGGGGGAGGGGGCCCCCAACATTCTAATATTAGAGTCCTGGGTCATAACGGTCACACCATTTTGAGGAATACCTCGGGGTCCCGTTCCAGAAGATTGAATAGATTTCCCGAGCTCCTGGTGAAGAGGATGCAAGTGTATGGACCTGCAGCCCCAAAGGCAGCAGGAGGGTGAGATGTATGGGGGGGGGGCTTTGGTGTTGGGGCTTTGGGGATGAGTAGGAGTTTGCCAGGCAGGGAACTCCAGGCCGAGTGAATGGCACAAGCGGAGGCCTGGCGACGGGGGCTGGGAAATCCTGTCCAACCAGCAGGGAGGTCCAGCCTCTTCCCCCCCCACCTCAGGTCCTGACCTTCAAGTTCCTTCTTCACCTCACATTGCATTTACCCTGCACTCACCTGCCAGCCCTGGGCCTCAGCTCCTCCAAGGCAGCTGTGAGGACCTGCTGGAGGCTGACCTGCCGCCCCACCCCAGGGCCCCCCAATGGGACCCAAGCCAAACCCCTCCCCCCAGCAGACTCCCAACTCCACCAGCAGTTTCTTCCTAAAAAGAGGTTTTTATTGCCTTTGGTCCACAGTCAACATTTCACATTATCTCTGGGTCCCAGGGCTCCTGGATGGTGGCCAGTCCCCGGGGAGGACCTCCGGGTGGGGATCCCTGTGCAGTACTTGGCGGAGGAACGGGGACAAGTACAGGAAGGTGAGGGGGGTGGCTTTGCCTCAACCACTCAGAACTCTGTTGTCCTGCCTCAGTTTCTCCACTAGCCCCCAGGGCGAGCCACAGGTGAGTCCAAGAGGGCCAGAGAAATCCAGTTCCTCACAAGACCTCAAATATTTCGGACTGTGGCCTGGCCCTCTCCCAGGGGACCTCCTTCCTTCCCAGCATCCCCTTCCACCATCCCCCCACCACGGCCTTGCAAAAAAAAAAAAAAATTTCTTCTTTCATTAAAACTGCCTGAAACTTCTGTGGGTATAGAAACCACAAACTGATCAGCAGAGAAAAGGGAAGAGAAGTAGAGGCAACCGGAAACCATTCAGGGCTGGTCCCCTCCCTGCCCCGGTTTCTTCCCCCAGCCCCCCACAGCTCAGCCCAAAGCCTGCTGGGAAACCTGCGGCCCGCATGAGCCCCCCACACCGTGCAGATCTGCATGTGCTTCACCCCTTCCCCACAAGCCCTCAGCTGGTAGCGCTCAGACAAGGACAAAAACAAGATGAAAACAGAAGAACCCCAAAACCACACAGAGCGATGTGGGGAGCCACCCTGCACGGGTGCCTCAGTAGTCGGCCTCCTCCCGGTGGTAGGGTGTGTACTCTGGGGCCTCCCCAGGGCCCGGGCAGTCGCCTGCAGCCGCTGAAGCCCCATCGGCCACGGGGCCTTGGGGGCAGTACTTGGGGTCATAGATCTGCCGGCCCAAGCCAAAGACCTGGCCACTCTGGTTGGCGCCCTGCGTGTAGCCCATCTGCAGGGACATGGAAGAGTTGTCACACTTGTCGGTCCCCAGCTTGGTGTCGTAGATGTGCCGCCGGGTCCCCGGAGCTGTCATGCCCACCTGGACAGGGAGGAGAGCGCTTCAGGGCTGGAAGAAGATGGGGGAAGGAGGCCCCGGGAGTCCCTGCCCCAAATTCCCCCACCATCCCCAGCTGTCTCTGCCCTCAGCAGCAGCTCCAATGGGGTCCTTCCCCGCCCCGCTTGGACGCCCCCTCTGTTCTGCCTCTATGCTGAGTTGATCCCCACGACCAGTGACCCCCTCCCTGGGAACCAGGGGCGTCTGGGTCCAGCTCTCCCTGCCAGCCAGGAAGCTCCCCAGGTTGGGGCCGAAGCCCCCCAAGAACCCGAGAGTCCCAAGACCACCCTACGGACACTTGCCATGTGCAGGAAAAGTGAGAATCACAGGATCTAAAGATACCAGGGTTGAACGGGCCCCTGGGCAATCCTCTGAGGGAGACTGAGGCCCAGAGCCCAGCAGCAACTTCCCCAGGGACACACAGCAAGCTGAGCAGAGCACAGGCCAAGAAGCGGAGAGAAATCAGGGTGGGATTCTCTGTGGGAGGCAGCCATGGGGACAAGGAGGAGACCACGGGGTTTGGCGGGGTGGAGAGGTGGGCGGGGACTGGGGGGCCGGGGCGGGGCCCCACCTGGCTAGCACACTTGTTGGTGCCCATCTGGAGGCTGATGGTGGAGTGGTCCATGGGGGGCAGGATATGGTTCTTGGGGTCGTACAGATGCCTTCTTGTGCCGTACGCCGTCATGCCCGACTGACTGGCACATTTGTTGGTGCCCATCTGCAGGGAGGTGGGCAGGAGAGGTCAGCTGTCCTCCACTCCCAGGCCTCTAGATCCGGCCCCGAACTTGAGGGGGCACGGGGCTGGACAGGCCCTGGGTCCCACCGGCAGACCCCACCCCACCGTGGCGGGCACAGGGCTGGAGGCCGTGGGCGCCCACCTGGAGCCCAATGACACACTGGCCCGCCTTCATGGTGGCGTCATCGAAGTTGCGTTCCTGCTTTTCTGAGTATTTGACGCCAATGTCCACGCCACTCTGCAGCCCCTTTGTCTTGGCCTGGAGGGGAGGGGTGCTGGGAGTATCAGGGAGGGGCAGCCGGGACCCTGAGCCAGGCCCAGACCCGTGCCACCCTGGGGATTGGGCTCCAACCGCCCCGACCCACCTGCCACCCAGCTGTCTCGCTCCAGGGCACAGCTCAGGACAGGAATTCCGGGAGGCGTCCTCACCAGCCACCCTCTGCCTCCTTCCATCACCCCAACCCTCCAGCGACCCACCTGCTCACCCGACACCTGCCCCTCGCCCCTCGCTGGTCTCCCTGCCTCCACTCCCCACGTGGCGGCCCCAGGGTACTCCTGAAATGCCATTCCGCACGCAGTTCCCTCCTCCTGAAATGCTGTTCCAACCCTGCCTGGTCACTAGACCCCACACATGGCCCGATTCCCCCTTCTTCAGGCTGCTTCTCACAATTTAGAACTTATTTATCATCTATAAGAAAGGGACTGAAGATCGAACCCTAGTGTCTACTCAGGTCTCTGGGGGATGGTGGCGTGTCCGCCGAGGCTCGCAGATTCTGACAAACGGCCCCCCTCTGGCACAGGGCTCTGGTGCCGGGGAGGCTGCCTGTCGCCACTGAACCCCAAGTGCCTGGCACCCTGGGGCAGGAGGGAATCCAGGGCATCTGTTAGTCCACGTGGACCTCAGCGTGGGGCCCCAGGCGGGTCGCCGCCTCTCTCTGGGCCTCACCTTCCCGGCCAGGGCGAGAAGAGACACTTGCACCTGCGTCATGTTCCCGCTCTCAAACAGGTCGTTGGCCTCGAACAGGTCCACAGGGTTCATGCCGTAGCTGACCATGGCCTTGATGAAGGTGGACAGGTTTTCCAGCTGGGAGGAGGGAGGCAGGGGAAGGACCGTGAGGCGACCCTGGCCTGCCCACCTACCGGGCAGAGGAGGTCCCGGCGCCCCCTCCTCGTGCCGCCCCCAGCCCCTCACCTGGTGCCAGTTCTGCATGGAGCGGTTGATCTTGGGGACAGAGCCTGGCTGCAGCTTATTCATGAGTCTGGGGGGACACACGGGGAACCTGCATTACTGTACGGGAACCTCAGAGACCCAAGACACCACTTCCACTCTTGGCCACACCCATGCCTCCCCAAGCAGCCTCGCTGCCTCTCTCAGGGCTCAGTTTCCCCTCCTGGGATACACGCTTCACCGGCAAGGAAGCAGAAGCCCAGGAGCGACGGGGGCGGGTGTCAGCGCCACGGCTGGGGGCGGTGAGGCTGGGGGCGGTGAATCCGGGAACTCCCAGTCCGCGGGGAAGGGCAGGGACTCTCCCGCTGCAGGGAGGACGGAAGGTAAGGATGCTCATCCTTAGTAACACAAGGAAACGAAAGACGAGGAAGACCCGAGACCCGTCGTGGGGAGAGGGGGCAGGCTTCCTGCCGTAGGTGGAGCGTGACCGCGGGGCGCGGGGCGGGCAGGGCACCCAGCAGCGGCCAGCACACGCACTCACGTGCACAGGATAACTCCGTCCTTCAGACCCTTCTGGAAGTCGGGCCCGATGGAGAGGCCTGTGAGTCCCTCGATCCAGCTGCGGAGCTCCGCCTCCTTCTGGGGGTCGTACTTGGACAGGAGCTGGAGGGGCAGAGGCACGGGGAGGGGGTGAGCCCAGGGCCGCCGCCCGCGGCAGCTCCAAGGCAAGCAGAGACCCCACGGCCGGCCCTCCCCTTCGCCATCAGCAGCACCGGCTTCACAGGCGCAGACAGCCCCGCACTCGGGCACTCGGGCTCTGGGCGACTGGCGGCGGCACCAACCCGCGCGGGACCTGCCCCCGCGGCCCCAGCCCCGGGCGCTCCCTGCACCAGAGAAGTTGCCTCTTCTCTGCTGTTTTTAAATGGTTGTGAGATGCACATGACGTTTACCATTTTAACCATTTTAAAGTGAACAGTTCAGTGGTTTTTAATACACTCACGATGTTGTGCAACCATCACCTTGGTCTAGTTCCAGAACATTCCATCACCCCAAAAGAAACCCTGTCCCCATCAGCCGTCACTCCCCGTCCCTCTCCCCAGCACCCGGCCCCCACGAGCCCCCTTCCCGTCCGTGGATGAGCCTGTTCTGGACGTGTCACCCACGTGGACTCACACCCCGCGTGGCCTTCCGTGTCTGGTTCCCTCCCTGAGCGTCGTGGGCTCGGGGTCTGTCCCCGGGGCCGTGTGTGTCGACACCTCACCCCTGTTCGAGGCAGAGGGACGTTCCTGTGTGTGGATGGACACGTTGTGTTTACCTGTTCATCCATGGATGGACATTTGGGTTGTTTCTACCTTTTGGCTATTGTGAATAATACTCCTATGAATATCCATGTACAAGTTTTCAATTCTTGTGGGTACATATCTAGGAGTGGAATCGCTGGGTCACGTGGTAACTCTATGTTTAACATACCGAGGAACCACCAAACCCTTCTCTGTTCCTTGAACTGACCATACCAGTTACTGCCACAGGGCCTTTGCACAAGCTGTCACTTCTGACTCAGATGTTCACATGGCTGGGTCCCTCCCGTCAATCCACTCACCAGTCCAGCTTGAAGGTCATGTCCTTGGAGAGGGCTTTCCTGACTACCCCAGCTATGAAGCCCTCCTCATACCCCTGTCTCCCCCACCCCGCCTTATTTTCCTTCTAGCTTTTCTCTTTATACAATATACCTCCTTGCTTATGATCCACCCCTCGAACTTCGCCGCCCAGCTCAGTGCTGTCTCCACAGTCCCAGGACGGTGGGATAAAAATGCTCATGGTCCCCCATCAGTGCACACCATTACCCACAAATACATACACGCACCCTGTTCCCAATGGCAGCATCTCAGGGCACCAAAGGCCAAGAAAGCCAGGGGCCCAGGGAAGCCCCAGTAAGTCAGGGACTCCCAGACCAGTGTGTGGCGCGGGCAGACACGGTTAGCCCAGGGCGGCTCCTGGGGAGGGGAGGTAAGAAGCTGAGTCCAGTCCCTGTTCAGCTGTAGACTGTCCAGTTCAGTGGGCTTTTTGCTCAAGACCCACATAGATCCTTGCCCTGGACACTTTCCCTTCCTGTCCTTCTGCCCCCACCCGGGGACCGGGACCCCAGAGCCACCCTCTGTAGACCCAATTCCTACTCTCAGCTCTGCTCCCAGCTCCCTTATGGCCATGGACACAGTTCTCTCCCCGTGCCTCAGTTTCCCTATCTATGTTTGGAATTGTTTGCACAAGGGCCTCCTGAAGCAGGCCCCACCTCTTGGTTCCTGCATATAAACCCCCCGTGGGATCAGGGCCGGGCTGACCTGAGTGCAGTAGAGACAAAGGCAGGGAGGCTGGCCTGCAAACTTGATCCTCCCCCGCCCCCCCGCCCCCCCTCCATCTCCGTTCCCACAGCCCTGCAGCCCTGCCCTGAAGAATGACAAGCTGAGCTTGAGGCAGGCCGGCTCGTCTGGACACCCGGCATACCTGCCCAGCTGGGCCGGGTCCCTGATGGCTCCTGGGGGCCGGGGTCCTGGGCAGAGGTGCCTGGCCAGCCCCGCCTGCAGCAGCCGCCTACACCCCCCACCCCTGCTGCCCAGCCGGCCTTCCGCACATTCCTCCTCGCCGCAAACTGCCAGGAATGCAGCTGCTGCGTCCCTGCTAAATCGGGACCAGCTGTTCCCAGAGGTCTAGACCCCCCAGCCGGCCGGAAATCCAGTGACTGCTCAGGGACACGGTGGACATCAGCCTGCCTTCATGCCAACCAGCCTGGGGCAAACTGAGGCACACGGGGCCAGGCAGAGGTCTCCAGAGGTCTTAACGTCCTCTTAAGTAGCTGGTAAAGTGGACAGGGCGTGGGTTTCAAGGCACAAGAAGCTGGTTTCCAATCCTGGTGCGGCCCGAGTGACCGTGACAAGCTAGCCACTGCCCTGCCCATTCTCCAGGCCTGCAAACTGAGGGCTGGTCACAGGGAGCCTTCTGACCTCATCCCAGACAGAGCAGGTCTCCGCATGCCCCAACCCACTCCGTCTGCGGAAGCTGCCTGCACACCGGCCAGGGTGCCACCCACTTCCTGCTGCCCCAGGGGAGATGCAGGGGGCTGCCCACCAGGGCCAGTGGCCATCAGGCGCTGGAGGCAGCGGGTCTTGGTTCGAGTCCTGACTCTGCCGCTCGCAAGCTGTGTGATTCTGGGCAGCTGGTGTGACATCTCTGGGCCCCACGTACAAACCCACGGGGCTCTTAAACTTCCTTGGCGTTGAGCGGGGCAGGACGCGAGCACCTACACGGGTGGCAGTGTGTGAACGTTCACCCCATGCCATTATTGCTGGAGTGGAGAAGAGCATGTTTCAGGAAGGTTCTGGAGCCTTAGTTCCCCAAGCCTCAGCCTCCTTCCGTCTAAGGGGCTGGAGGGAGGCTCCTGGGAGCTCACAGAGGCCATGCAGTCTCCCTTGGGTCCGCGATCCCCGGGGTGCCCGAGGGGCAGGTGCCCGTGTGGGGCGGGCAGGGCTCTGCCTTCCACATGCCCAGGCAGGCTCCCGGGGGCTGCTGGCTGTGGGGCTACATTCCCAGGTGCCCCGAGGGAGGGTGGGCAGGGATGACAAACTCCCCTCCGGCTGGAACGGCCTTGAGTGATTGGTCTAGGACATCTCCCTGGGGCTGGGAGCACCCCCTGCTCCCCCCTCCCTAGGACGGACCCTGCTGTGTGACCCTCCACAAGCATCTGCCCCTCTCTGAGCCAGATCAACAAGTGCTTTCTCAAAAGCGTCTCCCCCAGGCCCCATCCCGTGTTTCTAAGTTACAAAACTCACACCTTTTAGGATTACATTCAGGGGGCTCCGGGCATCCTGTAGACCCCTTTGCTATTGCTTTAACTTTGTCAGATGGGGACAAAGAGAAGTTACCAGGGAGCAGCTGGGCAGCCCCCCCCCCCCCCCCCCCCCCCCCCCCCCCCCCCCTCCCCCCC
>NW_022589784.1:463710-535578 GCF_004348235.1 Phoca vitulina | reverse complement strand
GGGGGGGCCACACCCTTTCAAAACTGCGCAGGGAGGGCCCCACTCCCTTTCCCCTCCTGAAGCTTGTGTGGCCAGGGAGCGAGGAGGTGCGGCCGGGGTCCCCGCAGACCCTCTGGGCATTCTCAAGACCTCGCAGCGCCGGAGGGGCCGGGGCTGTGGGGCTGAGAGCGAGGGGGGGCGGGGTTCCGATGGGGGAGGGCTGGCGGAAGGGGTTAGACCCAACCGCCCCTCGACGTTGGGGGGCGGTGCGCGACCGCAGAACCCACCGCTCCCCCGCAGTTGGGGGAGCCTCGGGGACGATGCCCCCGGCACAGCAGACGTTAGGGGGAGGAGGGCCATCCTCCTCCCGGGTCTCAGCGCCCACCGCCCGCCACGCGCTGGGGGAGCCCGGCGGGGGTCCCGGCCCTGCGCGCGGCGCGGCGTGCGACGGCCTCGGCCGGCGGGCTCGGGGGGCGCGCCCCTCACTCACCCGGTTCTTGACCTCGGCCGACAGCCCGTACGAGGGCCCCTTGTTGAACTGCGTGGAGCTCATGGCTGGCGGGGCGGCGGGCCGCGACGGGACGGGACGAGACGGGCGCGCCGGCGGGGGACGCGCGGGCCTGGCCGCCACGCCCCCGCCGCTGATTGGCCCCCGGCGCTCATGTCCTTATAAGGCCGGGACGCGCCGGATTCCTGCGGCCCGCACTTCCTGAGCCCCCTCGCCGCCCCCGACCCCCGCCCCGGCGGGGCACCCACCGTCGGCCCCGCGGAACGGCCGGGCCACAGAGGTGCGGAGAGCGCCCGAACAAGGCAGTCCTGTCCTCTCCCTGCTGGGAGACCCTCGGCGGCTCTGTCGGCCTTTCCGCACCCTTCGGCCCGGTGATTTGGGGCGGGACTCTAATCCCCCTGGGGCACGAATGAGGACCCCTCTCTGTCGCACAGAGGCGCCTCCAGCTCTACCCCCTTCCTGAGAACTCCCACAGCTGGGTGGTGGACAAGGGAACTAGGGCAGGCTCCTCAAAGGAGGGGCCTTTGGAGCTGGGGCTTTGATGGATGAGTAGGAGTTTGCCAGTCCAAAAGGGATAGTGTTCCCAGCAGAGCAAAAGTTGCAAAACCCTGAAGAGACCGTCAGTGGCTGAAAGCATGTAGAGGTCGATCAGATAGGTTGGGGAAGGGGGGTTGGAATGAGAAGGGGCTTTGAATTTCCCACTGAGGAATGACAGGGAATGCGGAGGGAGTAGAACAGAGACTTGAGGTCAGGAGATGTCCTGGGGGTAGAGCTGAGGCTGTTGAGTTTTTCAGGCCAGGCGCACACTTGGTGCTCAACAGGTGGTGTGTGCTTGTACAGATAATCAATCAATCAATCAATCAATGACAGAATAAATGGATTTACTTGTTCAGTAATTCATTCATTCATCCATTGACACAACTACTCATTGCTCAAATGCTCCCTGACATGGCTTCTGGGCCATTCCCTTGCTAGGAGATGCTGGCTTGCAGGAGACCTTAGCTCCATCCCTGCCCGTTCCTGGAAAGACAGAGCCGGGCACAGACTCCCACCCCTGCCCTATGTGAGCAAGTACAGGACAGAAAGAAGAGTCTGAAAGAGGGATGGAGGAAACTGGAGGGGAAGTGGGGGGTCCAGGAGAGGTGTCAAGGAAAGCTGCATGTAAGAGAGGACATGGGAGATGGGGTTTTAAAGCATGAGTAGGAGTTTGACACATTTGACAAGCAGCTCATTGGGCTCGGTGAGGGCTCAGAGATGACTCACCACTGCCCCTTCCATGGGAAGCACACCTCTCTGGCTCCCCAACCCCTGGATATCTGTTACCTCTCCACCTCTCATTCTCCCATTCCATCTATCTGAAGATCCTTTCTTCAGGGTTCAAGTCCTAGCCGGTGGTCTTGGGTGAGTCCCTTGGGTCTCAATTTCCTTGTCTGTAAAAAGTGGGAACCAGGGTGCCTGGGTGGCTCAGTTGGTTGAGCAACTGCCTTCAGCTCAGGTCATGATCCTGGAGTCCTTGGATTGAGTCTCGCATCGGGCTCCCTGCTCAGCGGGGAGTCTGCTTCGCCCTCTGACCCTCCCCCATCTCATGTACTCACTCTCTCATTCTCTCTCTCTCAAATAAATAAATAAAATCTTTTTAAAAAAATAAAATAAATAAATTGGTACCTTGTTAACTTTTCATACAGATTGCGTGCTGAAACATTACTAAAACTGTTCTCTTCTAGTTCTTTTAACGTGGCTTAAAATTTAAAATCACATGTGTGGTCAGGCTCATGTTTCTATTGGCCCGCGCTGTTCTGGACCCTGGGCCAAATCCAGATTCCAGGTTTGGTTTGGTTTGGTTTTTTTGGGATGGCTCTTGAGCTAATAATTTTTTTTAGGGGGGGTACATTTTTAAGTGGTTGAAAAGAATTCTTTTCTGCAGCACGTGGAAATCCTATAATATTAAAGTGTCAGCTTCGAGACAAAGTTTTACGGGCACCCCGCTGTGCTCATTCATTTACAGCTGCCGTCATGCGACCCCGTCCTGAGCGGAGCTCTCTCTGGGCTGCCAGGCTGAGAATATGGGCTTTTTGGCCTTTTACAGAAAATAGTTTCCCCACCTGGGTTCTAGACACTCAACCTCCCAGAACCCAAGAAATCCAGACTCAGACATCCCCAAACTCAGAATCCTGGATTCTGGAAGCTTAGGACATTATAATTTTCGAAACTCCGCCTGAGGACCTCAGATTTATGGGATTACACAATTCTGTATAATCCTTTGGCCTCAGGGCCCCCACTTGGAGCCTGGCTTCAAATCCCAACTCCCCATTGGGCTGTGTGATTTCATGCAGCAAAGACACTTGGCGTCTCCAGGCCTCCTCTCCCCATCTGGAAAGCTCCTTGCAGCCCTTGGGTTTGCTGTCAGCGTGAAACGGGTTAATTTGTCAAGCACTCGCAGTACCACAGGGTAATCTAAGATAAGGGTTGTCCAGTCAACACACGTCAGTATTTTAGGAATTCTGGCCTCCGTTGGGAACCTGGCAAGGAGGTCTGGGACCCCTGCAGCTGCCTCTGCCCATGACCCCCAGGGACTCACTCATTCCCCCAGGACTGACCCCTGAGGAGACTGCAGGGGATGTGGAATGATGCAGGGCTCAGGGGGAAGGGGCTGTCGGTCCTCCAGGTACTCTGGGGTGGGACCTCGGTGATGCCTTTGGGGCAGGAGGCCACAGCTGGAGGACCTGGGGTTACAGGGCCCCCCAGAGCCTCAGCCTCAGGTACTGGGTTGGGGGCTGGGCCTGGGGTCCTGGTGGCAAACAATCATCTCAGGACACCTGCAGGCAGAACAAGCCCAATGCGGACAACAACAAAACAGTAACAGTAACAATAGCATCTCAGAGGACAGAGTGGGGGACCTGTGAAATCAGGTCAGGAGCCTCCCTTGCTCAAAATCGGCCCTGCTCCCCGAGGCCGCCTCCCCCGAGATGTCCTCCAGGACCCCTCCCACTGCTGGGTGAACTCTCCACCACACCGGCCTTCTCACTGTGCCCCAGTCCCGTCTCAGGGCCTTTGCCCTGGCTGTGCCCTCTGCTGATGCTCCGTCCGCCTGGCTCCTTCTCTGCCCTCCCCCCTGTTCGACGGCCAGCTTCTTGTGAGCCTCCCTGGACCCCCAATTAACTCTCAACCCGCCCCAGACCGGCTTCCTGCCCCTAGGCCACCAGCACACCCCAGACGCCTAGCAGCCGTGCCTTCAGCACCCTGGGACACCCAGCCCAGCTTCTCACTTCCCCGACGGTCCCCCGAAGCGTGGGTGTGGTGTGGCATTTGGTCCTTCTCTATCGCTTCGGGCTGAGACTTCCAACTCTCCTGGGCCATTTTTCTTTCTTCGTGACAGTGGCTTTCCGAGGAGGCCAGCAGTCGTCCACTTGCTTTGGTGGCCCTGAGTTTCTGCCACATGGCAGGGAGCTCTAGACAGCGCCTCAGCCACCGGTGGCCATTTCAGTGTAAATTACACGCATAAAAATAAATGGCTACATTTCACATGCTGGAGGCCTTGGACCTCGCTGGACAGATGAGCAGCTCGCGATGCCACCCCCGGCCGCACCCAAGCGAGGCTGGGTTTAGGCTGGGTTTACCCTCCAGGTCAGAGGGACATCTGCCTGCCTCTCTGTTGGGAAAGACCATTTTTTCCTCCCTTTGCAGGTAACAAGTGATTTGGGAGTAATCCAGTAATTTCAAGAGTGTGCATATA
The DNA here is from genome assembly GCF_004348235.1 of Phoca vitulina. Taxonomy (NCBI): domain Eukaryota; kingdom Metazoa; phylum Chordata; class Mammalia; order Carnivora; family Phocidae; genus Phoca; species Phoca vitulina. The sequence continues at coordinate 531,358 of NW_022589784.1, read as the reverse complement.
TTGAGCTCTATGCCAGGCCCAGCTCTACGTGCCGGGCACTCTATGAAACAGGAAGAGAATGCTCTCAGCCTCCCTCCTGGTCGTGGTGGAGTAGGACACCATCTGCGCGGCCATCTCCTGGGTGTGGGGCTCCCAGGATCACAAAACCTGGCGGGTGGATCTGGAAGGTTCTCTCAGCTTCCTGGTCACAGCTGACAGGTCTCCTCCCTCTCTGACCACCTCCCCCATATCCTGGACTTTCGCAGAGGCCCCGTCTGCCCCCCTCACAGTGGGATGCTCGCCCTCAGGAACCAGATCACACATCAGTCTCCCTGCGGGTCCTTGAGCTCTGTGGGGGCTCAGGCCCTGGGGCACCGGCAGCCGCCGTCCCCATTCGCAGCGGGCCTGGCGTCCACTGTCCTTGGCCAGGGCGGCCGCTCAGGCGTCCTCATCCCGTGCTCCCTGTCTCCCCCTCCGCCGGTCCTTCCACACTTCCTGTTGCAGCGGGGAGCGTGTTCTGGAAGCACCCGGCATACAGCAGCACTCAGTGAATGTTCACCCGGTATTTCCTTGGCGGTTGAGCGGCCTTTGGAGGACACTGAAGGAGGGAGCTCGAGGGGTGTGCTAGGCTGAGCGCTGCCGGGCCGGGGGCGGCGGAGTGGGCAGGCACACCGCTGAGCCTGCGGGTCAGAACTCCCGCCGGAGTTGCCGGGGCTTTTCAGGGCCCAGGTCCGCACTGCTCGCGGGCCCGCATTGTCCACGCTGTCGTCCCCTCGTGGACCACGCTTGCGCGGGTGGCAGGTGGCAGATGCACACCGGAGCCGCGCCCAGCGCGGAGTCTGGAGGTCGGGAAGCGGGCGACGGCATGAGCCTCCTGAGCGACCCGGCTCACGGAAGGAAAACCTCGCACTCGCTGGGCCACCGTGAAGCGTGGGACGTGGCTCAGCCCTAAGTCGGTCCTTCCCTTTCGCGCATGCAGCAGGCGCTCTCTAGATGCTCGCGCCCACCCGCCGTCGCGGCGAGCGGTGCTTTGAAGCAAAATATGGAACGCTTCACGAATTTGCGTGTCATCCTTGCGCAGGGGCCATGCTAATCTTCTCTGTATCGTTCCAATTTTAGTATATGTGCTGCCGAAGCGAGCACGGTTCTAGCGCCCTACACAGAACTATTTAAAGTTCAAAAGTAAAATCACTTTACAGTTAGGCCACACCGATGTAACTGCATTCACCGTGATTTTCCTAGGGCTCCATGTAAATGGCTATCTCCTACCATCACGCTTGCCTTGAGTGTCTCTAATCACGCTAAAGCCCTAGATATTGACTAATTTAATCGCCCAAGTGCGGCTTCGCAGACGCGAAGGCTTGTGGGGGATGATATGCAAAAAAGACCCGGACGAGACGCGGCCCCGCCCCTGGCCTGGGGAGAGGGCGGGGCCGCTTTGGGCCGGCCGCCGCCATCCCAGCGTTCCCCGCGAGCGCAGGGGAGCCGCTCTTGCCGCCGCGGCGACTCGCTGGCGTCAGCAGGCCGCGGAGGCGGAAGATGGCGGCGGCGCCGGCGGCCGGGCGTCGGTGAGCAGCGCGGCGGCGGCGAGAACGGCCGATGGCGGCCGGGAGGCGCCTTCGGGGACCCGCGGGCCGTTAGGGCGCGACGGTGGGCGGCATGTCGGAGCACGCGGCGCCCGGGGCCCCCGGGCCCGGGCCCGGGCCCAACGGCGGCGGCGGCGGCCCGATCCCCGCGCGCGGGCCTCGCACCCCCAACCTCAACCCCAACCCTCTCATCAACGTGCGCGACCGGCTCTTCCACGCGCTCTTCTTCAAGATGGCTGTCACCTATTCGCGGCTGTTCCCACCCGCCTTCCGCCGTCTCTTCGAGTTCTTCGTGCTGCTCAAGGTGACCGAGGCCCCGACCCCTGACCCTTGACCCCAGCGGCCGGACCCTCCTCCCAGGTCTGCGACCTCTGACCCCGACCCCGCTGGGGCAGCGAACCCCTCTCCTCCAGGCCCCGTAATCTTGCGATTGGTGGCCCCTGATCCCGACTCCAGAAGCTCACTCGCAGCCGCCTCCAGTCTGCGCCCCTGGCCTCCGCCTTTCCCGGGTCCCTGAGCTCTGGGGGCCGGAGCCCGGGAGCCCAGCTCAGACCTGCCAGGGATCTCCGCCCAGCCCCGCGACCCCTGGCCGTGCTGCCTGGGATCCTCAGGCCGGGCCCAGACCTACCCCCAGTCTTGGGCTCCCCCAAATCCGGGGAATTCCAGACCCCCCTCTCCGCTCCCCGCTGCCCAGGACACACCCCACGCCCACTTTCCCGCACTGGAAGCCGCTCCCCATTTCTGTCTTTACCTGCTCCTTTCTTTCCTTGGGGCTCTCCCCTTCCTTAGGATCTCCCCCCGCCCCCTCCACTTAGCCTCTCAGGGGACCGTGACCTAGCTGAGGACACCTCGCCAGGGTTAGTGTCAAAGTTGGAGCCAGCTCTGCTGCCCTAGCGAGGGGCCTTGTGCGAACTCACTTCCCATCTTCCCTCGGTGGCACAGGCGTGTCAGCCCAGACCCCGGCTCAGGGAGGACTGGCCCTGGCCTGGGTCCTTCTAAGAAGGGGTCTCCAATGATCGCGGCAGCTCTTCAGAGAAGGTTCTGGGGTCCTGAGCAGAGTGGTGGTCCAGGTTGGGCAGATGGCCTTTTGTTTCCCATCAGAGTGCTCCCACACTAGGGCTGCAGACGGCAAGATCGCCAGGTGAGCTCTGGGTGCCTCGTCTGCCGAGAGGGGGCTGATGCTGGCATTCGAGGCACCTGGGGTGCTGGCCAGAGCAGCTTGGTCAGGAGCTGGAGGCACGCTGGGGTTAGGTGGGAGGAGTGCAGACTTGGTCGTTGGTTCCGGCCTGCCACAGCCTACGGGAAGTGCACTGGTCCCTTGTCTGCAAGACTGCCTGATGCTGCGCGGGGCCAGCCTTCCTGCTCCTCCCTCCCCACAGCCCCCCAGAGCATCACGGGTCCCCTGTGGAGGATTCCTGATCCGGGCTTCCCTTATTGGGCTCCTGGGTGTGTGGACAGAAGTCCGTGTGTGGGCATGATTTCCTGGGTGGAGGAAGCACCGCCTTCCTCAGATGACGAGAAGGGGTCCGCCTATGCTGAGAGCAGGTCCTGGTCGCCTCAGTTCTGACCCGCCACTTCCTGACTTGGGAGCAGATCGTGTGTTTGGGCCAACCTGGCACACAGATGTCCCTGGCATAGGTCGTCAAGTGTCCTGGGAGGCTCTGACTCCTGAGCTCTCCTCTTTGGACCAGGGTGCTGGGCGAGTGACCCGTGGGCTAAAGCCTGGAGACCTCGTGTACCTCATGAATCTGCCCAACCCCTGGTGTCTTTGTTTCACTCATCTGCACAGTGAGGCCTGGGCCCGGCTGATTTGTGAGGCTGCTGCAAGTTCCAGAAAGCTCCTCGTCTTTGCTTCCTGCCTGCCCAGCTTCCGGTGCCCTCACTGCAGAGATGGAGGTCCCTTTGCGGACTTCCTCGTGGCTGTGTCTTCCTGTGGTCCCTGTTCTGCTAAGCTCACGGCCGTGAGGCAGCCCAGGCCCCTCCAGTCCCCCACTGGGCTGGCCTGTGGGGGGCAAGAGGCAGTGAGTGGGCTGGGGCCCATGTTCCAGCAGCCTGGGCTTCCGCCTCTGCTGGTTTTCCTGGCATCGAGGGCAGACCAGGACCTCCTGAGTCCTGGAGCAGCAGGCACTAGGTGTCCCAGCCTGTCCAGTTGGACTCTGAACCTTGGGCAGCCTCACCCTGCAGCCACTGAGCGATGCCTGCAGGGTAACTGGGGGGCTCTGATATTCATTGCCTTTGCCACCCCCCCCCATGAATGGAGGTGACCCTCAGGGGGTCACTGTGATGTGTGATAGGTGTGTGGAGTGCCCCAGGGTCCTTGCTGTGAATGGGAGTCCCTGAACACATCCTCTGTGCCACCTCCTGCCTGGTTCTGGGACACAGCGTTGAGAGGGCAGAACAGGAGGGAGGGAGAGAGCGGGGCATGGGGTGAGACAGTGGCTAGGTGGGGCAAGGTCTGTGTGAGATCAGGCAGCCTCAGGCCTCAGCGGAGGCAGCCAGAAATGCGGCTGCAAAGGCACTGGGGCTGGCAGGTCAGCAAGGCCAGTGGGGCTGGGCGTGTGGGGTCACATGGAGTGGCAGAGATTGGGGGGCTGTGGGTCCTCGTGCAGGGCTAGCTACTGTCTTGCCTGGGCAGATATGGGTGTGATAGGTCTTTGGAGGCACCAAAGCTGTGTCTGCCCCCTTGTTCCTTTTTTTTTTTTTTTAAGATTTTTATTTATTTATTTGAGAGAGAGCACATGAGAGAGGGGAGGGTCAGAGGGAGAAGCAGACTCCCTGCGGAGCAGGGAGCCCGATGTGGGACTCGATCCCGGGACTCCAGGATCATGACCTGAGCCGAAGGCAGTCGCTTAACCAACTGAGCCTCCCAGGCACCCCTGCCCCCTTGTTCCTAATGGGGAAACAGGCCCAGATTAGGGCGGGCCTTGTCAGGTAGGATAGGGAGCTCCCCGCTTCGTCAAGGGCAACAGACGTGAGGCTTTAGGGCAGGAGGAAGATGCTGGTGGGGAGACGCCCTCGAGGAGTGCTGGAGAGGGCAGCAGGGTGACACTGGGGACTTGGGGCCACTCTGGGGTCACACACATTGGTGCCACCGGCCCCCCCTCATTTCACGTGCCCTTCCTCGGCAGGACAGGTGGCTTCCCTCCCTTGGGATCCAGCTTCCTCTGTCCAGCGTGTCCTCTGGGTTTAATTCCCAGCTCTACCTCTCCGGGCCCTGTGGCCTCTGGTTAGGTTTTCTCATCTGCAAACTGGGGTGGTGGCAGACACGTGTGTCCCCGGGAGAAGTGCCTGGACAGCCCCTGGCACCAGGCCACACTGCATGCTCAGCCCTTTGTGTGAAATCTTGGTACATCAGGCAGCCAGAGCGGGCGGTGTGCTCGACGTCTGGGCCTGGAAAATGTGGCCAGGAGCTTAGCACAGGGCACGGCCGTCTGGCCTCATCCTGTGGGTGCTTTGGGTCCCGTTCCTCCCATCTCCGGCTTGGCAGTCTTGGGGAGAGGGGCTGGGTGGGCCGGTCTGTGGGAGGCTCTGCGGGCATGGGGGCCTCGGCCGGCCTTCCACACTGCCGCCCCAGGCAGGGGTTCCAGCTCTGCTTGCATCTTCAGCATCTGTCTTCCGCGACCTGAGCGGCACCCTCGTCACTGTCCTGCGGGGGCGCTTACGGCTGCAGGCAAAGGAAGTACAGTTCATGTTGGCCCAAGAGAGGAGGCTCTGGAGCAACTGCGGGGGCGGGGTGTTGGCCACGGGATTGCGGGCTGGGCCCAGGATTGCGGCAGCGAGCTCAGATGTGGAGCTGCTGCGTCCCCCTCTGGTCCCGGCCCCCGTGGCTGGGCCCCAGGATGGGCGTGCACACTCTGCTGCCCAGTCTGCAAGGCAGGCGGTCGACGGCTGGTGCCGGCGGCCTGTGTGGGGCTCCTGGCGCCCCTGCCGCTGGCCGTGCGGCCATGGGTCGCGGGTGTGTTGAAGGCTGCACTGGCCCGTCTGAGGAAAGGCAGCCCCTGAACACCCACTTTTCCCAGAACAGTGATGGGCATCACATCGGGCCAGCTGGGCCCTCTTCCCAAGGGTTGGGGCCGTGGGTGATACGTGGGCGTGTTGCCCGAAATGCAGCATCCAGTCCGGGGGGCTGACACTTGGCCAAAGTCCCCATGAGTAACACAACCATCTTGGGGCGCCTGGTGGCTCAGTCGTTAAGCGTCTGCCTTCGGCTCAGGTCGTGATCCCAGGGTCCTGGGATCGAGCCCCGCATCGGGCTCCCTGCTCCGCGGGAAGCCTGCTTCTCCCTCTCCCCGTCCCCCTCCTTGGGTTCCCTCTTTCGCTGTCTCTCTCTCTGTCAGATAAATAAATAAAATCTTAAAAAAAAAACGCAACCATCAGACAGAGACGTGGGCTTCCGGGGGAGGCAGTGGCCCTTTTGATGCTCCTACTTCAAGGCAGGCAAAAGGTGCTGTTGGTGGGGTGTCGTAGGGCAAAGTCTCACCCACCAGCCCTCCTTCCTGCAGTGCTGACAAGGGCCAGGTCACTCTGTTGGGGGGGCCGGCCCAGGCACAGTGGGGGCTGAGCAGCACCCCCGGCCCCACCCATCCATGCCAGGAGCACGCCCAGTGTCCCCTGGGGGCAGGAGCCCATTTTACAGATGGAGGGGACGTGCCTCCAAGGGGCGCAGCACGCTGGCCTTGCCAGCCCAGGAGGGGTGCAGAGGGCGCCAGGCCAGGCACGGGAGGCTCTTTGTAGCTGGTGAGGTCAGGGGTGCTCGGAGGACAAGGCAGAGCGTGAGGCTGCTGGGCAGGCCTGAGCCCAGTCTGACCCGTCCCCCAGTGAGGGTCCTGCACGTGGCCGAGAGGGCATCCCCACTTCCTCAGGGCCGTCCTGGGACTTGCCGTGGACCTGGGCTTCACTGACCGTTTCCTGCCCCCAGGCGCTCTTCGTGCTCTTCGTCCTGGCCTACATCCACATCGCCTTCTCACGCTCGCCCATCAACTGCCTGGAGCACGTGCGGGACAAGTGGCCGCGGGAGGGCATCCTGCGCGTGGAGGTCCAGCACAACTCGAGCCGCGCGCCCGTCTTCCTGCAGTTCTGTGACGGCGGCCGCCGCGGCAGCTTCCCTGGCCTGGCCGTGGAGCCGGGCAGCCCAGAGCCGGAGGAGGAAGAGGAGGAGAAGCTGACCGTGGACATGTTCGGGAATGCGTCCATCAGGGTGAGCGGGCCAGGCGTGCTGTGCGTGCGGGTGTGTGGTGAGCCGGTGCTTCATCTGGTCGTGGGCCGCTGGCTCCCCCCGGCCTGCTCCTGCTGGTGTGGCCTTGGGGGGCGGGGACTGTGCTGGAGACTCAGGGCCTCGGGCCATTTCCCAGCCCTAGTGGGAAGGGATTGGCCCATTTCTGGGGGCACCGAGGGCAGAGACCGCTGAGAAGGAGGCCCCTGGTGGCATTGGGCCGAGAGCTTGAAGCTGGTGCTAGCTTCCTAGGTGGAACCACTGCCCGTGGGGTGGGGAATGCCCTGTCACCGGAGACGTGCAGGTGGGCGCCGGCACCGGCAGAGGTCAGGTGGATGTGGGGGGCCCACAGCTGGAAGGGAAGGCCCTGCTGAAGTAGTTAGAGCCTGGACCCCTGTGGTTGGTGCAGACCCTTCCCTAGAGATGGTCACTTAGGGGAATGTGGTGTTGGGGTGGGGGCTCTGGGAGGTTACAGGTCAGAGGCCTCCCAGCCCCGGAGGTGGAGGGCATCCCAGCGGAGGCTGGGAGTCACAGCAGCCAGGGGTGGGGTGCATGTCCTTGCAGTCAGCAGAGGAGCTGGGTCTCTGGGCCAGGCCGCTGATGCCCTTCCTCTTGGCACTCCGCAGTTTGAGCTGGACATTGAGCCCAAGGTGTTGAAGCCACCGGGGGGTGCTGAGGCCCCGAATGACAGCCAGGAGCTCCCCTTCCCAGAGACACCCACAAAAGGTACACCCGTGGGCCCCTGGCTGGCTCTTGATCTCGGGGTTGTGAATTCGAGACCTGTGTTGGGTGTGGAGATTTCTTTTCTTCCTCTCTCCTTTCCTTCCTTTCTAGATTTTTATTTATTTATTTACTTATTTGAGAGAGCGAGTGAGAATGAGCACGCGCACAAGTAGGAGGAAAGGCAGAGGGAGAAAGACAAGCAGATTCCCCGCTGAGCGTGGGGCTCGGTCCCCGGACCCCGAGATTACGACCCGGGTTGGAGGCAGACACTTAGCCGATTAAGCCGCCAGGCGCCCTGGGCAGAGAGATTTCTTAGAAAATAAAACCTTCTCCCTTCTCTGGGAGCCTCCTCTGTGAGAGGCGGGTGGCAGGCAGGGGTCCTGGGGGCCCTGTAGGTCCTGGGTGGCGTGGGTGGTGCCTGCCGGGAGGGGTCACCCAGCCCCCTCAGGGAAGAGGCCTAGACCAGGGCTCCGAGGCTCACGGGGCTCGTCCCCGCAGTGTGGCCGCAGGACGAGTATGTCGTGGAGTACTCACTGGAGTATGGCTTCCTACGGCTGTCACAGGCCACGCGACAGCGGCTCAGCATCCCTGTCATGGTGGTCACCCTGGGTAAGTGGCCCCAGAGCGAGGAGCGAGGCAGTGGGGCTGTCCGGGCTCTCAGGACTCCCGGGAGGGCGCCTGGGGGCGGCCCGGAAGCACTTGGGTCCGAGGTCCTGGGGCCGTGTCCACTCTCCAGCCGCGAGAAGCTTCCTCCCTCCGTGGCGTCCTGGGGCATCGGGGTCACAGCATTGCTCGGGTGGGGGCCCTGGCCAGACACTCCATCGTCTGCCTGCCCGCAGACCCCTCGCGAGACCAGTGCTTTGGGGACCGCTTCAGCCGCCTGCTGCTGGCCGAGTTCCTGGGCTACGACGACATCCTCATGTCCAGTGTCAAGGGCCTGGCCGAGAACGAGGAGAACAAGGGTTCGGCGGGCCCCGGCACCAGGTGGGGGCGGGGTGTGGGGCAGTGGCTGGGCAGGCGCTCACGGCCTCCCCCCTACCTCTGAGCAGGCTTCCTTCGCAACGTGGTGTCCGGAGAGCACTACCGTTTCGTGAGCATGTGGATGGCCCGCACGTCCTACCTGGCCGCCTTCGTCATCATGGTCATCTTCGTGAGTGCCGCGGGGGCGGGCTGGCAGGGCGGGGCGGGCACCGGGGCGGCCCCTCCCTGAAGCGTCCCCCGGCCCTCGTTTGCAGACCCTCAGCGTTTCCATGCTGCTCAGATACTCCCACCACCAGATTTTTGTCTTCATTGGTGAGTCTCCCTGCTGGCCGGCCGGGTGGGAGGGGTGGGCTCTGCCCCAGGCCCCCAAGGCCCCCTGCCCACCCCACCCGGACGCCGGGCACCTCACCTGGTCTGCCTGCCCGCCGCTCTCTGCCCGCAGTGGACCTGCTGCAGATGCTAGAGATGAACATGGCCATCGCCTTCCCCGCGGCGCCCCTGCTCACGGTCATCCTGGCCCTCGTAGGTGAGGCCTTCTCCCTCCCTCCCTCCCCCCTCCCTCCCCCCTCCCTCCCTCCCCCCCTCCTGCCTCCCCGCCGCCCGGCCCAACCGCCCGGCCTCCCCACAGGGATGGAGGCCATCATGTCTGAGTTTTTCAACGACACCACCACGGCCTTCTACATCATCCTCATCGTCTGGCTGGCCGACCAGTACGATGCCATCTGCTGCCACACGAACACCAGCAAGAGGCACTGGCTGCGGTGAGCACCGGGGCCGCGGGGGGCGGGCGGGCTCCGTGGGCGGCGCCTCACTGTGCTCCCCGCAGGTTCTTCTATCTGTACCACTTCGCCTTCTACGCCTACCACTACCGCTTCAACGGCCAGTACAGCAGCCTGGCCCTGGTCACCTCCTGGCTCTTCATCCAGGTGAGCGTTCGCCTCGCTCCCCGAGGGGCGTGCGGCCTGTGCAGGGCCCCGTGGAGGCCGGGGGTCTCGCTCTGGCTGCCGGCCTGACTCCGCACCCCCCCCCCAGCATTCCATGATCTACTTCTTCCACCACTACGAGCTGCCCGCCATCCTGCAGCAGATCCGAATCCAGGAGCTGCTGCTGCAGACCCCAGCACTGGGCCCCGGGGCCCCCACGGCGCTTCCGGACGACCTGAACAACAATGGGGGCGCCCCGGCCGCCACTCCCGACCCTGCCGGCCAGCCCCCCGCCCTGGGCCCCAGTTTGCCGGGCACTAGTGGGGGCCCTGGGCCCGTGGCTGAGGCACCCAGCTCTCTGGTGGCCGCGGCAGCCTCGGTGGCCGCAGCGGCCAGCAGTGACCTGGGCTGGATGGCAGAGACGGCCGCCATGATCACGGACGCCTCCTTCCTGTCTGGCCTCAGTGCCTCTCTCCTGGAACGGCGGCCCGCCGGTCCGCTGAGCCCTGGTGGGGGGCTCCCCCGAGCCCCCCAGGACAGTGCCCCTTCCGTCAACTCCCTGGCGCATGACACAGCGCCCCCAGCTGCCGGGGTGAGTGGGCCCAGCCCCGCACCCACAGCCCCAGTGGATTCACCCCCGGAGGTCGGTTCCTGAGCCTTGGGCAGCTGACCGCCCCATCCCTGGCCATGTAGGCCCGCTGGGTATGACCAGGCTGGAGCCCTCAGGTGTCGGGTCGGCTGTCCCGGTGGTTCTTGGGACTGCCCAGCCTGCCTTGGGTGGTGTCAGGGTCCATCAGGTTTGCCCAGAGTGGGGCTTCTCTTCCCCTGTGTGGGGCCTGCCGGAGGCCTGTCCCTGCTACGTTAGTGGTGGGCCCCCTCAGCCAGTGAATAGAGGCAGCCCGAAGGGGGGGGGGGGGGGGGCTCCATGGAAGGTTCTGGAAAGGGCTGGTGAACTGTGTGGAGTGAGCTGTCCGTCAGTAGCAGAGCTGGACAGGTCTCTAACAAGGAGAATGCAGGTGGGGCCACCCTCGCTGTCCCGGCCTGCTCAGCTGGTGCTCCATCATGCTCAGTGCCTTTTCCACGGCCTCTGACCCCAGGTGTGCACCAGGGCTGGGGTCCCAGGAGGGCAGAGTTCACGCCTCGGGCTCGGAGATGAGGTGTACAGGCGCCAACGTGGAAGGCAGGGGCCGGGTGTGGGGGTCCAGCCCTGCTGGGGTGGGAGTGGGACAGGGCTGGTGGCCAAACTAAATCACTCGGTGAGGAACGCAGAAGAGTGCTCATTCCATTCTATTTAATTGCAGTGTACAAAATTGTGTTTGTATATAGAATAAACTGTTGACGGCGGCGGTCAGCGTCTGCGTGCGCAGGCAGGGAGGGACCTGCTCCCGCGGCCTCCGGGCTTCCGTGCGGGCTGGGGCGGGGGCCCTGGGCCGAGTGCGGGCGGGCGGCGTGGGGCCGCCGGAGCGGGGCGGGGGCTGCGTGCCCTCGGGTGGGTCATCGGGCGACGGCAGGTGCTTCGGAGCAGGGGCGGTCCCCCAGCCGGGCCAGGAGCTCCCCTCGCCGCAGCAGGGCCTGGCGCAGCCGCTCCCGCGCACTCCGGATGCGTCGCTCCAGCTGCTCCAGCTGCTCCAGCTGCTCCAGCTGCTCCAGCTGCTCCAGCTGCTCCAGCTCGGAGGAGGGCAGCACGGCCGGCAGGCGGCCCCTGGGACAGAGCGAGACCGGGTGCTCTGGCGGCCCCGCCGCCTCTGCGTCAGGCGCTGCGGCCGCCTCTGTGGGCTCCGGTAGGAACCGCACGCGGCGCTCCCTCGCCGTGGCCCGGCGCACCCGTGTCCAGGTCGCCGAGCCCGCAGAGGCTGCCCGTGTGTCCTGCTGCGGCTCAAGAGCCCTGGGGACGTGGGGTGGAAGGGGCTGGGTCAGCGTCCTCACACCCACTCTGCCTCTGGGGTCGGGGTCCCGGCGTGTGGAGCTGCCCGGTCCTACGCGGGAGGTCTGGTGTCAGAGCCCCGGGGGGGCGGAGGGGGACCCTTACCTCGGCTCTGGCTCCTCCTGTCCTTCTGGCGGCTCTGTGTTGAGGGCGCGGTGGATTCTCTGCAAGCCCAGACAGAGGCTCCGTCGGGCTCACGGGAGGCTGCCCGGGCCCACCCGCGTGGCCCCGGCCCCTCACCTGGCTCGTGTGCAGCCAGTACTGCAGCTTGCTGCCCCTGCGGATGCGCGGGAGCACCAGGCGGTAGAAGCCGTGCTCGCCCAGGGAGCTGAGCAGAGCGCTGCCGAGCCCCAGGCAGAGCAGCACGAAGAGGCCCGAGAAGTGGTAGACGCCCACCTGCAGCGTCTGGGGGGGACACGTGGGCACCAACCCTTCACGGGCAGGGCCAGACCCGTGGGGAACCCTGGCTGGGGGTGGGACCCAGACTGGCCCAGAGAAGAGCCTGGGGCGGCGGAGCCGGACTGGGAGGCTGGCCTTCCACGTTGGGAGCCAGGTTTCCTGGGGAACGTGAGCTGGGGTTTCCTAGAAGTAGGAGTGCACACATCTGGGCAGTGGGCAGGGGGCTGACCACCTCACTTGAGGCCCATGCAGGCTCAGGGCCCCCCATGCCTAACCCCCACGCCGGCTCCTGGGCCCTCCCCCACCTCTGTGACAGCGAGGACGCGCTTCCCACAAGGCACCATCTTGTACCACTTGTCGTGCAGCAAGTCGATGAAACCGGAGGACTTGTAGCGGCTGATGAACTCGGACAGGATGGAGGTGAGTGGCGAGTTCTGAGGGAGTCCGATGCCGTAGCCTAGGGGGGACCAGGGACTGGGTTGGGGCCAGGCTCCCAGAGGAGTCGCCCCAGGGCCACCGGTCCCAGAGGCCCCTCACCCTCCATGGCGAAAGGCTTGCCCACGGTCAGCAGTTTACAGTCGGCGTCGATGGAGACCTCGTAGTCTAGGAGCGACTTATCCATGATGAAGGCGTTGAGCTTGGGGGGGTCGCTCCTGCGGGGGTCGGGCAGGGGGGTGAGAGGCCCCGCCGGCCCCGCCCACCCCGGCGCCCGCCCCGCCCCCAGGTGGCCGGCCCCGCCCGCCCCGGCGCCCGCCCCGCCCCTCTCCCCAGCTGGGCCTCACGTGAGCATGGCGACGCCGTGTGGCGTGGTGGGCGCGCTGTGGCGCCGCATGTGCGCGTACATGTCGGGGAAGCTCTTCTTGATGTAGGCCTCGGCGCTGCTCTCCCACACGGTGCCTACGCGGAAGCCCTGGGACGGGTGGTGCAGCTGCGGGGGCGGGCGGGCAGCTCGTTAGCGCGGGCGCTCGGCCCTGGCCTGCAGCTCCCCGCGCGCCCTGCTGCGTGCACCCTCCTGGGGCTGCCCGGCCCCCCCGGCCTCTCACCCAGCTTCTCCCGCAGCCGGCCCGCGTGGGGCCGGATCGCCTGGCGGCCCTTCTGAGCGCTCTGGGGGTTCAGCGGCACCCCTGCCCCACCCACTCGGCGCCGGGAGCTCCCCATTCGTGGTGTCACCCGACAGGGCCCACTGTCCCCGGGGCAGGATTGCCTGGGTGAGAGCCGCTGTTCTAAATGCCCACGCAGACCTGGCCCTGAACCCCAGAGCTCCTCCACGCTCCCCTGCGCTATCGCAGGAGTCCCTCCCGAGCAGGCCCCTACACCTGGCCTCCTGGGGCTTCCTGCCCCGCGAGTGGGCCCTGTACTTCCTCTTCTCTCCCGGTGTCTCCCGGAACCCGCCCGCGCTCAGCCCTCCGGGCCAGGCCCCTGCGCCCTGGCCTCCCAGGATGAGCGCGTGGTCACACTGACCCATGCCTCCTGATGTGGTACAGCGCTCCCCAAAAGCCAGACCTGGACTGGAGCCTCTAGAGCGGTGCCGTCTGGAACCTTCTGAGGAGACCCTCTGTGCTTGTGCTGTTCCCAGGCGGCTGTCGAGCACTTACGCTCAATGTCATGTTTAAAGTAGCCGCAAGTGGGGAGTGGCTAGCGCATCAGACAGCGCTGGGTCTAGGTTTTATTACCAATTTACAAACGGTATAGGGCCCAGGGTGCAGCAGAACAGGCTAAGCACCCTCCCAGGACACAGCCGGATCCAAACGGGGGCTGCTACCGGACAAAAACTGCTCCAGCAACCAGATTTCCAGGACACGGTGGGCGGGGAGGAAATCTGTCTGCAGTGTGTGCGTGTTTAGGACGCAGATTCAAACAAACCATGGGGGGGGGGGGGCGGTAAGACAACTGGGAGAAGGGGACCCTGATGTGTGTGAAAGCTTCCAGGGTGTTTATGGTGAAATGACAAGGAATCCAGCGGCACAGCTCTGCTCTGCTCACAGCCCTCCAGGGCTCCAGGGGCAAGTTCCGTCTCAGAAGGAACTGCCTTAGACCCCCTGCAGGATGTGCCCCGGGCCACCTCCTCCCACTCTGCTCCTGCCTGGGGCCTTTGCACCTGCTGTGCTGCTCTCGCAACATTCCTCCTTGATGTCGACATAAAGGTCCCTTGAATGTCACCCCCCTCCCAGAGGAATTCCTTGCCCCCGTTTGAGAAGATGGCCCTCCCACTACTCCCTGTGTCCCCACTCTGCCCTGTTTTCTCTCTGACACTGTATGGCCAACTCACACACCATCCAGATTGCTTATCTTGATTCTTGACACCTCCCCCTGCAGTGTGGAGATCTTCGCCTGTTTTGTCCCAGCTGGGCCCCTGATGCCTGGCACACCAAGCGCTCAATAAATGTTTTCAGGGGGCGCCTGGGTGGCTCAGTCGTTAAGCGTCTGCCTTCAGCTCAGGTCAGGGTCCCAGGGTCCTGGGATCGAGCCCCGCATCGGGCTCCCTGCTCAGCGGGAAGCCTGCTTCTCCCTCTCCCACTCCCCCTGCTTGTGTTCCCTCTCTCGCTGTGTCTCTCTCTGTCAAATAAATAAATAAAATATTTAAAAAAAAATAAAATAAATGCTTTCAGGAGCAGGCGGCCGCACGCGGCTGCATCTTGGGACGGGAGTTGGGGGAGTGGGTGACCTCCCAGCTTTGACCTCCAGGCCCCACAGCTGCCCACCTTGGGGTCATGGATCCCCGACAGCTCCAGGAAAGTCTTGTCCCCGACCATGACGGCGGCCAGGTTGGCGGTGTAACTGGAGAGCACGAGCAGGCAGAAGATGGCCCACAGGTTCATGAGGAGGCGCCCCGTGGGGCACTTGGGCGTCTTGCTGGAGACGGTGCGTCCGAAGAGGATGGCGTAGCAGAGGTTGAGGGCCGAAGAGTAGGAGAACACGGTGGCCCGGTTCCGGCCGCGGGGCGTGAGGCCGTAGGGGCTGCGCCACTCGTACAGCGTGAGGAAGAGCGCGGTGAGGTGCAGGGCAGCAAAGACGCCCAGCCACATGGACCAATGCAGCGGCCACGTGAAGGCGCCGATGGGCGAGGCCGTGTCCCGGGCCCGCACCATGATGCCCAGGCTGGTGGAGAAGAAGGGGCTGCTGAAGTCCACCACCTGGGAGCGGGCCGAGTTGATGCTGAAGCTGGTGACGGCCATGTGGGCCCTGCCGGCCAGCAGGTCACCCACCAGGCCGGTCCAGCGGCCGTCCCGCAGGGCACCGTACTTGCCGTCGGCCACGATGTACAGCTCGAAGTCGAAGGGCGTGTCCTCCGCCAGGCACTCCAGCAGGTCGATGCAGTAGCCGTAGCAGCACTTGCGGAGGGCGCGTGGCGCCGAGCCATTGGCCAGTGCGGCGAACAGCGCGTCCAGGGTGGCCGAGTCATTGGTGCCGGGGGCCAGGCACAGCTGCCCTGCGGGGCACTGTCCGTCCTCATCCGGCTCCCGGGCAAACACGAACGGATGCTCCACCAGCGTCACCACGCGCAGCCTGGGCCGGGCTCGGGCTCCCGGGGAGGGCGGGGGCCGTGCGGCCGCACCTCCCAGCTCTGACTCCAGCCGTCCGGCCCGCCAGCTGCCCACGGTGGCCCAGGCCGGGGCACCCCGCGGGTCCTGGCGCAAGCTCCACACTCGCAAGTACCGGGAGATGTGCACCTGGGAGGAGCCGGTCACCCACACGGGCCCGGTGCGGCCCCGGAAGGACGTGTTGGCCAGGAACCTGGGGGGCGGGCGGGGAGCAGGGGGAGCGGGGGGCCAGTGCCAGGCGGCTGGGGGTGGGGGTGGGGGGCAGGAGCCCTCCAGCCAAGCTCAGCCTCCGCTGGGCTCGCCCCCAGCACACGGCTGGGCACCACGGTGGATGCCGTGGTGTCCCCCCCACCAGACCCACGCCAGCCGGGCACCCACGCCAGGAAGGCAGTGACGAAGCCTCTGGCCCGAAGCCAACAGCTTCCGTCTTGAAACGCCCGGGTGGAGCCCCCGGGCGCCGGGATGCCGTTCGCCCTGCAGGGCTCCCGTGGGGTCCGGCGGGAACTCGGCCCTGCCCGCCTCCCCGTCTCCTTCCCCTGCCCTTCCTGTCTCTCTCAGAGCACCCTGAGGCCCTCACCCGAGCCCCCTCTCTGGCTCTGCTTCTGCCGGAGACGAACCCGCTTCCTGGTGAGGGGCCAACGCCTGGTATCCAGCAAGTGCCCAATAATGGTGCTTTCACGACTCACAGGCAGAGGCGACTGGATGTGGGGCCCGGGCACCCCCCTCCACACACACCCGGGTCCTCACTCACCGTGCCAAGAAGCGGCCTGAGGACTCCGGCCCAGCTGGCTGCGGGTCGTGGCAGCTGACTGCCGTGAGCAGGAGGGTGCGCTCCGGCTCCGCCCGGGCGGCGCTGCCCAGGGCTCGCACCACCAGCTCCACAGCGTCCCGGAGGGCGGCCTCCAGCGGGGGTCGGCCCCCCTCGCCCAGGGCCAGCAGCCCCAGGGGCAGGCCCTCCGTGGGCAGCGCGTCGGCGGACAGGGGCGTGCCCAGCAGCCAGCGGGGCCCGGGGGCCACGGCGTGCAGCACCTGCCGCGCGCGCGCTGGGCCGCAGCCCAGGAGTACGGCCGCCGGGGCTGGGGCCGAGCCCCCCGGAGGGGCCCCCAGGGGGGCCAGGCGTGCCTGCAGCCCCGCGTCGCCCGTGTCTGGCCGACTCAGGTCCAGCACCAGCTTCGGGGCCCTGCCGGCCCGGGCTGTCCAGAGGGCCACCAGGCCAGCAGGGTCCCGCACGCGGCAGAGCACCAGGCTGACGTCCTCCCAGGCGTGTGCCCGCACCACGGCCACCAGTGCGTCAAGCAGCGTCTCCAGGGGGCTGGCCCAGTCCAGCTGCAGGTGGAATGGGTTCTGGCGGGGGGCGGGGGGTCACAGTTAGGGCCGGAGACCTGTGACCCTCCATACCCTTCCCACCCCCATCAGTAGGTGTTCAATAAATAGACGTCGCCTTCAAAACTGGACGGCATGCCTGCCTCCTCCAGCCCACCCTGCTCTAAACCCTCTTTGTCTCCCCACTGCGAGCAGCACGAAGCCCAGCCTCCTTGGCCTGACATTCAGGGCCTCCTCTCCTGGCTCCAACCACCCTGGTAGTGCCCCGCTTTGAGGCTTTTTGCATTCCCCAGCTAGAATCCCTTTCTCTCTCTATGCCAGCCAACTCCTATACATTCTTCAAAACCCAGCTCCGTCGCCCCTCCTCTATTCAGACTTCCCTGGCAAGCCAGGGTTTTGAGGGGCCCCTCTGTGCCCAGTGGCGACCTGAAAGTTCTCCTGGACTTGCTTCTAGCCCGTGAAGGACGAGATAGATTGCCAGACCTCTAAGGTGTTGCACAGGTAGGGACAGGATGCCGAGGGCTGGGGCTGCTGCTTAATCCCTCCCAAAAGACGGACAGTTACAACTGCAGGGGCTCAGTTCCTGGAGGTGGCAGCAGAGGGCGCCACAGGCCTGGGTTTGGGTCCTGCATCTTCTCCCACAAGGTGGAGGCAGGGGGCGGGGGACGGGCCTTGACACAGGGTCGGCGGCGATAGCGAGACCCCAGGCCTCCTCTAGGGTCCGCGTCTCCCCTCCCTGAGGAGAAGGAAGCCCTGGAGGGGGCTTCGAGGTGGATTTGGAGGGCGGGAGGCCCCTACCAGACCCATGTCCCTACGTTGGGCCCCTCCCTGCTGTCCTGGGAAGGGGGTCTTTCGTGGGGACACCACGGGACACCCAGAGCCCTGTCACTCACCCTTTTCTCCTCCTTATCCCATTTTCTACTTATTCGGGCCCAAATCCAGGCCCGGGGGTGGAATCAAGGAGAGAATAAACTCCAAAGATGCGGAGCGTGGGGGGTGGAGGGGTTTGAGTGACAGCCCTCCCGGAGGAGGCTGGGAAGATGCTCAAGCAGCAGACCCCCGAACTGCACCCCGCAGAGATGAGGCAGGGATGGCCTGGGCCCTGCTTGGTGGGAACTGGGAGACGCCCTGTGAGCGGGGAAGGGGCCCTGCTCCACATGGGGATGGCTCCTCCGGCCATAAAGAGACGGTGGCCAGACTCCATCACCGAGGCCCAGGAAAGGGGTCTGCACGGGAGTGGCGCCCCCGGAGGGGGCCTCGTGTGGGTTTCACCATCCCGGGGCCAGAAGCATCTCACGGGGTCCGCCGCTGGTTCTGGGTTCCCTCGCTCTGGGGGCATCCGGGGTCCAGGGGTCCAGGGGTCCAGGTCCCGCGAGCCGCCCCAGGGACTCCTTCGTCTGGACTCCTGGGCAACCCCCGAGCGGGGGCGGGTGGGGGGCTCCGGTATCCGCGGTCCAGAAGTCCGGGTCCCGTGCGCCCCGGCGACTCTGGCGTCGGACCCCCAGCCCCGCGCCCAGGAGCGTCCCGGGGCCTCCCTCCTCCGGACCCCGGGCATCCCCGCGTACCGGGGCTCCGAGGGGCGCGCGCGCCTCCCGCCGCAGCACGCTGAGCACGGGGGTCTCGGTGGCGGCCGCCAGGAAGTGCAGCTGCAGCAGCTCGGGCCGCGCCTCCGGGAAGGCCAGCACGGCCGCCACGCCCGGGGCCTCCAGCGCCTGGCACAGGCCGCGGGCCAGCGAGGCGGGGTCGCGGGCAGGGGGCGCGGCGGCCACCAGCTCCAGGCTCAGGTTGTGCGGCAGCCGCGGCGCCAGGGCGGCCCGGGCCAGGGCAGCGCGAACGCGGGCGCGGGCGGCGGGCGCGCGGGGCAGCAGGACGCCCAGGCGCACCGAGCCCCCCAGGCGCGCCAGGACGCCGCACGGCTGCGGGTGGCCCCCGGCCGGGCCCGGCCCCAGCGCCAGCGCCAGGCAGAGCGACAGCGCCCGCACAAACTCCATCCCAAAGTTGCCGGCGGCGCGGCGGGGCGGAGCGCGCAGGAGGCGGACCTCCGCCCGGCCCCGCAGCTCGCTGTCCCGCCCCGCGGCGCCTCCCTCCCTGCGCGCCCCGGCGACCTGCGGCGGCCTCGCCCCTCCCGGCCCCCCGATGTCAGCAACCCACTAGGGAGGAGTGGGACCCACTCCCCAGGGCAGGAAACTGAGGCTCACATGACCACACCGCGCGGGGGGGTGGGGGTGGGGTGTGGCACCTGACCACTGCTCTTCCCAGCGCCTTGCCAGGTGAGTTATCTCCCCATTCTACGGATGAGAAAACCGAGGCTTAGCACCAGGAAGAGATTTTGTGTCACATCAGTCCCCACACTCATCCCTGTTCCATTCCAGGACCCCCCATGCCCTCTCCAGCCTGAGAACATGGCCCATCGCTGTCAGGGAAACTGAGGCCCAGGAGGGGTCAGTTTGCCTCCCTGGTCACAC
The DNA here is from genome assembly GCF_004348235.1 of Phoca vitulina. Taxonomy (NCBI): domain Eukaryota; kingdom Metazoa; phylum Chordata; class Mammalia; order Carnivora; family Phocidae; genus Phoca; species Phoca vitulina. Next base: position 512,301 of record NW_022589784.1, on the reverse strand, counting down.
AGCAGTACCGCCCACCTCCAGGTCTACCTCGGCCAACCCATCTGAGTGCGCTCTAACGTCGTGTGCACCCTGGGAAACAGGTAGATACGTCTGATGGGAACCTGTAGGGCACATCTCCTGCCTTCCCATTGCTGGCAGGTAACTTGGAGCAGAGAACTCCTCCTCACCCTTCAGGACCCAATGCCAAATGCCCCTGCTCTGAAAAACACTTCCTGTTTGTCCCCCAGAACTTCCTCCCTACCCTCCCCCTGCCTACATTATCACATGCTGTCAAATTTTTGTTGGTTCTTCTGCTCTCTTACTTAGTGGCCATCCTCCCCCACTCAACTGTGGGAGGGCAAGAGTGGGTCTGGCTTGTTAATGCTGTCTCCAATGCTTGCATACAGTAGGCACTCTATAATTGCTCGTTGCATGAGCTCAGACAAGGACACTGTCCACTGCTCCAGAAGCTTCTGCAGCTCCCGGCCATGTACCATCCCCCAAGCCTTCTCTCGTGTTCTCTGCGCCGTCTCGCCCTGGACGACCGGGGTTCTTCTTGTGGCCCTGGTATGCAGCACGTCCTCAATGACCACTGGCTGAGCCAGGCCCAGCAGCGCCCTGCACGGACTTCCCTCCTCCCGTCCGCCCCAGAGGGGTGCAGCGGAGAAAACCAAGGCAGTCCCAAGATGCCTCGGGGCCCAGGGCAGCCGCTCTGGCACAGAACGTTCCAGGGCTAATGAGTGAACGTCCACTCGGTGGATTTGTCACACACACAACTGTCTCCTTTTGGAGCCAGCACCGGAGAGACAGGGATAAAACTCCATCTGATGAATAAAAATGCCAACTGCCAGACAACAGCAGGGATCACAGTTTGGGGTGAGTCAGGGGAGCCGCATGGCTGGGTTCTGGCTGCCGAGGCCACAACGTCCAGCCACCTGGCCAGGCATCCCAGGATGGGGAGGGTCCCCAATTGCCAGCCCCTCCCCACCTGAGGCCACCGTCCTGCCAGGGGCCCCTCGCACCAGGGAGCCCAGCCATGTGCCCTGGTCCTGGCTGAGTCCTCAGGGACCACCAGGGTCTCATCCCACCCTGCGGTGACGTCCCTCTGACAGCAGGACTCCTCAGAATTGGGGATCCGTCTGGCTCGGGGACACTCAGGCGGCAGACATTGCTGCATTGGTTCTGGGAGGCAGCTGAGCACCAGCCTCTTCTGCATCCCGTCCCCTCCACTGTCAGAGGCAGTGAAGAAGGACCTGGGTCATCTTTCTGTCTGTGTGGACAGGACTCCTCTGGGGACCTCCTGGGAGTGGGGTCCTGTGGGATGTGTCCTTCGGGGTCTGGCTCCTCTCGCTGAGCCCAGTGCCCCCAGGGTCCCTCCACGTCGTGGCAGGTGTCAGGGTCCCTTCCTTCCTGAGGCTGGAGCGTGTTCCCGCGTGGGGACAGACCACGCCGTGTGTATCCTTCATCCACGGACACTGGGTTTGCTTCCACCTTTCGGTGATTATAAATCCTGCTGCATGCACACGGGGGTGCAAATACCTTTTTGAACCCCGACTTCCATTTCTTTTTTTTTTTAAGATTTTATTTATTTGACAGGAGAGAGACAGCGAGAGAGGGAACACAAGCAGGGGGAGTGGGAGAGGGAGAAGCAGGCTTCCCGCCGAGCAGGGAGCCCGATGCGGGGCTCGATCCCAGGACCCTGGGACCATGACCTGAGCCGAAGGCAGACGCTTAACGACTGAGCCACCCAGGCGCCCCCCGACTTCCATTTCTTTTGGGTGAGTACCCAGAAGTGGAAGTGCTGGGGGATACGGCGATTCTGTTTGAGGTCCCCCAGGCTGTCTGCTACACCGGCTGCCCATCTCGTGTTCCCCCTGCCCGAGGGGGCCAGGCTACGGTTTCTCCTTCTCCACCCGCGGTCTGAGGTGCAGCGCGGTCAGCACACACAGGACGCCCACAAACACCGGGCGCTGCCAGCATCTTCTCCTCTGGCCACGACTGCCCACGATTTAGGGTCAGATCGTGCTTGCACGAGACACGTCCGTAACCTCAGCCTGGACGAGAGCGCGCCCTTTGCTGCGAGCCCCGCACCGGGCAGGCAGCCATCCTGCTGGACGCCAGCCGTGTGCGGGCTCCCCAAGGCTCCTTGCAGACCTGGAGAGGGCATGTCCCCGCTTACCCACAGGGAAACCGAGTCTGGGGCCCAGGTGCGGCGTGTCCAAGGCCGCGTGGTGATGGAGGGGAAATCAGTGGGCGCCCCCCGCCCCGTGTCCTCCCGCCACAGGCCTGCAGCAGGGCGTCCAACTTCCTCCCGCCGTGGCCACAGAGGGAGCATGGGCAACCTTCCAGGTGGGCACTGGAGACAATGTGGGCACGGAGACCATCTGCATGGCGATGCGCCAGGCCGTCCAGGTGTCCCCTGCTGCCCTCAGATCACAGCACCCCCCACCCCCCAGGAGCCCCGCGGTCACCTCCGCCCCCATCCGCAGGGTGGGAGGGGACGACACAGCTGGAGGAAATCCGGGACCCACCAAGTGGGCAGCTGAGGGTCCAGGGCAGTGCTGGGGGGGGCCTCTGACTGTGTGAATCCTCGGGGCATGAGGGCCAGGGGGGTACAGCACCTCCCAGACAGAGGTCGAAATCCCCAGCCCGTCTCATGGCCCCTTCCCAGCACCAGGCCCCCAGAACAAGCCACACGGCTCCTTCCAAAACGTTTAATGACGTAAGCCGTGCGGGCAGCTGAGGCCACACGGAGGCCCACAGGCACCGAGGGGCTTGGAGGGGCTCTCGCCAGGACCTGGGCACGTGAGCTGGGTAAAGACCCTGAGGAGTCTCAGCCAAACCTGAAGCTGTCCCCTTCCCTCCAGACCTTCTGGACACCAAGCGGCGAGGACAGACTGGGCCCAGCCCGCAGATGGGAACATGGAGACCCCAGTGCTCTGGCGCGCTCTGGGGTGGGGGACGGAGCGCTAGGCCCCCAGCCCTGTGCGGGCCGGCACCGTCAGGACCTGGCCAAGCCCCTTCCTGCTGTGACCCCTCCCCATCCTGGCCTTGAGGGCCGCTCCGTGGGGTGGGGGCTTATGGAGTGATGTCCCCAGTTAGCCAGCTGGGCCCCTCACCTGGCACGGATGGGGCAGCCCCCCTCATGCCCCACCTCCGCTGCAGTGCGGCTGGACCCCTGGCCAGGGCACAGAGCCCGAGGAAGGGGCCGTCCCTCCGCCCGAGAGCACAAACCCAGCATAGACTACAGGTTCCAGCTGCAGCTCGCACAGCACCTGCTCAATCACACGGGTTTTCTGCACCATTAAGCCAGGCTGTTAGTCAGGGACAGCTTTCTGGAAGGTTCCAAGGATTGCTTCGGAGCCCACTGTCTGGGCCAGGCTCCAGGTGCTGGCAGGCTGCAGGTCGTGTCCCCAGGGCAGTAGGGACACCTGGCCTCCCTCAGACCCTTTGTGCCAACAGGAAACATCACTGAGCTGCGTGGGCACGCATCCCTCTTGGAGAACCCCGGCCCAGGACTGGCCACCACCCGAGCTGGCTGCCCCGACCCAGCTTGGGGGGATCCTTGGGAGGCCATCAGAGGAACGGGACCGGACCACACTGCTCTCTCTGAACCACCTCCCGCCCCCTCCCACCGAGTATCACCCAGCCCTCACGGCTGAGCCAAAGCCCTGGGGCAGCCGACAAGCGTCTGAAGTCTGAGAACCATGGCTTCTGGGCACTAAGTTTTAAAAACTGGGCCCAGCGGGTTCTGCTGAGACAGGTCCTGCTACGAGTCCTGGCGGACGCGGGAGCTGCGGCGGCCCCCCCGGCACACAGATAGGCCCAGAGAAAAGGGGCTTTTAGTTCTTTTGTTAAAAACAGAACAGCACCAAGAGGCCACAGCAAACACCAGTGGCCCAATGCCTGGAGACACAAGTGCTCGTGGGGCTGAAAGCTCCCAGCAGGTCTCCCTGCAGGGGCGGGGGACGCAGGGGCCGCCAGGCCGCAGGCCGGGCTCACTTGGCAGGCCGGGTGATGATGCGCGTGGAGAAGTCGAACAGGTCGCGGTTGACCTTGCGCAGATTCCGCACCTCGTCCTCCAGCTCGGCCACGCGGATCCGCAGCTGGTTCTGGCCGCCCAGGACGCTCTGCGGAGGGACGGGGGCTCAGAGGTGAGGGAGCGGGGCGCTGTCCCCGCGTCGCACCCCACAGTCCCCGCCCCCTCCCCCAGGGCAGGGCTGCAGCCCACCTTCTCCATCGTGCTGCTCATCACCCCGAGCAACTGCTCTGCCCTCTCCAGGTGGCTGGGCTCCGAACCCTGCAACACAGGAGAGTCTGTGTCCGTGGCCCGGGACCCCGGGCGGCGCCCCCGTGAGGGAGACGCCGGACACGCACTGACCCAAGGGGGGACTGGGGTATGGCGCCCCCACCCTTGGGGGAGGGGGGCTGATGTCTCTGTCGAGGCCGCGGGCTCCGACCCCCACGCTCCCATCCGCTCCCTGCGCCAGGACTCTGCCCGACCAGGCCCGCGGGCAGCTTGCCGGCCCGGCCCAGCGACATGGCAGCAGGGAGGCGGTCTGTCTCCGGCCGGACAGCGTCTGGCACGCCGCCCTCGGCCGGCAGACGGGTGCTCAGCAGAGCCAGACGTCAAGCTATCCGCAGGAGGACTGTGGACACCCCCCCACCCCCGACTTCGAGAGGCTCGGCACGGAGACCGCGGAAGACAGAGCACAGCCTGAAGACAGGCAGGGGCCCCTCGGCCTGGGGGGCGGACGGGCCGTCCCCAGAGGCCCCCAGGCTGCGGCCAGGGGTATGAGTGCCCTGCTACTCCGCCCACGGTGGCCGGACACCCGGCGCCTCCAGGTCCAGCTCTGCTCCCGAACGCGCCCTGGCGCACAGCGCACGTCCGCTCCGAGCTTCCCGCCTTCCTCCCAGCGGAGGGCCCCCGTGCGCGCGTCAGCCGCCACCACGGCCCCCGCAGGGCGTCAAGAGCCGCCCGGAGCAGGCGCTGGGCCCGCAGGGTCTCGCTGAGGCCCGGGCAGGTGTCCCGTGGGGGGGCAGTGCCTACCTGCTGGTGGAGACCCAGGCGCAGCGTGAAGCCCCCGCGGTGCGGCTCATCCCCGTGCTCGGCGCCCAGAAGGTGCTTGTTGAAATGGGGCAGGGGCAGGCCTGGCCTGAAGTCTGAGCTCAGCATGCTGACGGGCGCCAGCATGATGGAGGCGTTGGTCACGGGGCCTGCGTGGGGGGGGGGTGTCACGGTCACGACCCACCTCCCCCGCCAGGCCCCCCAGCGGTCCGAGAGCGGTGGCGCCCACCCCCCCACGGCGCCAGGCCCTGCGGCGGCGCGCGGGTCCAGACAACGCTGCCGTGCCCACCCGGGGAGAGCCACGGCCTCCAAGAGGGGAGGAGGAGCCGGCCGTCCCGGGGCCCATTTCCAGGGCGCCTCACCTTTGAGGGTGACCGTCCTGACGCACTGCTTGCTCTGGACGTCCCAGAGACGCACGGTCTCGTCGTGGGAGCCCGAGAGCAGCACGCTGCCGTCGGCAGACACGGACAGGCAGGTCACCTGGTTCCTGCGGGTGGACAAGGTGACCCCGAGCCCACCGCGAGAGAACAGGGCCCCTCCCGCGCCCACCCCAGCGTCCACAGACCCCGGCCCGCACCTGTGCCCTCTGAACACCTTGCCGCTGTCCCGCTCCGGCTGGAAGCTCTTCTCTCTCTGCCCAGGCTGTGGAGGCCAAGGGGGCCCGTCAGCCATGTCGGCCACGTCCACCCTGGGGCCCACGGACCCCCGGCTGCCGCTGCCACTCACCCAGGTGCAGAGGTCCACCTGGAAGATGGCGCCGTCGCTGCCTCCACAGAAGAGGTGGTGCTCGGCCAGGTCCATGGTCACGGCCATGATGCCCACATCAAAGAGCACGGACAGGAGCAGCTCGCCTGATGAGACCTCCCACAGCTGGGGGTGCGGGTGGGTGTGGGACAGACCCGGAGACTCTGGACCCCCGGGGAACCGGGACCACAGCCACCACCCACGGGGCCCCGGGGGCTGGGACTCAGCCTGCCCCTCATGCCCGTGACCCCTGTGTTAGCGGCTGTCGGCCCCCGCCCATGGCGAAGCCCCAAGGGCCAGGGTGCCCTCAAATCCCCCGAGGTTTGGCCAGGGAGCTGCCAGGTACAGGCAGCCAAGTGCGAATTTCCAAGCCGACACACGCCTGGACCGTCCACCCGCTGGCCGTCCTTGAGGCCGGAAGCACCAGGGGGATTCAGAGCTGTCTGGAGCTGCCAGGGAAGGAGGCCATTCACGGGCTCAGGCTGGCCAAGAACCCGTCAGCCGCCAGGGCATGACTCACAGATCCACTTGCGGTGTGGGGGCCCTACCTTCACTGTCTGGTCCAGGGAGGAGGTGGCCACCCGGGCCAGGGGCCCCCCAAAGCCACAGTGCAGGTCTGTGATGGGGAGGGTGTGGCGAGACCAGACGTGCCGGGGGGATGGGGTCCTGGCGGGGTCCACCTGCAGCACGCTGTGCGGAGGGCACGGACCTCAGCGGGGGGAGCCCACGTCCCCTTGCGCCCACGTGGCCACCAGGCCCCCCAAGCTCTCAGATGGCTCCCCCCCGCCCTCCCGCCCTGCGGCCAGACCCAGAGCCCGAGGGGCGCATCCTCCACCTGCACAGGCCCCACACCAGCACCAGGCAGTCCTTGCCCCCCGACAGGAAGTGGCTGCTGTCCCCCGTGAACTGCAGGCACGACACGTCCTGGTAGTGGCGGCTCAGGATGACCAGGAGGCTCCCCGTGGAGACCTGCGGAGGGCGCACCCAGGTCAGCGGGAGACCCGGCGCCGCGCCCGCCCCCCACTGCCAGGTCAGCTGGGGGCACTGGGCGACAGCCTGCAGGCGGTCTGGAAGGGACCCCCAGGCTTGGTGGGCCGGGCCTCCTCCCAGCTGTCCTGCCTGTGCCTGTCCCCATTATGTCCCCAAGTGGATGACGGCCCTATTTGAGCTTCCACCCCCTTGTTCCGTCACCCTGACCTCCAAGTCCTGGGCGTCAGGTGGCCCGAGGACCCCTGTCCAGTACAAGGCGAGGGAGTGATGTCACCACGGCCCTGGGGAGGGCAGGGGCCGTCTGCGTGGACCAGAGTGACCACAGGAGGCTATTGAAAGTGTGGGCCCCTCCGTTCAGGACCAGCTGGACCTGGGACCCAGGAGCAGGAAGTCACTGTCTTCAGAGGCCACCGGGTGGGGATGGGCCAGTGTGGGGCTGAGGGAAGGGGGAAGCCCCAGGTGGCAGGGACAGGTGAGCCCATCACACCACCTGGGCAGTGGGGTGGGCTGGGGGGCCCAGATTCCGTTGTGAGTTCAGCTGCGTTCCCCTAGCACACATGTTCACACCCTAACTCCTGGGACCAGGCCTTACTCGCATAAAGGGTCTTTGCAGGTCTAACCAGTTCAGACTGAGGTCACGCTGGAGTACGGTGGCCCTAAACCTAACGAGTGGCATCCTTACAAGAGGAAAACCTAGAGGGACACGCATGCTTTCCCCCTGAGGATTTCCAGCTTCCCTCCTCATCCTCATCCACACAGAGGGAAGGGGGGAAAGGGGGACAGTGGCTGATACCTGAGTCAGGCCCTCAGCCTGAGCTGCCGCCTCGGGTTGGCTGTGGGGGGCGCCCCTGTGGTCACGGCTCACACCAGCCAGGAAAGCTCCAAGGAGGAACCAGGCTCAGACAACAGCCCTCAAGCGAAGACCTAAGATGCCCCTCATCGGCAGAGGAGACGCTGCTTTCTGCCCTCCGCACCACGGCAAGGATTTCTACCGTGATGGGCAACCTTTGAGGAACCCCCTGCCTCAGTTTCCCTCCCTGCACCACAGCAACTGCTTCCTAGTTTTAGAATCATGTACTGGGGTTTAACAGTCCCCAGAATGAAATAACTAGGTCCCCTCACATCTCTGTGGTGCTCTGAGACGTCTGGGGGAAGGACAAAGGTCGATTCACAGGTGTGGACAAACTCAAGAAAGGAAGAGCGTGGTCGTGTCTCCATCTTCCGGCCCCAAACCCTACATGGTCTGTGCAGGTGGTGAGGTGGGTCTCTCCCGCCCACACATAACCAAATGTTGGTGACAACACACCCTAATTTTCTAAAAAAAGATTTTATTTTTTTGACAGAGAGGGGAGGGGGAGAGCATGCAAGAGCAGGGGGGAGGACCAAGGGGCGAGGGAGAAACAGACTCCCCGCTGAGCAGGGAGCCCGATGTGGGGCTTGATCCCAGGACCCTGAGATCATGACCTGAGCCGAAGGCAGATGCTCAGCCCACTTTGAGCCACCCAGGTGCCCATAACACGACCTAATTAGCCTGCAGACCAAATCCCACTACCTTGGTTTTATACCTCCTCTTACCTCCCACAGGTATATGCTCTCTGCAATCCCCGCCAGGACATAGAGGCCATTGGGTGATGTGGTCAGACAGGTGACAGGCCCAGGGCACATGATCTTCTGCTGGAGCTGGTCCTAGAGAGACATAAGAAGCCTCTGAGCTTCACGTGGAACTCAGGAGCTAGGGGACAGCGGGGAGAAAATTCCGAGGGAGCCAGAAAGAGGAGCAGGAACAAGGGCGGTTTGAACAAATCAAAGCTCAATCAAGAAGGTATCTGCTCCAGCAGATGGAAGGGGAGGCCTGCAGACTGTCGGATAAAAGCACAATGGTGCTTACTCTGGGGAGGGGGGGTGGTCAAGGCACAGAGGGTCCAGGAAGGAGCTGAGAGAGAGCCTAATGGCCACAATCATGCCTTCCCTAAGGTCTGGCCTGTGATCCTGACCCTCACTTTCCTCATCTGATGGAAAAACTTCACGACTGTGTGCAGGTCACACCAGGCAAAGTCAGAGGACAGAGCTTGTGCCAAGACTTCAGCTGGCAGAACTGGGCAGCTGCAAGCTTCACAGGCTGCATTTTGGATGGATTGTTTTTTGTTTTTAAGATTTTATTTATTTATCTGACAGAGAGAGAGACAGCGCGCACACAAGCAGGGGGAGCAGCAGAGGGAGAGGGAGAAGCAGGCTTCCCGCAGAGCAGGGAACCTGATGTGGGGCTCAATCCCAGGACCCTGGGATCATGACCTGAGCCGAAGGCAGACGCCTAACCGCTGAGCCATCCAGGTACCCCTGCATTTTGGGTGTTTTAAGAAGAGACCCACGGGCCCTTATGGGGAAGGGCAGTACTCCCTTTGGGGGAAATAAATGCATCACCCTCCCGGGCCTCGCACATTCACCTTCCAAGACCAAGAGACCCACGAACTCCAAATGAGAGTCCTCCCTTTAACTAAATTTCGCGCCCCAAGGGCTCTCCCCAGTTCCCCAGCCCATCAAGAACGGTTGCCCCAAAGACCCGCACCCCACTCTCCCCGAGGAGCCCACCCTCAGCCCTGCGCGCGCGCAGCGCCCTAAATGATCCCACCCGCCGGGCGCGCACCTCCCTCCTCCAAACCGCCCCCAGACCCGCGCAGGCGCAGCACACCCTAACCGAGACTCCCCATCCCCACCCCGGTTCAGGGAGCGTGCTGCCCCCACCGACCCTTCCCCGGACCCCACTTTCGGGCGCCCCGCGCACTCTCCACGAAGCCCGGGCCGGGGCGCGCGCCGCCGCACCTTCCGCTGCAGCTCCCAGGCGCTGATGTAGTTCTTGCCCAGCTGCGCCGCCAGCAGGTACTCGCCATTGAGCAGCGCCAGGCCGCGGGGTCCGGCCTGGCCGCCGCGATACGTGAGCAAATTGGCGCCCGAATGCAGCTCCCACACCACGCAGCTCCACAGCTGGGCCGCCGAGTCCGTACACACGGCCACTTCCATGGGAGCCGCCATCTTGCCGCCTGCAACGCCCCGGAAGTGCGTCACGCCAGCGAGACTCGGGCCCCTGCGCCGCGGGGCTAGAGCGCCGCCCACGTTGCGCCGCCCGGGGCGGCTGCGCGAGCAGCCGGGCGCTGACCACGTGCTCCGAGCGGGGCCCTCCCTGCGACCCGCGCTTCCTCCCTCGCTCGGCGGCGAGTCGGGGGGCGCACGCCTGGCTGGGGATTTTAGGGGGAGCCCGCGCCCCCAAGTAGTTGTGGAGGGCATGGCTCGGGGTCCCCTGCAGCCTGCAGGTCTGGCCTGGCCGTTCCCGCTGGGCCTTTTCCCCGAGTGACCTACCCTCTCGGATCCCTTTATTTTTAGTGTGCAGATAATAAAGGGCCGACGCACAGGCCTCGGTAATGCCTCGCACGTAAACACGTCCTACGTGCCGGACAGAGCTGCCGCGTGCTCGCGGACCCCCCGTCCGCCGCCCCCGGACCCCGCGCGGGGTCCTCGGGTCACAGCCGCCAGCCCAGGCCGTGTCTCAAAACAGCGCCTCTGAAGAACGCGGACGAGTTAGAATCCACTCGGGAGGGGAGAGCGCGTGACTGTCCGGCATTGCGGGGTGCGGGGGGCTGCCACCGGGCCCGAAGCCCCCGCCCCCAAGCCGCGGGCGGCTCGCGGGAGCGGGCGAGCCGGCCCAGAGCAGGACGGAGCTCCGGGGTCTCCCGGCCCCGCGCCGCGGTCCAGGAGAGGCCGGGCGGACAACCGCCTGAACGAGCCCCGGGCGCTCGCCGGGGGCGCGGGGAATCCGCAGCCGCAGGCCCGGCCGCCGGGTGGCAGGCGCGAGCCTCCGAGCGGGAGGCCGGACCCGGAAGGGGCTTCTGCCGCGGATGCTGCGCCCAGGCGTGGGGCCGCGGCAGGAGCAGTTACGGGGAGGAAGGGGTGTCACGGGGGCCTGCCTCGTTTGGGGGTCTGGAGGAGGGGCTTCCCAGAGCAGGTGTCGCTTGAGCAGGGAACTAACAACTTGGAGAGCAAGGTGGGCAGAGGCATGTGCAAAGGCCCTGAGGCCGACCCTGGAGGATGGAGCTGGGCAATGCGGGGCCTGTCAGGCAGTGGGGAGCCTGGATTTCATTTCACCCTGGGGTGGGCGAGGAGGCATAAGAGACTTAAGGACTCTTGTAAGTTGCGGAGAGCCGAGTGTGCGAGCCCCCAGCAGCTGCCAGATGGGGACACTCAGGCGGGGCTTCCTGGTTCAAAGACGGGTTGCAGGTAGAAACAGGGGTCCTGATTTCCACCCCCAGAACCAGCTAATGCCCCCGCTTCCTCAAGTGTTGTTTTTAAAGTGTGAATAAGGAAAACAAAACACCGGGAATGCTAACTTATGCTTTCCAAACATGGGTTTCCCAAAATCACACCTTTCTTTGAATCCTGAACCCCTGGCACTCTGGAATCCTGTTTGAGAATGACCACGCCGTGTGTCTCCTAGGAGTGGGCCCAGGTGGCCAGGCGGCCTTTCTTCTAAAGACCAACTCAGGACTTGAATCTGCACTTCTGACCCGTGGAGCAAATCACAGTGATGCTCTGGGCCTCAGTTTCCCCACACGCACCACAGGGACACTGTGGTTTCCCACAGCCGTGGAATTTGGGTCCTGGGTCTGTCTCTCCTTCCGGGAGGCCTGAGGTTTCCAAGTTCCTGGATGCCAGGACACGGGGGCAGGCCCAGCAGACGTGGGTCACAGGGCTGTAAGCTTGGTGCCCACAGCGTGCTGGTGGTGGGCGCTCCCGTAGGGGCAGGCGCTGGCGTGGAAAGCACAGCTGGATTGCAGTGCTGGCCTTTCACAGGCCTCCTTCCCCTGCGCTCCTCCCAGGAGGTCAGAGGTCACCCCACCCCCAGCCCAGCGAGCGTGGAATGAGGACAGACCAGTTGTGTCAGAAGAGGCAGGACAACAGCCACACTTTGGGGGGCGTCTAGGACCACCCAGTCGCCAGACCTCCTTGGTGCCAGCTGGGTGGGTGCCTGGTCCCAAATCCAAGGCTGGGAGGGTGTGGCTGTAGCAGCAGAAGCAGGATGGGGGAAACTGAGGCACAGACGCATTCCCTCCCCCCCGCCCAGTCTAAGCCCTGAATTCTTCGTTTATTCTTTTTCCATTATTGAGCACCTTTTTGCGGGCAGTGGGGACACAGTGAAGAACCAGAGCAGACCCCACTGTTCTGGCGTCCCAGCCCAGGGGCACCTTCCTTCCTCGGGGGCAGCCCCCGTCATGTGCACCAACGATAGGAGGGAAGGAGGATGACTCAGGTGAAAACCCTCTCCTTGTTCCGGCCGCGGCTCCAAACCCTGGCTCCTTGCAGGCTCCCTCAGCTCTGCTAATCAGGTTTTGAATGTTTCCTCCCGGAGCCTCGTCGGGCCTCGGCAGAAGCTCCGAAGCCCAAGAGGCAGGAGCTGATGGGCTCTGGGAAGCCGGGAGGGCCATGGGGGGGCCTGAGCCCTCCCTGGCGCCCCTGGGACTGTGTGACCTCAGGGCCTCCTGGCCCCTCTCTGGGCCTCTTCAGCGGAGGAATGAAGATGTGGACTGGCTGAGCCAGTTTGCAAGAAAGGGTTTTCCTTTTTTTAAATAATTTTTCCTTTATCTTCTGGGGCGGGAGGAGAGAGCCCTGAGAGGCGGGTGGAGCCACCGGCCCTCTGACCTCTCCTGGTCCCCCAGGCCCCTGGACGCTGGGACCAAGACGCAGCTGACTCATTTCTGACAGGAGTGGAAATGCCGTGGATGAAATGGGCCACGGAGGCGCATGGGACCCTTCCGGCTGTGACAGGAGGGGCAGCTGGTTCTCCCTCACTCCTAGTGCAGCCCTGGGGGCTGACCCAGGCGGGAGGGACTGGCCGGGGCCGGCCCGGGCCGGTCCTGGTGGTAGGGGAGCCAGATGGCAGGAGGCTGGGCCTGCCCACGGTCCAGCCAAGCTGACCTTGAGCCCGTCACACACTCTGTGGCGGGGGGGTGTGGGTCCGAGGGTAAATGGATTAGACACCCCAGAAAATCTCTTCCAGCCCAAATTCTGCAGTGCTGCTGTGGTTTGGGTTTGGAGGCAGAGAACACAGGATTTCCCTTCCAAACATTCTGAGCCCAGGGGTTGCAAACTGCAGCCCGAGAGACATTTTCCTTCTTAAAATTATTTTTCCTTTATCTCCTGGATAAAAAGCGGGGGGAACCGCTTTGGGGCTACACCTACTGAATCGTAAAATGTGAACAGGTGAGCCAGACCCCAGCGGGAAGGCTGCTGGGGCACACAGGCTGGGTCCCTGTCTCAGAAGCCTGCAGAGGGCCCGGTGGGATGGTGGGGTGGGGGGGCTTTCTTCAGGTGCCCCTCTCCTGCCATGTAGGGTCATGGAGCGCGCCGAGCCGAGGGGGTGACCCCAGGGGGCACAGGAACGGACGAAGCACACACATGACTCCGTGTCACAGAGGGTGACAAGGGGCTTGCCCGGCACACAGGGAAAGGACGACCCAGGCAGTGGGAAAGAGCTCTTGCAAAGGCCCAGAGGAAGGCCCAGCGAGGAGGGGGCAGACCACACACCCCAGGGGCTTGGGTTCGGAGTGACAGTGGCATCAGAAGGCAGGAGACCTAGCCAAGGGGCTGGGGGACAGGCTAGGGCACCCCTGGCCCTGCCACCTCTGTTCTCCCCGAATCCCTAAACATACACTTTGCACCAGGGCCCCCCGGACGTGTGATGGCCACACACACCCCCACTTGAAGACCCAGGGCCTGTCCCTTGGGCGCCGTCCCTGCTGCAGGATGGAGGGGTTATGGACCCTGGGCCCACGGCCCCTGGGACCCAGACACACCCAAAAAAACCACCACAGGAGGCATTTTCTGTTAAAAGTCAGAAGTGTTTTGTCTTGTTTTAATATCTCATCAGCTTTACAGGGTTACAATTGTCTTAAATATTTCTGAAGTTTAAATACAATCTGCATAATAATGTTATAAAATGTAAACTTTCAGTGTTCTTTTAAATTTCAAAATCACACACTTTTTTTTTCTTCTTTGTTTTTTTTTCTTTTTTTTTGGTCTTTTGTCCTTTTTTTTTTTTTTTTTCCCCTTTTAATACCTGAATGTTCTGCAAAAACTGAAATTGGTACAGGCCGCCCTGGCCAGGGCGACAAGGCCAGGCCCGGCCAGAGGTAGAGTCGTTTAAACCTTTTTTTTAAAAAGTTTTTTTTCACTTTAACCTGAGTGCCGGCGCAGTACTCACGCCGTCTGACAAACCCCAGAGAAACTGAAATTTCACATGTCAGGAATGAAAGGCTGAATTCATGGTTGCCAAGAAAAAAATGCAAAAGCAAAATTAAAGGGGGGGGGGAGGACAAAGTGGACAAAAGTGATAAAAATGGGAAAGTGAGTGTACAAATGCAGAACTATGGAAAGTAACCCGCCGTCCCACCCTGCATGCCCAGCCCCCAGCTCAGGGGTCCCACGGAAGATTCTGGAAGCAACACCTCCAGCAGGGGAGCCCCAGCGAGCCCCTCTCCACCCTGAGTTTGGGGTCTCCGCCCTCGCAGTGCCGCGAAGCCCACTCGGGAACGACCCTCACAGAACCAAGGGCAGAGACAGTTGCCCCCGTCCATCCGCACCTGGGTTTGCATAAGGGGGCGCTGATGTGCACCCCAGAAACCCTCCCCTTCCCTAAGCCCCAGGGACAGGAGGGGCGGGGGCTGGATGGGGCACCAAAGGCAGAGGCAGGGGAGGACCCCGCTCGCGTTCCCAGCTCAGGTGGGTGCCCCCCAGCACAGCCGCCCCCTGGCTGGCCTGGAGCGGGGGACTGGGCCCCATGCCCCGCCCCCACCCGTCCCCTACAATCATCACTTGAACAGCAGGCCACACCCTGAGTTACATCCGGGAGGCCACATCGACCCGCGACACAACACCGGTCCGCACACACACGAACAAGGCGGGCGTACGGGCCTTCCAGGTGGAGGGGCCCCACGGGGAGGGTGGGGCGAGGGGAGAGCCAGGGCACGGGGTTTGGCATCAAGAGTCAGGCCTGAGGTAGAAAGAAACACGCTGCAGACCCCCCCCCCACGAGGGCGTGACCGGGGAACCTGAAGGCCTCGGGCCAGGGCGCCCACGGGTCAGGCTGGGGTGAGAGGAGGGGGGGCTTCTGTGTGTGGAGCCGGATTGTGCCTGGGGACAAAGAGATCCCCTCCCACCATGATTGTGCTGCTGCCGCGAGAGAGGGAAGGGCAGAACCTTCCAGAAGGAAAAGCAGAGAGGAGACCCCGCTCCTGGAAGGCTGGGGGGTGGAGTGTCAAGGACCCTGAGATATTCCAAAGACACAGCACAGCCCCACACAAAGGAAAATCCAGCCTTGGGGGCCCAGGACCCTCCCTCCTCGGGTCTCCCGGGGGAGGATGCCTGGTCCATCAGGGAGAGGGGGAGGCTGGTGCTGCCCCCCCCTCGTTAGGCCGGGCTCCTGAGCCCAATTAGAGAATACAGGCTCACCCTGGCAACAGCTGAGTCAGTGCCCCCCCCCAACAACAATCCCACTGGGCGGCGTGAAGAGCACTACCTAACACCACCTGGTCCGCGGGGACCCAGCGGGTGCCAAGAGAGCCCCCCACCCGCCTGGGCATTAGGGCAGACGGTGCTCACCAAGACCACCGCCAGCCCCTGGAATAACCTCCCACCAGCCATGTCCCCCCGCCGACACCCACCTTCTAACCAGGAGGAAGGGTCGTGCAGAGACGGGGTGTGGCCTCCAGTTACTCTAGTTACCGCGGGCAGCTGTGGCCCCAAGCAAACGGGGCCGAGAGAGAAGGAAGGGACAAAATTAAGGAGAAGAGAATGGAAGCGGGGGCTGTTCAGGATGCCGTGGCCCCAAAAACCTCGCCCTGAGCTAAGCCCGGCTCACCCCGTCCCCCAGTACTGATAATCTCCCAGAGCAGCCCTCCCCCCCCCAGGAGCACCCCCAGGCCACATTCATCCCTGAGACAGGAGCCTGGGGGCCACGAAGGTGGAGCCCCCTCCCACGCCCAGGGCCCTTCATCCAGCCCGTCCTCCTCCCTAGTTAAGACTTCCAGTCTCTGGCGGGAGGGAAAAAGGACCCTGGATGCCCCGGTCTGCCCCTCAGCATTCATGCCCCCTGCCCATAGCACCTGAGTTCATCACCGGTCCTGGCTCTGGCCCAGGGGGCGTCCTGCGCCTGCCAGCTACCCACCGCAGCACAGGAAACACACATAGGAACCCAAACCAGTCATGGGAAAATAGGAAGGGTATTACTTTCTTTTCTTTTTTTTTTGTTTTTTGTTTTTTGTGGGTTTTTTTTTTTTTTTTTTGCTTTTTCAAGTCCAGTTTCCCTGAATGAACACAAATATATAGATATATATATCCTTTTCCTAAGGTTTGATTCCTCCCCCAAGAATAAAATAGATTATTTACAAAACAAAACCCCGAAACCTCTTAAAAGCCCTATAGATCTTGAGTATCACTGTTTCTTAAAAAAAAAAAAAAGTTCCCAAAAGCAACAAGAAAAAAAAAAATTCAGCTGATCTTGGCTCAGGGGTTTCATTCAACACAAGGAGCTGGGTGCGGTGAGTGTGTGATGAATGGGGGAAAAAAGGGAAAAAACAGACAAAAATGAAAACACACAGTGCAGAGATGTATGAGGTAAACAGGATCGGCCTTCCATGGCAACCGGTCCACACAGACCCCAGACCCCAGTCAGTTGGTCCAGCAGGGCTGCAGCCCTCGGAAATATGTGCCCCTCTCTCTTCCGATTTCCTTTGCTGCTCTCACAATTCACGTCTCTGAATGTCCGAACCTGAGTAATTCAAGTGTTCCTTGGTTTTCCCCTGTTTTATTAAATTTTCTTTATATATATATGTATATATATTTTTTTCTTTTCTTTTTGGCGTTAGCTGTGGCTCCTTCGTGGACACCTGCCCTCCCCACCCGTATCTTCCGCAGTCCCGGCCCCTGCATGGCCCACTTCGCCCCCGCCCCCCGCCCAGGCGGGCTCCTGGGGTGGGGGTGGCGGGTGGGGAGTGGTGCGGTTAAGGCAATGAGTTATTTGAGGTAGAAGATGTGGCAGGTGTGGACAACCCCGCCGGCCCGGCCTGGCTGCCGGCGCTGCTGCTGGTCCCGCTGTTCCCTCCCCGGCTGCCACCACCGCCTTTGCTGGGAGCCGAGGGTGGTGTGGGCGCTGGCGGCTGAGCAAACAGCACTCCTGATGTGAGGACAGGAGGAGAAACACATCATGTAGTTGAAAAGATTACACGACAGGCCCACGGGACGCCCTGAGCACGGACCCCGGCAACGTCACCCAGGGACCTCCTGGCCCACGGCAGCCACAGGTCCCTTCTCTGTCCCTTGGAGTCGCCCTCACTGAGCAACCGAGCTGCTCGGTGTCCACAGCGCCTCCTGGTGGCCTATGCCAGCTACCGGCTGGCCACACGGTGTTTTAGAAGGAACACCACTGGCCGTAGGAGAAACAGAACAAAGAGTATGTGCTTTGGGGCCCTTGCCATGTGCTGAGCACCGTGCTAAGTGCGCCACGTGGACTACCTCACTCTGGTCTCCTGAGGGCAGAGCCCTGCTGGGCGGGGGGCACCCGGGGCTCCTGAGTTATGAACGGGGAGACGAGTGCTCAAGGACGGCGTGGGGCCCGGCGGGTCCTACCTGTGTACATGATCCCGTTAATCTCCACGGACATGTTAATGCTGTTGCTGCCGTTGGGACTGCTCAGGTTCGCGGCAGAGTCCTGGCGACTCTCGCAGGCTGTGGGGGAAGAAACACCGCCGGCTGCAGTCATAAGCACCCACGGGCGAGGACCCGCTCCTGTCCACCCACCGAGCTGTGGACTGCGTCTGTCACCGGCACACACAGCAGGCGCTCAATAAATATTTGTTGGAGAAGAACGCATTTGTCTAAAATTTGCTTTTCTCGTGATGGTAAGTCGCAAGCTACAGCATACCCCAAATCATCCCGTTGTTTTGAACAGCCACAGAGTGGTCTGGACTTGGCTAGCTCCACTCCCTACTGATGAAGCGTCTGCACTAGCTTTGCTGGAATCACTGGGTCACAGGGCAAGAATGCTGTCTATTTTAAAAAGCGATTGCCAAACCATCACCTGTTTACACTCCCACCAGCAGGACTCAGTGGGCACATTTTCCCCTACCCCGACCAACATCTGATATCATCAAACTCTGATGGCTGAAAAACGGTAGCTCCTAGTTAGCGTGTGGATCCCCAACTTGGCTTTCCATGTGCATTTTCTACTAGTCACCGCTGCCTGTTTATTTAATTTATTTTATCTTTGTTTTTCTTATTGATTTGTGGGCGCTCTTTACATATGTTGACTACGAGGCCCTGATTTTGTTACACGGGCAGGAAGTAGGGAGGGTCTGGGCGCTGGGCTGGTACCTTGGCTGTTGATACGAATGCTCATCGGCAGCTGGGCTGTCATGGCCAAGAAATTCTGCTGCAGTGCTCGCTGCATGAGCCGGTGCTGCTCGTCCGCCACCAGGGCCATCTTCTTCTCAGGAGGCTCCCCGGACTCCAGCTTCTCCCGCAGCTGCTCCAGGGCGGCTGCCTGTGCGGCCACGGCTGCCTGGGCTGCCGCCGCTTGCACGGCCGCCGCCTGGGCTGCCACCACGGGGTGGCCCGCCAGGGAGACCGGCAGGCGGCCGGGGACCGTGATAGGGATGGCTGAGTCCTCCTCTAGACGGGAGAGAAGAGGAGTTGGTGGCCAGACAGACACGGGGGGAGCCTGGCCCTGCCTTCCCGCGGGGCAGAAGGCGTGGGGCGCGCATGCCCTCTCCAGGGAAGCGGACAGGCTCCGGGCCAGACACGAGTGCTGGAGGGCCCTTTCTGAGGTCAGCCCGGTGCTGGAAACCACCACGGCTGTAATGCCGGGATCGGCCCAGCTGTGCTCACCGCGGGTGTCATCCCGAGAGCCTGCGACGGCGGGTGTCGCAGACGATACTGGCGAGAGCAGCGAGGCCTCCCCACGCGTCCTGTCTACCGCACTCAACACGGCCCCTCTTGAGGGGCCGTCTCAACGACCCCGTGCTGGCCCCACGCTCCCACGCCCACTTCACGGCTGAGGGAACCCAAGCTCCCGGCGGGAACGGCTTTGCCGAGGCCAGAGAGCTGCAGAAGCAGAGCTGGGACTTGAACCCGGGCAGCTCAGCTCCAGAACCAGCTCCCACCCACTCCCCTCCTCTGTGGTGGGAATGTGTCCCACTGTGACCCGCTGTCTCTTCTTCCCCCGACTCCTCCCCCCATGTCCTTCCCTTGCTGCCTGGCGCGGCCTCCCCTGCCTGACTGGGCCCTCGGCTGGAGGCTTTGCGGCGCTCCCCGCTCTGACCCCCTCCTCTGGTCGCACTCGGATGCCCCCCGGACCCATCAGCGCGGGCCCCCCGCGGCTGCGTAGCGCCTCCTGGCTCCCTCCCGTCAGGAAACGCCAATTCCCGCCCACCACCCTCTCCCCAGCTCCAGCGCGGGGCCTCACGCACTGGGGATGACTGACAACCACTCGTGGGCACCGCCGGAGCTCCCCAGGGGTGGGGTGGGTAAACCGAGGTCCACAGAGGACTGAGTGAGCCGGTGGGTTTAGGAAGACCCCATTCGCCTCGGATCCGACCAGCCTACACTGCGGGGATCACCCTGGATCCTCAGGCCACCCCAGAGGGTAGGGGTCACGGCCCGTGTGGCGGAGGAGAAACGGACACTCAGGTGACTCAGCCTGAGGCCACGTGCCCACGTGTGCTGTTGGCACTACTGTGTCGGGAAGGCTTCAGAGGCTCAGCGGGACAGAAGGCTGTCACTGACTGGTGACCCCGGCCACGGGCGGGGGGCTCCCCGGTGGACCCCCGAAAA
This sequence comes from Phoca vitulina, assembly GCF_004348235.1. Lineage (NCBI taxonomy): Eukaryota > Metazoa > Chordata > Mammalia > Carnivora > Phocidae > Phoca > Phoca vitulina. The sequence continues at coordinate 492,647 of NW_022589784.1, read as the reverse complement.
CTTGGCCCACTGCCCGCCGGGCACGGACGCACTGCAGGCCCCCCTCCTACGAACCTACAGACACGGGTAACTTTCCCCACAGTCCCCAGCAGGAGGCACCGAGCCACCAATGGGTGAAGGGTCGGCCTGAGAAGCTACAGGGTCGTGGCACCTGCCAGACGGCATGAGCAGAAGGTTCGAACCCTCACAGGGGAAAGAATACAGCAATCGGCTAATGATGTCTGCCAGGGGCGAGGGACTGGAGAACCTATGGGGCAACGAACGCTGTCCCCCACAGGCCGACCTCTGGGCCAACGATACCGGAAGTCCTTAGCCGCGGGTCAGGAAAGACTACGGGGCTCAGTGGGCAACATGGGCACCGTGCGGGCCGGGAGGACAGCGGTCGACTAGTCATGTCTGCCGTGGGCATGGGCTGGGAAGACCGAGCTCGCTCTCTAATGCTGGTGTTGGCGTGGGACCGCCCGTTAGCGACGGCTGCCCGCCACGGGGCTGCGAAACGGCCATCAGCTAGCGACGTCTGCCGCGGACACAGCACCGGCGGACGGAGGCCCCTCTGCCGTGCCAACGCCGGGGCTCAGCGTCCTGCTACTTGGAGGGGGAAAGGCGTCCCCGTGTCCCCTCCGGGGTCAGAGAGCCCGGCCCCCGCGGAGCTGAGGTCAGGCCCCAGGCGCGTGCGGCCCTCACCTTTCTTGATCTTGGGAGTGGGGGTGATGGAGCTGCCATTGGTGCTGCTGGCAAGGCCCAGGGAGGGCACGGGCAGCTTGGGTGAGGACAGCATGCTGTGGGCCCCGCCGGGCGAGTAGGCGAAGAGAGAGCCCCCGAAGCTCTGGCGCCGGCCCTCCCGCCGGTTGCTGTCGATGGCGGCCTGGAGCTCGTTGGGGTTGCTGAGGCCACGCTTCTCACACTCGTAGGGATACAGGTATTTCATGTATCTGCACGCAGGGGCACGGGGTTAGGATGGCACCGGGACACCTCCCGTTCCTCCCGCCACGCGCACGCCGCCGCCCGGCTTCATTCCGCGGTCTCAGACCTGCGGCCTGCACTCCGGCTGCCCCCCAGCTCGGCGCCGGCCCCAGGACACGTCCCCCGCCCCCAGGGCTCCTCTCGCCGATCCCCGTACTCAAGCAGGTAACCCCAGAGCCGAAGTAGTCCTCACACCCCACCTGACGTTGCGGGGACGCTCACGTGGCCCGGCCCCTCTGTGGTCCGTGGCCACCGCACCCCGGGCTCCTCTATGGCCGCCCCGTTCCTCCTGCCCCGAACGCCTCCCCTGCCCCGGGCCACGGCGGGCACTCACTGGGTCCGCAGGGTGAAGGCAGCGCTGGTGATGGACGTGGGCAGGTTGAGGCCCTTGGTGATCTCCCGCCATAGCTTCTTGTTGATGACCTCCACCAGGCCGCCCTTTTCAGTCACCAGCACGTACAACATGAACAGGTCAAGCACCTGCTTGGCCATGATGGGGATGCGGTTCACGGGCGTCCCTGCAGGGGAGGGTGAGCTGGGGCTGTTGCCACGGGGGACCAGAGCCCCACGCGCAGCAGACCCCGGGTCTGTGGCTGACGTGCCCGTCCAGAGAGGGGTCTCTCCTGACACGGGGACACCGGGGGGCGTCCTGGGCGCTGGGGGCGCGGAGCCGCATCCCTGGCCCCACCTGTTGGTGGCCCCCCCACCCCCGTCGTGACTACGGCAGACGTTCCTGACGCGGCCCTGTGTCTCCTGGGGGGCAGGACTGTGGGGGGGGGGCGCCCCTTGAGAGAGCAGGAGGAGGCCTGTTTCTCCATCAGTGATCTGGGCTCATGGCTGATCTCACCTGGGGGTACAGAAAAGGGGCGAGGCCGCGGGGCCAAGCTGGGCACTTGCATGAGAACCACGGCCTCTGTCAGCTCTACTCCCCGCGTCACCAACCGCAGCTGCCGAAACAACTGCCCGGTTCCCAGAGGCCCGCACCCTCCCGCTTCCCGCTTCCGCGTCTGGGGGGCTTTGCAGTCGGGAGGAGGCAGGGCTCCCTTCAGCCACCGCAGCTTAGAGAGCGGGGTGGTGGGCCGGCCCGGGGGGGACCTCAAGCTGCTGCTGCTGTCCCTGTCCCCCTCGTGCTGGGGCCGTCAGCTCGGCCTGCGTGGTGCCTTCCTGGCTGGGGGTGCGAAAGCCCCCCGTCAGACCTCCCCCTGCTGGTGCAACCCTGGGACACTGTCTGTGGCTGTCCTGTCACCCGGGGTCCCCGGCTGGATCAGCCTGGCACATGGCAGGTGCTCAAGAAACCGGCCACAGCCGCTGCCCCGCCAGAGATGGGCAAACGGAGGCCCCAGGCTGCGGCTCCGGGAGAAGGCCCAGCCCAGCTGGCCCGCGCCCCCGGGGCCCTGACTCCTGGTCCCCCCGAGCTGGAGCTTCTAGAACACCTCCTGCCACCCGTGGCCACGTCTGCCCTTTCCTCCAGGCTTCAAAACCCCCACCAACAGAGGACCACCCGGAGAGAGCAGAGGGAGCTGGACCTCACCCCCCCCCACCCCTCCCCTATTCCATTTTTCAGCCCAAGAGGCAGAGAGGGGAAAGCAACCCCTAGTGTCAGGGGCTCCCCCAGCCCCCGGCCCACCCGGGACACTGGCATAGATTCTGCACTGGGCAAGAACAGAAAGAATCACACAAAAGACCCTCTGGGGACCCGGCGCCCGCGCTCTGCAGCCGGGCCTGATCGGATGTTTACAGAAGGAGCAGGGCGGAGAGGCACCGGTGGAGGACGGGGCCGTGGGGGCCGTGGGGGAGATAAGGAAGGGTGGGGAGGTCTTCACGGAAACAGCAGGAGGGCGGGGTGCAGGCAGGACCCTCCCGCGTTCCCAGCCCCAGAGAATTCTGAGAGGCCTTTACTTTGTGACGTGGGGAAAAAAAGAACTTTCCGTCTGGGGTGAAGAAGGGCTTGTGGGATGCAGGACACGGTATCCGGGGGTGGGGGGCCTCCCACAGACCCTCAGCCCCAGAGGCCGCCCGTTACAGAGGGCGAGCGTCCAAGAAGACAGCAAGGGGGAGGGGGGCTTGGGGCTGGGTTCTGAGGGATGCACAGGAGTTTGTTGGCCCCTGGCCTCCAGGGGAGCCCGGCTTGGCGAGAGAGGCAGGGCTGGACTCAGACCCTCAGAGCCTGAGTGGCCACGGGCTGCACTGCTGTGTCTGGGGCCCCCCCACCTCACCCTACTTTCTGAACCTCCAGGACACCAGGCCCAGTCTTGGGCAGGATGGGGGGCTCCGTGCCCCCCAGCAGGGTGGTGGGGTGGTGGGTGGGTGGGGGGCTCTGGCAGGTGTGGATGGGTCGATAAAGACAGTGGGGGAGGATCTCTCTGACCACACGGTGGGCAGCCGGCCCTGGCTGGGACTGCTCCCAATGATAAGGAGGGGGCCCCCACCCCAGGACGGGTCTGGAGTCCTCGGCCCGGGCTCGGCACAGGAGGGGTTAATGGGAAGGCCGCGGCCCCTCCCCTTTCATCTCCTTCCCTTCCGGGCTGTGGGGCCTGTGTTTACAGAGGCTGTTGGGGAGGGAGGGGCATGCAGAGGGCCCTGGACAAAGCCGCCGGTGGCCAGCCCCTGCAGTGGGCCCAAGTGGACCCTGCACCACTCCGGCTGGGCCCCGCCCCTTCCTGCCTCCAGAGCTCAGAGGACACATCCCCTCCCTGGGCCTCAGTTTCCTTCCCTGAACAGCAAGTTATAATAACTCCCACCAGGGGGGCTGTCTCTGGTTGGAGGGACCAGCCCCACCTTGCAGTGGGCACCTCTAGAACCCCCGTCTGTCCAGCCGGCCGGATCTCTCTGCCCCGCGGCAGCCCTGAGCCGAGGCTGAGGCCATGGGTAGGGCTGTGGGGCCCTTCCTGCTGCCCCAGGTCCTCTCTGGGCTTGGCTTACCCTGAACGCCCCAGATACCCTCCAGTGTCTGGGTCTCGGTTTCCCCACCAGGACACCCACCCACACCAGTCCCTGTGCCCTGTGCCCAGGCTGGGCCATTTATGGCGTCTGTCTCACCCCAGACCCGGGGGGTGCTTGAGAAATGCAGCCCAGCACTCAGCACGTTTGGGGTGCCGCCACACGGCGGGAGCTGCTTATGGCCCATGTTACAGAGAGGGGCACTGAGGCCCCAGTGGGCGCAGGGGAGGGGCCGGGACTGGACCTTGCACCAGGGGCCACGGGGCCGGAAGGCCGACTCGAGGAGCTTCTACTGTCCCAGTGCCCGCTGCCCTCCGGGGAATCCAGCCCAGCTCCCTGCAGGCCAGCTCTGCTGCAGGGGACCCTGGGCCGGCAGGGGCCTTAGGGGCTGGAACCCCAGCACACCACGGGTCTGGGCCGGCAATTCTGGGCTGGGGACCCGAGACCTCCTACCCAAGGACCCACCCCTTAGATGCTCCCAGCTGTGCCTCCCCCATCAGACCTGACTGCCAAGCAGGCCCCCCCCGCCTGCCCGCTCCCCGGGACCCCCCACTCCCTGGGACCCTCGGTGAGCGGCCTCACCTCGCTTCTGCATGAAGCTGAACAAGTCATCCAGGAACTCCTTCCTCTTGGGGTCCCCGTCCAGTTCGTAGAGCTGTGGGGTCAGGGAGGGGACGGGTCAGTTAGTGTCAGAGCTGGGCACGGGCGCCGCGTCTCCACGGAGCCGAAGGAGCCCACCCCCGCTTTCAGATGAGGACGCCGATCCCTGCGTGCGTCTCCAGCAGCGGCCGCCACCAAGCCGCACGCCAGGCAGCTCAGAACAGAGGTTTAGGGCAGAGCCCAGGTCCAGGTGCGTCAGGGCTGAGCCCCCCCGGCAGCTCCAGGCCATGGGCCCTGCTGCTCCCCCCGCTCTGGGGCCCCAGGCGCCCCTCCAGCGTCTGCCTCTGCTTCTCACAGTCCCTGCATGTGTCGGTAGGACGCTGCCTGCTGGACCAGGGCCGCCTGGTCCGAGGGCTCCCTAAGTAACCACAGCTGCAGAGACCCTGACTCGGGTGAGGCCTCGTTCTCGGGTCTTGGACACGTCGCTTGGGGGACACAGTCCGGCCGAGACAGACGGCGCCCGGGCAGATAATCGCCCTACAGCGGACGCATCCTGGTGCCGTCCCGAGTCACACACTTGCCTCTGCTCCCGAGAGGCGGCTCCATTTTGTAGATGAGGAAACTGAGGCCCAGAGGCAGGCATGAATCCAGAGCCTGGGAACGTCAGGGCCTCCCGGCCCACTCTGTCCTGGGCATTGGCTGCTGGGTTCACCCGTCCCTGCACTGGCGGTTAGGGGGCCCCCGGACGCGCTGATCCTCACTGCCAGGCGCGGGCAGGCAGGGGGAAGGCGGCAGAGCTAACTGGGGAGTGGAGTTTGGGGGGGCGGCCAGGAGCAAACAGCAACCTTCAAATTAAGCCCTGGGGAATGGACCCAGAGGGGTCAGGACTGCAGGGGGGCCTTGAAACCACCGATCAGCTGGCTGGGACAGTCCATCGTTAGGGCCCAAGAACACGCCAACACCCAGCTCCTGGGCCTAACACAACCCCGGGGCCTGGGGAGGCAGAGTCCCTGGGGCTGGCTACCCCTCAGCCGTCCTGCTGCTCTCTGGGCTTGCGTTTCCCCACCCTGGAACGGAGACACGGTGGGGCCTCCGGCACAGGCCGGGGTGGTCCAGGCTGGGTCTTTGTCTCTGCCCTGCCCAGCCAGGCCGGCCAGCCGCATTCCTGGGCTGATTTATGGTGGTCAGGGAGGCCCCGCACTTCCCCCTGCCTGAGGGCGTGTGGCCTGCAGGTACACCTTCCCGTGGGCATGCACCCGTCCCCTGCCCACACACCCCGCCACAGGGGACTACACGCGGGTCGGTCTCCCGTCAGCCCATCCGCGGGGACTTCGTCTGGTTTGTCACTAGAGTCTAGACGGGGTCACCACACAGCAGCTGCTAAATAAATGGTCGTTCGACGAGCCCCGACCTGCTTAGCTTCAGCGGGATCCCAGACGGCAGGTGCCCTAAAATTCGCCTCTGCCCAAGCCTCGGACCGCGACCTTGTCTAGTGGGGTCTTTGCAGATGTCATCTGCTAAGATGAGGTCGCACCCGGGGTAGGGTGGCCCTCACCTGACCACAAGTGTCCTTATGGGGGGAGAGACGCGGCCACGGAAGGCCACGCGGGGACCAGGCAGAGGTGGAGTGATGTGGCCACACCAGATGCTGGAAGAGGCAGGAAGGACCCCCCGGAGCCCCCTGGATCTCGGACCTCTGGCTCCAGAATGAGGGAGGACAGATTCCTGCTGCTTTCAGCCCCACCCCCAGTCCGTGGTCCTTGTTGTGGTCGCTCCCGTGGGGCTCAGCAACCACAGGCCCCTCCCGACAGGAGCTACATCTCCCGTGAGATCCTGGCCTGGGGTCTAGGGGGTCCACCCTGCCGGAACCTTCCCTGGACCCAGCCCCCAAAGAGACCTCAGTGCCCCCCGCGCCCCACCGTGCCTCAGCTTTCCCATCAACACAACACCTTCACCCTGAGCTCTCAGAGCCACTGTGACACCGTGTTTCAGGTGGGGAAACTGAGGGTCAGGACGGAGACCTGGCCCCAGGCGCAGCTGGCTTGGTGGGGGGCCATTAACCCCCAGGCCAAATGGTGGGTGGACAGGCCTGTGGCAGGGCCTGGTCAGACCCCCGTGGAGCCAGGGTATTGTCTGGGGCCATAAAGGGGGATGTGCCGGCCCCCGGCTGCCGGGGAAGGAGGCAGCTTTAATGCAGCTTTAAGTCTGCAGCCCGGCAACAAAGGGGCAGTAAAGGCCACCCCAGCTTTATGGGGCTCCGGCCCCAAGTTCCGCTCCCCTGCAGGATGCGCCCCGCCCTAGCCAGACCGGAGGGATAGGGGCACGGGGGACGGCGTCCAGACCCCCACTGTAGGCCGGTGGGCCCACTGTCTGTCCTCACAGGGCTCCAGGTCACCCTGTGCCAAGCCCGGGCCTCTGTCCTGCCTGGGTTCTCAGGCTGAAACCTTGCCCCGCTCACGGTGGGCCAGTAGGCGCGGAGAGGGGTGGCCTGCCACAGCCGCAACCCCGGGCTGGAGACGGGAGAACCCTCCGGAAGCCCCTCCCTGGGCAGCCCCACTCCCCGAGCCTGCAGCCTGATTTCCCCGGAGGCCGTGGGCGCGGGGCGCTCCGATCACGGGATTCCTGCCTGAAGTAATGACACCAAGCACCCCCGAGGGTCTGCAGACCCTCCCTGCAGACATCTTACTGCTTCTGGAGGCTGCCGTGCGCAGAGGCGGGCCCACCTCCGGGAGACCTGGCGGTCCCTCTGGCCTGGTCTCTCCTCAACCACCGTCCCCAGCCGCGCCCCTGCCTGTCGGATTCACAGCTGCCGCCCCATCCCCGCGGCAGGCGCTCTGCTCTCTCGGGGGACACGTGTACTGGTGGCGGGCGATTTTCTCGCTTACGGACGCTCTTGCTCCCTGGCCCCTCCACGGCCCCACGTCTAGAACCGGGCACACGGCAGCTGCTTAACAGACGACTTGACTGCTCAGCGCACCACGGGGATGGGCCGCTTATCCTTTCCCAAACCCATCACGTGCCCTGCAAGGCTCATGCTTTGTGGGAGCGACGTCCTGCGCTGGGGTGCAGGTGGGGGAGGGGAAGGGGCTGGAGGCCGGCTCCACCCGACACTTCCTGCCCTGGGACCCTGGGTCCACCCTGCGTCCACCCGGCCCGGCCAGGTCTGTCTGTTCACCTGTGAAATGGGTGCAGAACCTCGAGGATGGGGGATGTGGATGGGCGAGCCTGGGTTGGAGGCCTCCAGTTTTCCACCTGAGAAGTGGGGCAGCCCCTCCCTCCCCGGCCCCGGAGCCCCTCCCTCCCTCCCTGGCCCCGGAGCCCGCTGGTGTCTCAGGGACCCGCCCAGCGCCCCCCCAGGCCCCTCGGCCTGTCTCTCGGCCCAGCCCGTCTGCGGCTGAGGGCGATAGAGGGTGTCAGGCCACTCATCGCCAAGGCTGGGCTGACCCAGTGTCAGTCTTCCCCAAACCTGCACCACCCACTTCACAGAAAAGGAAACTGAGGCACAGAGTGGGGAGGGCCAAGCCTCCCCTGGTCACCCCACTCAGCAGCCAGAGGGGTTTTCTCAGCAGTCTGAGCGGGAGCCCCCTGCCCTACGGTCTCCCGTGTCCCCATCACCCCCTCGGCTCCAGCCCCCAGGCCTTCCCGCGGCTTTCTGAGGGACAGCCCCCCATGCAGCCACGTGAGCTGGAGGCAGATAAGGCGAGGAAGGCTCAGGGAGTGGCAAAGGCAAGACAACCACCCCCCACCCTCCAAGTGCACGGATGGGCAAACAGGAAATTCTCGTTTGTGGCTAAGCAGCATTTTTGTCTGGGCTGCTAAGAAACTCCTCGTTGGTCAGTGGGGTCATGTTGCTGACCCGGCCGAGTTGTGTGTGTGTCTGGGGGGTGGGGGGGTCCTTCAGCCACCCTGCAGAGAAGACAGCAGACCCCTTGGGAGCCAGGCGGCTCACCCACGGCACCGGACCCTCTCCCCGGCCTGCCGACATGGAAGATGGGGGGAGAAGGCCCCTTACGGCCACCCCTAACCCGCAAGGAGAGGGGCCTGGCCTGGGGATGTGTTCACGTGGGGAGGGCACCAGCAGGGCCCCCTCCCCAGGCATGACTGGGCCCCGAGAGGTCACAGTGCCGGGAGGCCCCACCTGGGCAACAGTGCAGCGGTTCCCAGCCTGTCCCAGGGGCCCGGGGGCGGCGTCCAGCCCAAGGCCGAGGGGCCCAGGCTATAAAACAACCGCCCGCCGGCAGGGCCCCTGGGCCGACCTTTGCCCCTTTAACGGTGTCTGCTCAGGCCCCCTCCTGCCACCCAGGCGGCTCCAAAGTCCGCAGGGCATCACCTGAGGAGGCTGCTGTCCTTACAAGGCAGAGAGAGGAACCCAAATTAGGAGAAATCAAGGAAGGGGCTGGTGAGCTCCAAGCCACCGAGGAAGAGGAGGCAGAGAGACGCCCAAGGACGGGGAGGCTTCCCGAGGCGACTCACAGGAAGCCAGACACGCGTCCTCTACAGCCATGAGCGGGTTCCAAACGCCCGGGACCAGACGTGCTCAGAGCAGGTCTGCGAAGGGACCGGGGATGAGAGGAGGAGCTGGTGGGCGACGGCGTCCACCAGCAGGCCGGGCGGGCCCGGGACCCCGAGCGTTTAAATTCGCCTACTTTCCCCTGAACCTTGAGAAGAAATATTTATCGGAGTGAAAGTCACGTTACACAGAATTCACCATTTTAAAGTGAGTGTTTCAGTGGCATCGAGTGCATCTGCAGAGTCTGGTGTGTGATTCCGGAACATTCCATCACTCTGAACCCTGTCCTCAAAGGCAGTCATCCTCCCTCTTCCCTGGCCCCCACGAGCCCCCTTCCCGTCCGCGGATGAGGCTGTTCTGGACGTGTCACCCACGTGGACTCACACCCCGCGTGGCCTTCCGTGTCTGGTTCCCTCCCTGAGTGTCGTGGGCTCGGGGTCCGTCCCCGGGGCCGCGCATGTGGGCGCCTGGCTCCTGTTCGCGGCTGCGGACGCTCCCCTGCGTGGTGGACACGTTCTGTTTGTCCGTCCGCCTGCCCACGGACGCTAGGTTGCCTCCACCTTTTGGCTATTTTTATGAATCCTGCTGCTAGGACAGGAGGTATCATCCGACCTATCTTTATACCCTTGGGGTTTTGGATAAGAACTAATTCGTTGTAACTTCTGAAAGCAGAGTGAAACAGGGAGAAGGCGGTGGGGCTGTTTCCATCCCCATCCCCCCCAAAAACACCCGAGAGCGGCCAGGACAGTAAGCCAGATGCCACTTCCTCCTGCAGCCTGCCAGGGACCTCGCATGTCTACACCCAGATGCCACCGTGTCCCTGCTCGAAAGCTGACCATGGCTCCCTACTGCTCTCGGGGCAACCCGGACTCCCTGCCTTCCAGGCCTCAGTGGCTGCCCCCTGGCCCCTTCACCTCCTCTCTCCCTGTCGCCGGCTGGGCTCCCGCCGCACCGGCCCCTCCGCCGCGCACCCACCAGCTCTCACCCCAGGGCCCGTGCACCTGCTGGGCTCTGCAGCTGGAGCCCGCCTGCCTCACCTCTGCGTTCCCTTCCCGCAGTCCGGCCTGACCCCCGGGCCTGGGCAGCACGTCCAGTAAGGCCCCCTGCACCCTCACGGGGCACATTCTGGGGTGGTTTCTTTCCTGTCTTCCCCCACCCAGAGGAGAGCCCCCGAGGGCAGAGCCAGGGGCTGTGGGGGCTGTGGGGGCTGGGCATAGTATACGACAGGCGCCCGCTAACGAAGGAAGCAAGGAGAGAAGGCTTACTCAGGCTCTCGCCTCCTTGGCCCGTCCTCCATCACAGCTCAGCCCTGATGCCCCCCCCCCCAGCAGCTCCTGCCCCCCGCGGCCCCCGCCCCATCCCCCCCATAAGCCCCTCCCGACCGAGATGACTCAGCATGCACAGCCGTTGCTGGGGCCCCAGGTGGGCCGGGAACAGAGTCCCTGGGGGCCGCCCCAGCCTCCCCCATTCACAGAAACACCCACAGCTGCCGGAGGCCAGGCAGGCAGGGCGGCACCCCCTCCAGCCCACTGTGCACTTGGGGAAACTGAGGTGGGCATTTTTTGTGGAGCGCCAACAACCTGCTAAGTGCCTTATCTAAGCTTTCTCCTAGCTGCATGAGGTGGGAGGCGGGAGGCCCAGAGTGTGCGGGCCTCACCAAGGTCACACAGCCCCAAAGTGGCAAAGCTCTGGGCTCACCCTCTCTCCACAGTGACCTCAGCGCTCAGTGGGGGCCTCGGGAGGAGGCGGGTTGGTGTGGAACCCTCCCTGTCTGCACTCAGCCTCAGTTTACCCAACACAGGGGGCGGGGATGACGTGATCAGGAACTGGAGGCCAGTGGCCAGGCCTCGGCGCTGCAAGGACTCAGGCCTCGGAGGGCCCAGCTGGGCACCCGGGGAGTTCTGCTCCGGAGGAAAAATTCTGTCCCAGAAACTCCCAGGACGCAGCGCGGACGGTGGAAGCTGAGTGGGAGCTGCGTTGGCCCCCGCGGTGTGGGTCGGCCAGGACAATCCATTCTGCAGCCATTGTTGAACCCCTTCTGCACACAGCACTGGGAGCTGGGGTGCAGTGCGCCCCACAGACCCCAGGCCATCAGGGGGCACAGCAGAAATCCAGCGAGGTCCCTGGCTGCCGCATACAGGAAGGGCTTAAGCAGCATCCGTGCGACCTCACGCCCTTCCCATGAGCTGCCCTCCTGGCGCACCTGACCCCTGGGGCACCCGCCCGGGCCGCCAGGCTGCCTTTCATTTCCCGTCAGCGCAGGCTCAGCCTCCTCCACACAGATGTGGCGGGCCCGCTGGGCTCGCAGGAAATTGGGGAAGTGATTCTGGGCAGGGCAGAGACATCTGTCCGCTCGGCCACGCAACCCCAGCCGGCCATGTGTCCCTCTCCGAAAAGACACAGCACCCCGCCCATGAGAGATATTAATAAAAAGCTCCAGAAACGAGTCACAACGCCTAACACGGAGCTGAAGCTTAAAGGCGCTGCTTTCTGGATGATGGCAAAGGGCCGGGCCAGCGCCTGACGACCAACTGCTGCCCCTCTCTCCCGACCGGCCTTCCGTGTAACCGGGGCCACCTCGGGGCCTCTGTATCGTCCCCCAGGAGGTGGGCGAGGGTGCCTGCAGCATCCAGGTGGGAGGGGCAGCGCATAGCTGGGGGGGCAGGGGAGGAATCACCTCGGTGGCCAGACAAGGCTGGTCGTCCACCGGCCCCATGTCACAGCTGGGGAAACTGAGGCCCAGAGAGGGATGCCCACGGGTCCCGCGTCGAGAGTACACCCAGGTTGGAAAGTGGCAAAGGGACAATGCTGGGAAGAGGTGAGGAAGCAGGAAGCAGGTGGCCCATGCAGCCGATGACACGCAGATCTGGACGGCCTCCCGTCCCCATGGGAGCCCCTCAGCCACGGCCCGGCCCCGAGCACACACACCACTGTCTGAGTGGGAGCCCACATCAGGGGGGGACACAGAGGTGCTGAGATCAGACTGCAGAGCATCACCACTGGAAGTCGGGACTGAGCCCTCGGTGCCTCTGGGTGGACTTGGGTGCCCTAGGCCATGTGGAGCCTCTCAGAGTTGGGGAGCAAGCCTGCCCTAAAGCCCCTGGCACTCTCTGGGCAAGCCAAAAATCCAGAATCTTCTCCCTGAGCCCCAAGCCATTACAAATCCACTGTTGCTCGCAGTCTTGGGGCATTTCGTACAAGTGTCACCGCACAAAATCGTCCCGTCACTCCCACCTGGTCGCAGGCTTGCAGTGCCCCGGGGTCGGGGGCTGTGGCCAGGGCCTGGCCCCCCGGAACTTAAATCCCGTCGTGGGGTTTTCTCGGAAAGGGACCATCTGTCTCTGCCTGCACTCGTGCCCCGAGCAGCCCCGGAAGATGCCGGCAGGGACTCTCCTAGGCGGGAGGTGCTCCGAAAGACCTGCCCGGCTGGGGAGCAAGCTCCCTGCCCCTCCCTGCACTGACTCTCTGAACAGGGGTGCAGCCAGAGTGCTGTCCGGTCCTGCCACTGCGGGCCAGCCTGCACACGCTGCAGGAGGCAGGGTGGCTACTCCCTGCCCCCCGCCCTCTGCCCAGCAGTCAAGAGGAAGGGACCCCCGGGGGCCCCTGCCAGACCCCCAGCCGAGGGCACAGGGACGGAGTCTGCCCCGTGGTGGCCAGCAGCCCGAGGGCCCCACCGAAGCCTAACCTCCGGAATGTCCCCCTCAGTGTGGGGTGCCAGCCACGGTGGGGCAGCCCCAGGCGGCATGTGGCTGGCGCCCGCCCCACCCCGCCACTCCTCTGCCAGGACACCCGCGAGTGATCATTAACTACGGCAACAGCCGGCACTCACTCGAACCCTGCCCCTGATTTACAGATGGGGAAACTGAGGCTCCCGGTTGGGGTAGCAGAGGACTGCGTGGCTTCAGGCCCCATGTCCCTTCCCAGAGCCGGGCACCCCGTCGGCTAGCACATGGACAGTCCCCGGGCACTCACGGCCAGGGGACACCTGCCTCTCCTGGGCAAGTGGCATCGGGAGAGAGGGTGGTGGGGGCCAGGGAGGGGGAGATGCGGACACGGTGCAACCTGAGACTCGGGGAGCAAGCCCAGAAGACCCACATTTGCAGCAATGGGCTTGGCACCCTTCCTCGGGGTGGAGGTTTGGAGGCACGGCCTAACAGGGTGGGGACCCTCAGAGACCCCTCCTGGGGGGCAGACGCTGACAGCTTGACCAGGAACAGGGGCCTATGGCCACTCCCTGCCACTCCAGCCCGACAGAGACGCGAGACCCACCCCCACGGACAATCCCACCTGGAGAGCCACCCCAAGACCCGTGGCCCCATCCAGACGCACCCACGCAGCCCCTACCCGGACCTCTACCTGACCATGGCCGCACAGACCCTCCTACCTCCGTCTGGGCACATGCGGACCCTCCCCACGCTCCCGTGGCCCTCCCCACGGTTGGGCAGGCCTCGCCGCCCCGACATGGTCCCCCCCTGCACGGACACACCCGCCCAAGCAGACACAAACAGACACACCCTCGCTCGCCGGCAGATAATGGCCCCAGACAGCCCGCCCTCACCACGGGGCCGGCCCAGCCCACTGGGCCCCACACCCCACCCCCACACCACGGACCAGCCGCCCATGCCCGCTCTTCACAGATGCGTCCCAGTGCCCACAAGAGAGGCTGGTGCCCAGGAAGGCGCCGGCTCGGGCGCGCACGCTCATGGCGCGCAGCCTGGCCTTTCTGCCCTAACCCGGTCCCGTGAGCCCATTGGTGGGGCCATCAGAGTCCCTGTCCCAAGCCAATCCCCAAAGGAGGGTCTACAGAGGGCCGGGGCCTCCGTGTCCTGTCCTGTCAGGCCCACAGCTCCCCGAGGCCTGCCTGTGGGCCTCTCTTCTTACCGAGACACCTGTCGCTGCATTCAGGGCCCAGGCTACTCCGGGGGAGTCCGTCTTAACTAATGACACCCGCGAAGACCCTATGCCCAAACAGAGCCATGTCTGACGTCTGGGCAGAGTTTGGGGGACGGCCATTCACCTCACGGCACGTTTCTTCCTGGAACGTGGGTTTTTATTATCTGGGAGGGCAGGACGCGTCCCCGAGGTGCTGGGCGATGCCGACTCTCCGCCCCCCCCGCCCCCCTCAGCCCCACAAGACCCCTGCCAGCCCGGCCGGCGGGGCCGGGTCCCGCGCTGGGGCCTTCAATAGGCAGACTGGTTACCATTTAACCCCGTGACCCCCAATTGTCCTCTGTCCGCGTGCAGCCTGGTGAGCGGAGAAGGGGCGGGCCGTGTCCCGCCCTCCGCGCGTGCCCACCCACCAGCCCGCACCCCCAGCTGCTCCCCTGACCCAGCTCGGAGCACAGCCCAGCAGGGCGACAGCCTCGGTCAACGGGGTCACTGGGTGGCTGCGAGCAGCCGGGAGGACGCCCCTCCAAGTCGCCGTCGGGTGGCGCTGGCCCTGGGGGTCCGAAAACTTCGGGAGGGGAGGGCCTCTGACTCAGAGTGAGCTAAGCCCTGCGCGGCGTCTCGATGGCTCCCGCGGACCAGAGACAGTGCACCGCTGCCCAAGACCCCGCGGTGCAGGGGGCAGAAGGGACCGAGCCCGGCCCTGTTCACACCTTGGGCTCCGGTCCGGGGGGGCATCAGCCATGGGCAGGCAGGTCCGGGGTCAACCAATTCAAACCGCTGACCGGACGCCGTGACTTCTGGCTAATGGTTAATGGCTCCCCCTCGACCTCACGCTTCACGGGGCAAGGTGAGCCCGTGGGGCAGGGGGCGGGCACGCAGACGCACGTGGGGGCCCAGCCGCACACACACTCGCACACGCGCCACAGACCCATGGCCACAGGGCAGCGTCACCCCGTCCCACGTGGGGCCAGGGAACGTGTGAGCAGTGGGCTCCACACGCACCGCGATACGTGGCCCAGCCTTCCTCCGCTGCGTCCAGACCCCAGGACGCACACCCACACAGGCGTGAGAGGTGGGGACGGGCCACGTGGGGCTCGTGCACTTGTCCACAAACACACCGGAGTGCGGACGCACCAATGGGCTTCTAAGGTGACAGACAGTCTACGGCCATACCACCCTGAACGCGCCTGATCTCGTCTAAGGTGGCAGACACACGTAAGAGACGCCGCAGGAAGCTCGCAGCCCCAGAATGTGCCGACGGACGCACACGGGAGGGCCACGTGCGGCTCCCAGACACCCCCGGGGCCTGGCCCAGCCGGACACGGCCCCCGGACACGGACCCCCGTCCCCAGCTCACGGGGACCACACACCCGCCCACGTCGGCGGGCTGGACCCCATGGGGCTCATGCACGCTCATCCCGACGGGATGCGCATGTGGACACTGCCCGCCGGGCACCACTCCCTGCAGCAGCTGCGTGTGTTATTAGAAAGCGTGGGGCGAGCCGGGCACTTGGCAACAGCCACGAGGGAGGGGAGCGGATGGTGGGCGTGGGGCCAGGCCCTGGCGGCCGTGACCCCACGGTGGTGACTGGGCGGCTGGTGGCGGCGCAGGGGCCAGATAAGGTTCTTCCGGCTGAGTCAGTGCGGTTCCCAGGGCTGCACGGGCAGAGGCACAGTGCCAGGGGCTGGCGGGCGGGCACCCTCCCTGTGCCCGCCACGGCCTGCTGGCTCTGCGCCAGGAGCCACAGCAGCTTTGATGAGGGAGGCGCCGTCCCAGGCGGGGTGGGCTGAGTTCCCAGGGGCTTCCCGACACCCTCCCCGCCCCCGGGCAGATGCCCGGCGCCCCAGCCAGCCCCCGGGACACCCGGGGCCTGGCCCCCAGCCCACTCTGCCCCAAGCACATCAGACCGATGTCGCTGGGTCCAGGACCTAGCATCTGACCTCTAAACCTTTGCTCAGGCTGTGCCCTCTACTCAGAACACCTTCTTCCACCAGAAAAATTCTCATCCTTCTCCCCTGGCCCTGCAGGCCTAGCCTCTCCCCGTCCTGCCCGGATCACAGGTCCTAGGAGGGTCCTCCTTCATCTCGCAGCTCCCCAGCCCCAAACCCTGCCAAGGCCCCCCTTTGAGCCCACCTTCCGTTTGCCCTAATGTCTGCGCACCCATTCCCCTCCCACTTTATGTCCCAGCCACGCTGTTCCAAGATGCAGACTCTACCCTTCCCTGTCCATCCGGCAAACTCTTACACATCCTGCAAAGCCCCAGCCCCAAAGCCCGTTCCTCCTTCCTCTAGCCCAGCCCTGAACCCTAAGGGCTGGGAGTGCCTGTGTCCAGCTGTGGCTCCCGGGAGCCTGGGGGGCTCCCAGGCAGGATGAAGAGACCACCTCCCCGCTCCTCCCCGAACCCGGAGCCCCCACAATTCCCACCTGTGCCTCCACCTCACATTGCCCGGCCAGCTTTCAGGAGCCCAGAGATGTTCACTGCAGCGTTGTGTACAACAGGGAAACAGGGAAACTGGCCAGCGTGTTGCTGTCAGCCCCACGAGGAAACCACAGTCGCTCAAGAGAACCCGGGACGGGGAGCGCGCGGGCTCACAGAGCGACAGAGTGATGCTGGGGAGCGGCGGCCCCAGAACACCACATTCTCCGTTTCTCCTCCTATGAGGATGGTACCGAGTGCTACTTCCGGAATCAAAAATGGACTTAAAAACGCATACGTGTGTATTTCCCATGGCTAAAAACACCTACGTGCGCCAAAAGGGCTAAAAAAACACCAAAACGGGACCCCAACTTCTTGGGGAGAACCCTCTGAGGCCACAGTCTCACCTCCACGTGGGCCGTGCTTGCTGCGCGGGAGAAGGACACGCACGGGCAGCGCACGGGCCCCGGGAGGCCCGGGGAGGGGAGGGGGCCGGGCAGGGTCCACGGCGAGGACACAGAGGCCTCCGGTGGCTGCTCCCGCCTGTGCGCCTGTGCGTGTCCAGGCCCTGGACCCACTGTCTCCACAGCAAAGGAGACAGAGGCCCAGGGACCCCAGTGCCCCCAACCCCGGCACCCATCTGTCCACTCCTCCGGTGCACGCTAGGCCCCGTCCCGGCTCTGACGCCGACTCTGTGTTGCTGTGGGCAGGCGACTCACCACCCGCGTCCCTTGGCCGGTGCAAGAAGAGCCCCCAGCTGCCCTTCCCTGTGGGATCGGGGCATAGAGGGACACAGGTGACAGGCCGTTCTGCTTCCCGCACAGTCGGCTGACAAGTCTCAGCTACAACAGTGCCCTCTACATCTCTGAGCTCACCGACACGTGACGCAGGGGACGGACGTCACCTTAAAAAGCAGGGGGAAATATCCCAACGTTTAACGCAAACCAAAACCACAGCGAGACGCACGCCACCCCACCGTGACTTCGGCAGCCAAGTCGTAATCACAGGTGCTGGCGAGGCCGTGGAGAGGTTGGAGCCTCGTGCGGCCACGGGAAGGCAAACAGCACAGCCGCTGTGGGAAGCAGTCCACGGTCCCCGAGAGGCCAATCACAGCGTTACCGCCCAACCCAGCGGGTCCACTCCTGGCTATGTGCCCACGAGAGCTGGAAACACTCGTCCACACAAAAGACGTGCACGCACGTTCACAGCAGCCTGAGTCACGGCAGCCCGACTCACGGCAACCCGACTCACAGCAGCCCGACTCACGGCAGCCCGACTCACAGCAGCCCGACTCACAGCAGCCCGACTCACGGCAGCCCGACTCACAGCAGCCTGACTCACAGCAACCCTTCACAGCAACCCGACTCACGGCAGCCCAAGGTGGAAACAACCCAAGTGTCCATCAGCAGGCGGACAAACAGAACGTGTCCCCCACACAGGGAAGCGTCCCTCAGCCGCGAGCAGGAGCGAGGCGCCCACACGCACGGCCCCGGGGACAGACTCCAAGTCCACGACACTCAGGGAGGGAGCCAGACACGGAAGGCCACGCGGGGTGTGAGTCCACGTGGGTGACACGTCCAGAACAGGCTCATCCGTGGACGGGAGGGGGGCTCATGGGGGCCGGGGGGGGGTAATAGCTAAAAAATACATTTACAAAGCTTTACGTTTGAGCTGACAAAAATGTCCTAAAATAAGCTGGAGATGGCTGCATAACCGTGAAAACACCAAAAACCACTGAATCGCACACTTCCAATGGGTGAATTATGTTTACGTGAGTCTGATCTCAATAAAGCTGTTGAAAACAATCCCAAAGTTTGAGTGGTTGAGACCAAGGATCCCGATTCTCTGAGGTTAACACCTGCTGGGGGTGGGGGAGCACTTTCTAGAGCCCAGGCACAGCTGTGCTGCTGACCGGAAGCCACCAGGCTGTCACCAGGATGCCCCCGTCTGATTGATGCCAGGAGGCTAGGATCCTAATCACTGCCCGCGACAGGCCCGGTCCCTGGCCAGTGACTCCAGACACGCTGGCCTCCATCCGTGCATGTCCCCAGGGCCCCAGAGCACTGAGGCTGCGGTGTTTCAAGGGACGGTTCCGTGGCCACAAGCCCGCTGCTCCAGGTCCCTCCCCAGCCTGGCCGCCCCGAGACCTGTAGCCTACGGCGGAACTTCACGGCTATCGAGGGTTTGCAGGGGAAGTCGGCCCCAGCCCTGCCAAGACTGGGGAGGAAGAGGCAGACGTGGTGCCAAGTGGGCGGCCGGCCGGCGGGGCCGCCACGTGCCAGGAAGGCTGTGGGGAAGGCGCCAGAGTCAACATGGCCCGACGTCTGCTGGGCGGGCTGGGCCCAGGTCACGGCTGACATTGGCCATGCAGGTGTTCGGCCGCCTGGGCAGGAGGGCAGTGCCGGCAGCTGGCCCTGCCCCGAACGGGCAGGAAGAAGATCCCAGTACTGCAGGGCAGGCCCCCCACCTGCTCACAGCCTCCCTGGGCCCCCAGTTTCTCACACTCCAATCCTATCTCCTGCAGGGCCCAACCTGGCGGCATCTGGCCTCTACACACACACGCCAATGTCGGTCCTGCCCCAGGGCCTTTGCCCAGGCCACTTTCTCTGCCAGGTGCACCATCCATCCTTCTGCAAGGCTCGACCCAAATGGCATATCCCGAGAGGCCTCTCCCCCACACCCACCCCCCAGCTAAGGATGCCAGACCACATCTCCCCGACCGCCTCAGCAAGGCTGTCCGGTTACTCGGAGGCTGACCTCCACACAGGGGAGCCACATGTCTAGGAGGCGCTAGACAAGGTGCTGAGACTCTGTGGCTTTGGGTCCCCTGACCCCCTCTGGCTTCCATTTCCCCACCCCTGGGCGTCCCAGACAAGTGGGACAATGGGTCCTGTGGCCCTTTGCTCCTGGCACGCCCAGGGGGCTTTGGGGTCTGGGTCTCTCAACCCCAGGCCTGGCCTGGCCATCCAAACCCTGTCTCCCCCCAGGGGCTAAGGCCACTGAGCAGGGTTGGGGGCTTGCAGGTCCTCACAAGCTCTGACCTCACAAGGACTGTGTGGCCCGGCCGGGACCCTATAATGCGGGGGGCGGGGGGATCCGTCCAGCTCCAGCCCCCAAGCCTGTGCTCCCCGTACATGCTCAGCGAACAAATAAATATAACTTGCCCATGGCGGCCTGTGTGTTATTCTGAATCAGAGCAAGGCGCTGGAGACCCCCCCTCAGCGCAGTGGCTCGGGTCTCTCATCTGCAAAATGGCACAGGCAGGGACCCAGCCCTGAAGGGAGAGACACTGAGGCAGGGAGCAGGGTGGGGCCGTCCCCCCCGCACCCGCACTCAGCCTGGGGTCCACACGCAGGGGCGGAGCCTCCAGCAGGAGGGGGTGTGGGGGGCGCTGGCCACGCCCAGACAGGCCATGTCTGCTGGCTGTCACCCAGCCCTCAGCACTGCCCCACCCAAGCCAGACACCTGGGCAGCTCCCTCCGTCCAGCCAGCTCCCCTGCTGCCTCCAGGCACCGTCCCCCGACCACGGGAGCCCCTGTCCGGCCCCCGCGGCGTGTGTCCGGCCCGGTTCCCTACTTTATCTGTCTTCAGCCTGACTCAAAGCTCTGAGGGCGGCCGGAACCACGCACTCTGCTCCCCAAGTGAGGTTCAGAGGGGAGGCCGGTGGCCCTCGGTCCCATCCCTCCGGAGGTCCCACACGCCAGCCGGGCCTCGAGAGTCCTCCAGGAGGGGCCCAGAGCCAGTTCTGGGAGGCCAGCATCCAGAGGGGACCGCCCCGAGGCCACGCACAGCCAGCTCCCGGCTCTCACACACGGGCCTGTCCACAGCCCGTGGAGACCTAGAAGGCTCAGGCTACTGGGCCACTGGGCTGGGGAGGCCAGGTCCCCGCCGGCCACTCCTGGAGGTCGGGGCAGGGCCCAGCTGGCCACGGACTGGAATGTGAGCCCGGCCGGACGCCATCTGGTTTCCATCTGCCCAGCCCAGCTCGGCCCAACTTCAAAGGGTCCCCCGCCCGGCCACTTCCTCTGCCCTGGCCGCCCGCAGGGAAGGCACCAGGACGGCCCTGCTTCCTCCCCGCCCCTCTGCAACCCGAGGGAGCTTCTTGGCAGTCCACACCAATGTGGCCACCCCCTGCTCAACCAACTGCCGTGGCCTCTATGACCAGACTCCACGCCAACTGACCAGGCCTCGGGCCGGCGTCCCCAAGCCCCCAGCTCTCTGCCCGCACGTCCACCCACGGCCCAAGCCAAGCCTGGTCCAGCCGCATGGCCTCTGCCTGGGCACCCCCCTCAGCCCAGAGTCCCGTTCCTCGCTGTCTCTCTAAGGGTCCTTCTGGTGCAGACACCATGCAGCCCCTGAGCGTCTCCCTCCAGGCTCGGGTCCCCCCCACCTGTCCACACGGGGTGCACTCCACAGCCGGCCCGTCCCACCCACAGGCTGTCCACAGGGCTCCCTGGGCGCCTGGCTGGCGTGGGCCGGCTGTCGGGACCCAGCAGCGCGTACCCCAGCCCCGCGGCCCCCATCACGACGCACAGCACACCTGCTTGAACTGCTCCTCGTAGGTCCAGTCCCCGTGGTCGGGCGGCTGCAGCTGAGCCGCCACATGGGCAGCCCCTCCGCTGTGGGCCAGGCTGGCCGCCTGGCGCTCCTGGCCACCAAGCGCCCGGGGCCCGCTGTCACCGCGGAAGGCCTGAGACGGCGGGGCCCTACGGGGGACGAGGGCTGCGGGGCCCAGACCGGAAGAGCCCGGGGGTCCCAGCCCCTCCTCGTCCTCGTAGTCCTCCTCCTCCTCCTCGTCCTCGTCCTCCTCGTCCTCCTCTTCCTCCAGGTCTTCCTCCAGATCCTCCTCCTCCTCCTCCCATTTTGGCTTCCTGGGGCAGGCAGAGGGCACAGGTCAGGGAGATGGCGCCAGCTCGCTCCAGCCCCGGGGCAGGGTCTGCTCCTCACCAGAGCTCGATTTCCCTCTCTCAACACGGGGAGAGCGGCCCCCACCTGCTCCAGGTGCCGTGAGGGGCGTGGGTCGTACTCTACACGGTTTTGCTTCCCATCAGCCCAGAGCCCTGCCCAGAGCCCCGTACACCTGCTAACCCCCTCCCGACCTCTGCTGCACAGGCTTCCTTGGTGGGCCGTGGAAATGCCTAGCCAGTTCCTGCCTCAGGGCCTTTGCTCTGGCTGTTCCTTCTGCCAGGCATGCTGTTCCCAGCCCCGGACACCCCCCCAACACACACCTCTCCTTTATCTCCTTGTCACAACCCACAGTCACCCTGCTTCTCTGCTTGTTGAACGTCTTCCCAGAATGATCCCACTGGGGTCTTGCCCACACTCGGCTGGAGGCCTGCACTGGATCTGTGTGGAACACGTCCACGGTGGACGTCCACGAGCCAGCCAACACCCACTCTGCGTGGGTTCCCCCGGGACCGCTGAATCAGCTGGAGCCTCACCGGGCACTGGGGCTCCTGGCCACACGTGGCTGGTCCATTTAAATCGAGAGGGAATAAAGCTACCAACCCAGATCCCCCACCACCTGTGAGGGGTAGCTCCTAGGCTGCACACATTTCCACCAGCCTCCGGGAAGTTCTAAAGGACAGAACTGATCTTGGTGCTCAGCAGCAGGACAGGGTCTTGTCCTGGAGCTGCCTGGGATGCATCAGACGCTCAATGGACGCTTGTGCAGTATGTAGCCCACGGACCCCCAACTCACAGGTCGCCCTCGGAGCCCACGTCCTCCAAGTGCCCGTCGCCTTCAGCGTGTCCCAGTGCCTCCCTGCCTCGGCCAGGTGGGGCAGGCGAGCCTGGCGCCCCTTCCTGGGCCGTGTCCTCATCCTCCAAGCTGGGGGGCCCATCCTCCGAGCCGCTGGGGCTGGGCGCGGGTCCGAGGCCTGCAGCCGCTGCCCGCATGGCGGCCAGCGCGGCCATCTGGGCCCGCTGCATCCGGGCCTTTTCTGGCTCTCTGTCCTCCTCCGGGGCGGCCCTGGCACGGGCCGGGGGGCCAGCAGGGAGCTCGGCCGGCGGGGGCGGCAGGGGCGGCGGGGGCTGCCGGGCCTCCAGCTCCTGGCGTGCCCGCTGCTGCCGCTGCAGAAGGGTCTCCATTACGGCCTGCAGCTTCATGGCCCTGCGGGCCGGGCCGCCCCGGGCACCAGAGGTGGGCAGCAGGGGCGGCCCCTGCGGGGAGGGGGCCTGGCCGCACTGCAGTGTGGGGGCCTCAGGGGAGCCGGGACAGTGCAGGGTGGCGGGGGTGGGGGCGGGGGCCGCCGGGTTCAGGCTGAGGGCATGTCAGCACTGCCTCCTTCTCAAGCCAGGCACCAGGTAACAGCGGCTGGTGTCTGGCTCATTCACGGGTTTGCAGAAACCTGGGGGCAGCAAGACAGATCATCAGACCACTCCTGGGCCCCTCGGCCCCATCCTCCCCACTGAGGTCAGACCCCAGAGGCCTCTGGGAAAATCCCTCCCATCCATTCCCATCAGGGTGCAAACCGGGAGGCCTCCCTGGAGGTGGGAGATGGTGCTCTCCCCATCCGCCCCCCTCTGTCTGCCCTCCAGCAGGCTGGAAAGCAGGGTCAGCCCGCACTGAGCTCCCAAGGGTCTCGAGGCGACCCCCACCCTCAGGGCCACAGAGAAACATGCAGTTACTGACCACACCTCCCGGGGAAGACCTCGGATTATTGCTTCACAAACAGAGCAGAGGGTCTGGGCATTCCTGGCCTCTGATTGGCTGTAGCCAGTTACCAGACACCAGAGTCCAGATGGGTTCCGGGTTCTGGTTCCGAGTCCCAGGCGCTGCTCGCACCCCCTGCCGCAGATGGCTGTAGCCCCCCCAGGCTAACCAAGACGATGGCTGACCCAGAGCGAGCGCTTCTTGTATACGGGGCCTCCCTCGTGCTCCCACCTCATCCCTGAGCCTCAGCCTCTCCGGGCCTCAGTTTCCCCATGTGCAAGATGGTGTCCTGACGGCGCCCACCTCTCTGTGCTCAAGCAGGTACACGGCAGTTCGTCCGCGTCAGGGAAGGAGGCGCTGGGCGATCCCCACGTTAGGCGTAAGAAAAACTGAGGTCCGCAGACGCGCTGTTGGGAGGACACAGAGCAGGTTCCAGGCAAGGCTGGGATCGGAACCAGGGTGTGGGTGACATCACAACCTCCTCACCACCCCACATGACCTCTGCAGGGGAGTCCTCCCGCTCCTTGGGACCCCAAGCGGGGCCAACACGTCCCCGAATGCGAGGAGCTGTGCCCCAGCCTGGGGTCTCCTCAGACCACCACAACCCTAACTGCCAGCGTCTCAGGCAGGGGCATCCGGAACCTGGCATAGCTGGGCCCCACCAGGACAGAAGGACGCAGGTCCCACCCCAGCCCCCCACCCCAGCCCCGGCCACACCCCCACCCGCCCAGGCCGCCTGTAAAACCAACCGGGCAGAACCCAACAGGTCCAGCGGTGACAACCCAGATAGTACCTCACGGCGGGGGGGGGTGGGGGGGGCGGGAGGTGGGGGGCAGGAGGCTGCCCCTGACCCAGCACATGAACCCCTAAGCCACTCCTGGGGCAGACAGGGACCCCCAATACACGAGGGGCCAGAGGGAAGAGGTTCCTGGTAGCTAGCTAGCTGATGCTCACTCACCAGGCTGGCCACCCTCCCAACTCCTATGGTGACCCCCTAAGCGGAAACTGACCCCACTCAGGGGAATCTTGCAGTATAGACCCCCCCCCACACCTCCCCAGTCAGGGAGGCTCAGTGGGCCTCCACCTTCTCCCCAGACCCCCTGCAGCTTTCTTCTGGATGGGTGAAAGGGCAGAGTGGGGGGGCAGGTGGGTGGCCCCATGTGGGAAATGGGGGTGGGACATATCCCCAAAGGATCTCAGTATCCAGCAGGGGCAGAGGTCTCAGGGCACAAAGACCCTCTCAGAGGCCACAGTGCTGGAGAGTGACCAATACAGTCTGTCCTTAGAGGCAGCAAAGTAGCACCCAGCCCCCCACTCTCCGTCCCCTCCCAGGACTGGTGGTCACCCCCCCACCAGCCCTAAGAAGTGCTGAGGGGACATTTCACGCCCAGTGTCTAGTCTAGTCCACTGCCCCTCCCCCACATTTGACAACTTCAAGACAAGCCCCCCCTCCCCACGGAAACGCTCCAGGCAACGCCCCCCCTCCTCTTTGGGGGGCAGAAGGAAGAGGCCAGAGGAAGCCACTCCCCCCCCAGCCTCCCCCCCCCAGGCCTGCTGGGTTTAATGACCCTTCCGGGTCGCCCAGTGGGGGAGGGGAGCACGGCAGGCCTCCACGTTGGGGCTGGTGGAGGGGGCAGGTGGGAACCCCAGAGCTCCCCTGGGCCGTGCCTGGGGCCCCCATGGCCGCCATTAACCCTAAGCTGGCGACGCCCACCCCCTCCAGACCCCTCCCCCAAGAGCCCTTTGTCCTCGGCCCCTACCCCCACTTTATGACAACCCCAAGGGAGAGGCATTCCCAGGCAGGGACCAGGCAGGGGTGGGGGGTGCTGGGTGGTCGTTGGGACCTGACTAGGGGCCCAGAGGGATCCGGGGCCACACCCTCCCCCCAATGCCTCCCGGAGAGAGAGGTCACCCGCTCGGGCCGGGGCCTTGCAAAACACGGTTATTTAAAGAGTTGTGCAAGGCTGGGGCCCGCGGGTGGCGAAAGGGGCCCCTCACTCCACGAAGGGAAGAGGGGGTGGGGTGGGGCAGAAAGCTGGGGAGGGGGCTAGGAGAGTCGGGAGGGGGGCGGCCCGGAGGAAGTGAGAAAAGAAAAACCGAAGAAAGAGAAGAAATAAGACGACAAAAACCCCAGTCCGGATTTCAAAGGCTTCTTGGAAAGCGACCGATTTGCATGGGGTGGGGGGGGCAACCCCTCCGGCCCGGGCGACTAAAAACGGAAGATTATTGACAAATCCGCCGCCTGGGGTCGGACGCCGAACGTTGGAGTTGACAAACGCGCGCTCCCCGCGCTTCCTGCGCCCGCTTTTGTGTCTGGGGGGCACTGACCGAGGGAGGGGGGCTTTTCCCGGGGATCCCAGCCAGAGCGCTGGCCGCCCCGCCGAACCCACGCCCGGGCGCGGGGATGGTGGGGGTGCCCCTCCAGGGGCCCTTTTCGGCTCCGGAGCCGGCACTTTATAAGTAAGCAGTCGGAGCTGGAGAGGGTCGCCAGGGAACTGCCCTCCCCACCCGGCGCTCCCGCTCCCCTCGGGACTCCGGAATAAAGCACCCGATTCCGGGGAGAAAAAATGAGATAAGAGTCCGGGGTGCAGCCCCCAGCGCGCTCATAGAGACCATTTCCTTCCGCTGGGGGGTGAGGGGCAGCGCTCACTCGCGACCCCCGATCGCCCTCGCCCAATGTGGTGGTGGGGGGTGAGGTCTCCGAGGGGGGGTCGCAGAGAAGCCCACCCCAACTCCGACCCGCTAGAGTCGCCTTCTCGGTCCTGAACCCCCACCCACGTCCCTGCCCAACTTTGGAGACCCCTTCGTTGGCTTCCCGGGCGCACTGCGCCCACCCAGGACCGGAACCCGCGACTTAAAAGGCCAGCCTCCCCCCCGCCTCACCGCGCAGGGCCCGCTCGGGGGGCGCATGCCCTGCGCCTGGCGTCCAGCCCTGCCCCGGCCGCGCCTGGCCTCCGGCCCGGGCCGCGAGCTGCGCGCTGCTGGCTCCCGGCCGCCGCCGGGTTTGTGCCGCGCGCCGACTCACCGAGCCGCCAGCCGAGTCCGCGTCTACACCCCCATCCGACCCGATTGGTAAGAGTCTCCCCGCGCGCGGCCTCCCCCGCCCCTCCCCTCCCCCCCGCCGGCGCGCTCACCGCCCCGCAGACAAATCACCGGGTGACAAATCGCTCTCAGATGCAAATACCTCGCCGGTGATTCAGCGCTGCGGCCCGGGACGCGGGGAGGGGTCTCGCGAGGCCCCCTCCCCCTTCCCGGACGCCCCCTCGCCCCCCGCACTCGGTCCGAAGACGCACCACCAGCCTAGGGGTGTTGGGGAGGGGGAGAGAGTGGCCAGAAATTTTCAGGTCACGGCCCCTTTAAATGATAATAAATAATAAAAAGGGAAGGGGAACAGCGACGCGGGAGGCCCCGCCCCCTGCCTAGGGACGGTGGGCAAAGTGCGCGCCGAGGCCCCGAGCGCACAGGGCGCGGAGGGCGCGGGCCGGACTGGGAGCGTCGGAGGGGGACGGGAGGGGGCTGGACCTCCTCCTGGGAGGACTGGAGGGACCCGAGCCGGGTTGCGGACCCCTTCACCATCTTACCCGGCACCTAGAATGGGCCTGCCCTGCCGAGCTCGGAGTTTCACCCCTGTCCCATAGACTAGCGACCTGGCTGTAGTGACTTCGCCCCCCCCCCCCCCCCCCCCCCGCAGAGCCTCCGTTGCCACATCTGTAAAATGGGGATTAAACACCCGGTGATGACTTGAGCTACAAGAACGAGAAATGAGAGCAGGCCTGGGTCTCAGGGAGGGGACCAGGGCCCTGCGATGGGGGCGCTGCAGGGTGGGAAGGGGTCTTGGAGAGGGAACGGCTGCGGGGGGGGGGGGGTGGCGGAGTGCATGCCGGTCCTCTGGAAGACTCCTAATGACACCGAGCGACCCCTACTCCTACAGGACTGCCACCCTCTAGGAGGAGAGATAAGATTATCCCCTCGGCAATAATAACTTAATAATTTTCCTGTTCTGAGCCTGCCGTTGCCATGTGCCCTGTGCATGGTGTTCACCTCTTTAGGTAGGGCGCCTCTTAACGTCCCCGTTTCAAAGAGGGAAACAGAGGCACAGAGTGGGGTGCAGGGAGAGTGGGGATGGGGGTGTGGGCTCTGCAGGTCTGAGGCCCAGAGGCAATCCTTGGGGGCTAATTGCAGGGACCCAGGCCCCAACCCAGATAAGAGCCAAATGGGAGGGGGGAGCATTCGGCATGGGGGGGGCACTTCTCAAGGGTCCCATCAGGTGGAGCTTGGGTCCCTGGTCCTCAGTGCTGGTTTCCTGTGCAGCCCCCTCCCTGTGACCTAAGGCACACAGACACCTTTTTAGGACACCAAGCGTCCGGCAAATTACAGGCTTCCGGCTCTGGGGGGTGGGGGGTGGAGATTCCCAAGCCAAGGCGGGTTGGGGGGAAACTACCCCCACCCCAGGGCTGGAGTCCTGCCCACCAGCCCCAGGGCCTCCTGGAGCCTAAAGGTAGCAGGTGGCAGAGGCCTCCACCTTTAGGCTATTAAACACCCAGCCCCAGCTGCCTGCCTACCCCCCCTCCAGTGGGAGGGGCAGAGACATCTGCACAAGGAGGGGGAAGTTTGGAGAGACCCAGGTGAATTGGGTCCCCCCCAGGCGCCACTTCTCCAAAGTGCAGGAAAGCCTCTTTCCTACCAAAGAGCCAAACAGATCTGAATGCACCCGCCTGCCCCACCCCAGGTTGGATGCGTGGGCCGCTCTGTGCCTCAGTTTCCCCCCTGTAAAATGAGTCCATGTTAATTCGTTCCTTGTAAAGTTGTTTTGAGGATTATATTTACTTCTGCTCGAAAGAAGGGGGGCATGGTGGGGGTACGTGGAAGGGCAGGTGGGGGGCTGCCCTTCCCCCATCTCCCAGGGGAAAGCTCTTGTCCATACTCCCCCAGAGGTGCCCAGCCCCACAGGGTGAGGGGCTGCAGGATTCCCAGCTGCCTCCAGTGAGGGGGATCCTATTTTTAGCCGCGGGAGGGAGCTGGGAATTGATACCCAGACTTGCTGGCTCCAGGGGGAGTGGGCAGCAGGCCCAGGTTCCAGCACAGTCCTGGCTATGTGATTTCCAGTTGGTGCAGACCCCTCTCTGGTCTCTGTTTCTGAAGCTGGGAAATGGGTACAGAGACACAAGTCCTGTAAGGTTTCTTGGCCGCACCATGTTGCAGGGCCCGTGTGGGTTTTGGACACCCTTCCAGAAAAAACAGCCGGCTCCCCACTCAGGGGTGGGGGTGGGGGCACCCTCTTAAAAATTCACCCGAATCCTGCACTGTCCACCTTCCCATGTTTTTCCTCCTCAAACATATTCCCACATCTGGGCCTTTGCACTGGTGGCTCTCCTGGCTGGAGTCCCCTTTCCAGGTCACCCGGTGGCCTGTGCCCTCTCCTGATGTAAACTGGAGCCTCAGCTCCTCTGGGGGTCTCTCCCTGACCTCTCAGGGTCAGGTGTGCCCCCCACCATGTCACCCTGTTTCATCTTCATCTAGGTGCTTCTGTTTTGAGACGTCTTTATCCCATTGGACCTACTCGACCTTGACGCTGGATCTCCAGCCCTGAGGCCGGCGTGGCACAGTAAGTGCTGGTTGGTTGAATGAATTCCCGTGTTCCCTCTCTCACCCCATGGGATTTTTGGTGTCTGTCTACACAGAGGTGGAGGGCAAGTGGACCAATTCACCATCGTGATTTCCAAAAACAAGCCTGGAAGGGGGTGCTGGGCCCTCTGTCACCGACCCCTGGCCTCTAGCTTGACTTGTCCCTGTGAGCCAGGGTCCATGAAAATGCAATTTTAACAACTTTTAAAATAAGAAGGAAGAAGCAAATATACTAGTAAGGGATATGTGATAATACATCCAGCCTAAGTTAGGGTAGTTTTTTTTTTTCTAAAGATTTTTGTTTATTTATTAGAGACAGAGTGGGGAGGGGGAGGGG
>NW_022589784.1:448027-463610 GCF_004348235.1 Phoca vitulina | reverse complement strand
GATCCCAGGACCCCGGGATCATGACCTGAGCCGAAGGCAGACGCTTAACGACTGAGCCACCCAGGCGCCCCAGTATTAGTTCTTATATCAACATAGTTGTAAGATAATCACATTTAGTACTTTTTTATGGACAAGACCCACGAGACAAAAGCGTCTAGGACCCAGGAAATTCATAATGCGGCTCTACTTGACCCATTTTGCAGCGGGGAAACGTTTGGCCAGGGGTCCAGGTTGGGGTACACGGGAGCGACACACCCCCAGGCGCTGGGGACTCTCCTTGGTGGGGCTGAACAAGGAACCTCCGTGGGGTGCGCGCACCACCTGCCGGGCACCTGCGGGGCTGCAGCGAGGGGCGGGGCCAGCACCGGTGCGCTGGCTCCCACAGGAGACCGCCAGGTGGCGCCGCATCACCTGAAAACAAGATTCCCTGGCCAGACGGGGAAACTGAGGCCCGCGAAGTTCATTTTCTCCTCTGTAGCTTCTTTTGAATGCTCTACGGTAGAATTGCTAGATAAATACGGGATTCGCAGTTAAATTTTAAGTGTGTCACAATTATTGCACAGGACCTTATACTAAAAAGCTTTCCAGGGCGCCTGTGTGGCTCAGTCGTTAAGGGTCTCCCTTCGGCTCAGGTCATGATCCCGGGGTCCTGGGATCGAGCCCCGCATCGGGCTCCCTGCTCGGCTGGAAGCCTGCTTCTCCCTCTCCCTCTCCCCCAGCTTGTGCGAATGCTCACTCTTTCTCTCTCTCTCAAAAATAAATAAGAGCTTAAAAAGCTTTTCATTGCTTATCTGAAATTGAAATTAGCCCCTTCCCCTACCGGCCCAGACCCCCCAAGGTTTATCCCTATCCGGTGGCCCTGGGGCATATCCCACTCCTTCTCAGATTGAGTGTGCTGCCTGGCGCCCAGTCTGATGACTAAGAACAGTCATAGTAATGGAATAATACACTGGAAAAATCTCCTCCTACCTTGGACCATGTCCCTCCTTGCTTACAAGCCCCCACGGCTCCCATCACCACCAGGAAAGACCCAACTCAGACCCCTGCAGCTGGCAATCTTCCCACTTCACCCTCCTCTGGCCACACAGGCCTTCTGGCTGTTCCTCAAACCCACTAGACATTTCCTGCCTCAGGGCCTTTGCACTCTCTGTACCCTCCATCCCTTTTGCTCTTCCACCATCTCCAAGCTGCATTCACATTTCCCAGACTCCCCTGTGCCAGGAAGCCTTCCTGGACTCTCCCCCACCAAGGTCAGGCTCCCAGTCACTCACGCAGGGCTCACGGGTGTCTTTCCTAACCCTCATTACTGCAGTCACTTTGCATCTCCCCAGATAGTTTGCCCCCCCTGTCCACGACCAGACAGGGGCTCTGTAGAGGTTGCTCCTTGTCACCGCTGGGGCCTGGCCCCCAGTGCAGAGCCTGGCACACGGGAGGGGCTCTGAAAACAAGATCCAGCTGAACAGGCTCCGAACGACTCCTCTTCCTGGACCTCCCTTTCAACCTTTTAACTGTGTGTTTTTCTGAGCTCATGGTAAATCCTAATACAAACTTCAGTGAGATTTTGCAAAATCGTACTACAGTATCACCAGAAGTCAGCATCGATCCGATCCGCCCACCTTATTTGGATTTCCCCATTTTTATGGGATAGAAGGGCCCCATCACGAGGGTCCCTCATGTTGCCCACCCTCCTGCCTCACCACCCCTACACCCTTACCCTGGCAGCCACTCATCTCTTCTCCATTCCCATAATGTCCTCATCACAAGGCTGCTGTTAGGTGGACTCACACATCACGTAACCTTGGGGGGGGGGGGGTCTTTTTGTCCCACGTGATTCTGGGAGATCCAACCCAGGGGCCGTGTGTCTGCACGGGGTGTCCACGACTGCGTACTCCTGAGTGCTGTTCCGTGGGGCGGACCGATCTGTTTGCCCAACCACTCAGCGGTTGTAGGACACGCGAGCTCTTTCCAGCATCGGCTGCCACAGGTAAAGCTGCTGGGAGCATATGTGAACAGGTTTCGTGTAATAGGACTTTTCATTTCTCTAAGACGAAGGCCCCAGAGCCCCCTCTTTACCTTCTTTTTTAAAAATGCATTTTCCCAGTGGCACCTGGGTGGCTCAGTCATTAAGTGTCTGCCTTCGGCTCAGGTCATGATCCCAGGGTCCTGGGATCGAGCCCCGCATCGGGCTCCCTGCTCAGCGGGAAGCCTGCTTCTCCCTCTCCCACTCCCCCTGCTTGTGTTCCCTCTCATGCCGTCTCTCTCTTTCTCTCTGTCAAATAAATAAATAAAATCCTTTTTAAAAAAATTCATTTTCCCAAAAAATAAAATAAAGAATAAAAATTCATTTTTTCCTGCAGAAAAGGTGCCACTCCCTCTGCACACGTCTCTTCTTTTAGCCCCCACAACACACTTGGTCATTTATCCCACAAATATTTACTCAGCCCTACTGTGTGCGGGGCCCTGGGACACAGTGGGGACTGAGTCAGACAGGCAGCCAGCAGGTGCAACGGGAGGACATCAGGGTTGTGATGGGGGAGGCGTGGGGCACATGGATGAGAGGGTCCCCGGAGTGCTTCCCAGAGGAGGAGGCAGCTGAGCTGAGACCCGATGGGTGAGTGAGGACAGCCGGCACAGCAGAGGGACCTGCGTGTGCAAAGGCCCAGAGGGCAGAGGGATGGCACCAGTTCAAGCAGCTGCCGAGAGACCATGAGTTGGGAGGGTGGGGGTGGGGGCGGGCGGGGCTGGCAGGGCCTGCGGGCAAAGGGGGAGAATTTCATCCTCTTATCCCGCCCAGTCTGGAGGCTAGTGTTGGACGCAAGAACGAGCAAGCTTCAGGGGCACCCGGCTGGCTCAGTCAGTGTGAGTGTGTGACTCTTGATCTCAGGGTCATGAGTTTGAGCCCCACGATGGCCGTGGAGCCCACTTAAAAAAAAAAAAAGAACCAGTAAGCTTCAGGCCGATGTCAAAATGGCCCTATGTTTTGGCTTCTTGGTCTCACAGTAACATCTCTGCCAAGTTGGATTGTTTGGAAGCCCGTGATGTCCCCAGATAATCTGGGAGGGCTGGGG
Source organism: Phoca vitulina (assembly GCF_004348235.1). Taxonomy (NCBI): domain Eukaryota; kingdom Metazoa; phylum Chordata; class Mammalia; order Carnivora; family Phocidae; genus Phoca; species Phoca vitulina. The sequence continues at coordinate 460,542 of NW_022589784.1, read as the reverse complement.
CCCTCCCAGAGACGGGCGGTTGCCCTGCGGGGTGAGTAAGCCTCAGCCTGCAGGGCTGTTGGGGGCTGAACCAATTGCTGAACCAATCCCACCCACCCGCCCACACACAGCCACACCCAGGCGGCCTCTGGGTGGGACTCGGACCGCTCCCAGGATTCAGGGTGGAAAAGCGATGTGGTGGGACTTCTGAGCCCAGGCCTCCAAGCCCTTGAAGCGGTGCCTCTTAGAAGCTCTGCCAAGGGATGAGTCTGACTGTCCCCAGCCCACCAGGCTGGGAAGAAGCCCGAGCGGCCGCACCGAGGCATGAGATCAAAGCCTTCTCGGGCCTCCTGGTCCAGCTGAGCCCGGTCATCCCCCAGAATGGCGAGTGACAGTCTGCGGCTGCTGGGCCACCTTCTGCTTTGGGGTGGTTTGTTGTGGAGCCTCAGTCCTGCTCCTCACGCGGGCAGCTCCGTGCTCCCGGGAGGACCTGTTTACTCAGTGACGCCCACCATTTCGCCAGCAGGACTCTGAACACTTGCCAGGCAGTAGCGCTAAGACCCTTTTTCTGCCATTTTAAAGCGCACACAGTGTTCACATTTTAATATTTCTGGAAAATGGGATGAAGCTTACAGTGTTACCATTGCAAGGCAGTGTGTGAAAAATGTCTGTTGATGCTTTGGGGGAAAGTTCCAGAGAGTGCCAGTATCCAAGTGTCTTCAATTTCAGGAAATACAGAAATAACTCATTACCATATCAATAGCAGCAAATTTGTACGGAACCATCAGGAGGACAAGACGTTTTCACTGTGATTATGTTGCACAGAAATAAAGACATTAATTATAACCATATAGTAGCAGCTGCTGTTCAAGCAGCCCCTGTCCCAGAGGGGCCCAGCTCTATCCCCCAGAGTTGGCCCAGAGAGGGGCAGCGCGTTCCCTCAGGACACACAGCCTGTGGGCTCCCTCGGGACACAGGCCGGGCTCCCTGGCGTCTGGGTCCTGGCGGTCGCGGGGTGGGCGGCCAGGCGGTGCAACTCCGTGTGGGGGGCGGTGGGGTCTGAGGGTCCAGACCCCCGGTGCTGCGGGGGCCGCCGGGGAGCGCAGGGGCAGACCCGGAGGAAGGCCTGACGGAAGTGGGAGCCCAGGAATGCGTAGAGCAGCGGATTCAGCGCGGAGTTGCTGTAGGACATGCAGTGTGCCCAGATCTTGAGCGCGTAAGCAGCGTAGCTGCGCGGGTGCCAGGCGCCCGCTGGGCCCACCGCCTGCAGCACCAGGAACAGCTGGATGGGGCCCCAGCAGGCCGCGAAGAGCAGGACCACGGCGGCCACCAGCCTGGAGACCCTGGCCCGCACGGCGCCAGCTCGCTCTGCCCCCAGCTGCCCCTGGGGGATGGAGGAAAGGCTATAGGCTGGCGGGGCAACCCGTCGGAGCTCCCCTCCATTTTATTTATTTGTTTTGTTTTGTTTTTAAGCTCTATGCCCAACGTGGGGCTTGAACTCACGACCCCGAGGTCAAGAGCTAGCCAGGCACCCCCAGAGCTCCCCCTCTTGACCCCTGCGCATTCTCCCACTTTGCCAGCTCCTCAGAGTCCTCCAGGCGGGCCTCCCGCCCGCGCAGCAGCTCACCTGCAGGGCGCCGTCGGAGGCCGCGGAGCGCACGGCCGGGCGGCCCAGGTGGCGCAGCATGGCCCCGTAGCAGGCGCAGGTGACGGCCAGCGGCAGCAGGTAGAGGGCCAGCAGGTTGTAGAGAGCGAAGGCGCGCTCGAGGGCGCGGCTGGGGAAGACCTCGCTGCAGTAGGTGCGGGGCCCCGGCGAGAGGCGGTGCAGAGCGAGCACGGGCGCCGACACGGCCGCAGAGCCTGGACCACAGGGCAGCTTGAAGACCTTGCCCGAGGGCCGAGGGTGCCAGGAGGCCAGGACCCTGGTCCCCCCCGGGTGCCTCCTCGGGCAGCGTCACCGAGCGCCTCCCAGGCGCGGGGAGCCCTCAGGGTGCGCGCCTTGGGTGGCTCTTCACAGGCAGCGATATTGAGCCCACTTCCCAGATGCACGCACGACTGAGGCCCGGACAGGGGCAGTTGGGGGTGGGGGTGGGGGCGCCCAGGGCACAAAGACTTGTCCTCCCATCCCCGTGCGGCCCTCGCGCTGCACTCACCCACCCAGATGCCGAGGCTGACCGCCAGAGCCAGGCGGGGCGTGCGCCGGTGCAGGGCGCGCAGTGGGAACACGGTCACGTACCAGCGGTCCACGCTCATGGCGGTCAGAGTGGCGCACGTGGCCTGAACCGAGACCTGCGAGGGCCGAGAGCTGGGCGTTTCTCCCGGTGTTCGGTCTGGGGCCTGCCCCGTCTGCGCCCACCCTGCGGCTCCCCCCAGATGTCCAAACACGCAGGCACAAACGGGACGTGTCCTGGGAAGGTCTCCAGGGGCCACGGCTTGAAGGGGCAGGAGAGTGGGACACCAGAGAGGATGCCAGGATAGTGGAGGTTTGAGGGGGCCATTTGCGGTCCGCTGAGACCCGGGACTGAGAGAGGGAGAGGCAGAGCCATCCTAGGATCGCGGGACGGGCGGGGCAAGAAGCCGCAGGGCTCAGATCGCCCTCTCTATGCCCACCTCCGTATCCCGCATCCCTATCCTTATCTCTCGCAACTGCGGGGTCCTCCCCACCCGGCCCCGTCCAGGCTCCACCTCTTCCTCGGCCCCGCCCCACCCGCGGTCCAGCCCGCCCACACCCAGACTCCGCCCCTTGGCCCTCCCCTCCCCCACCCACCAGCCCGCGCACCTGCTGCATGTAGTTGACGAACTTGCACATGAAGTCTCCCAGCACCCAGGCGGGCAGCGGGTAGAGCAAGGCCGTGAAGGGCACGCAGCACAACAGGAAGGTCACGTCCGTGGCCGCCAAGTTGGCTGCAGGCGGGGAACGCACGGGGGCTTCAACCACCCAACGCCCCTGGCCCAGCCCCCTGGTCTTTGCATTTCTCCGAGTAACCAGCAGGACCGCTGGTGGGAAGGCCCCCGACACCTTGGGCAGAGAATTTGGGGCACCCCCCAGTCTCCCACTTTTACACTGCAAACATCCCCCCAGCACGGGCTTCATTAGCCATTCAAGCGTCAGTCCGCGCTGCTCACCCCCTGTCTGGGCTGGAAGAGCCTGAGCAGGCCCCTGCCTCGCTGGGCTTCAGTCTCCCCGTCTGCAAACTGGAGACGGCGTGCTAGCCCACCCGTCACATCGAATAGAGAAAACTGAGCACTCACCTGTGCGAGGTAGGCCGGCCCATCACACAAATGTCTGAACCGAGCCATGGGGGCAAAGGTCGCAGACTGGGGTCCCGCAGCCCCTCCCCGTACTTCTGTTCATTGGACACGGTGTTATAAGAGCCACATTTTAATCAGACACCGTCCTCAAGTGGCAGGGCCGAGCTCTCCGTGGGCCCTTGTCCAAGCTCCCTTTGAACTACCCCGCATGGAACCCTCGCCCGCAGAGCTCTGGAGCTCTAGCCCAAGATAGCAGGGACAGCAGGGACAGCAGGGAGAGGACCTGTGTGGAGGAGCCACGACGCGCCGCTACGGGGCGCCCCGGCCCCTCTCCTCTCGCGGGGACCCCCGGAGCCGCAGGCAGGCACCGTGCAGCTCACCTATGTAAAAGTTGGTCACCGTCCGCATCTGCTTGTGGCGGCAGATGACGAAAATGACAAGAGAGTTCCCTGCCAGGCCGAGCAGCATCAGCGCGGCGAAGAACAGCGGCACGAGCCAGGCGTCCACGGGCCGCGGCTCGGGGTCCGGGCCGTCCGAGGCGTTGGCCAGCGCCCCCCAGGACGCGTTGGGCGCCGACGTGGCCAGGGCGCTCATGGCTTCTCCGCCCTCTTCCTCCTGGCCGCCCGCCGGACTGCGCCCCGGGATCGCCGCGGGGACCCTCCTCCTGGCCGCCCGCTGGGGACACGCGGGCGGAGCCCGGGGAAGGGTCTCGGCTGGAGGCCACCGGGTCTGGAGGGCGACTCCGCTGGGCTGGGCAGCTTCTCTGCTCCCGACGCAGCCCCTCGAATTTATACCCTGCTGCCCGCCCTGTCCCCGCCTTCCGGCCTTCGTGCTGCCGCTGGTCACTCCCTCTCCTTCCTGCGCGCCCCCCATTCACACGCACAGCAAACTTCTCCCTCTTTCCTCTCCTCGCACAGTCCGCGAGCGAGCGCACAGGCTGGAGGAGGGGCTTGGGGGGCCAGGGGAGAGGGGTAAGCTGCGTGGAGACTTCTGTGGGCCCCAGAAGGACGATCCTAACAGGAGGTAGAGACTCAGAGAGAGGACGGGCAAACAGCCCGGACCAAAACACAGACGCAAGAGTAGGCACCTTGTTAGTGGCCATGACTTTGACCTGTTAAGTGGCTGGGGCTCCAGATGCAAGGTGGGGCATTGGAGAGCCATGGACGGCTCAGAGCAGGGCAGGGCTGCCCAGGATCTAGCGGTTAGAAGACGCCTGGTCTTAACTCAACCTCACTAGGACTCCCTTGCTGTAAATGGAAGAGTCCGCCCCCCACCTAACTGGCAGCGGATAGCAGATACTCCCACTGGGAACATGGGCACCTGTGCCCTGGTGGTAGGAACCAGGTGGAGGGCAGTTTGCAAGGACACTGTTGGCCCCCCATCCAGAAATGGACCCCAGATACTACCCACGAGGCATGCCTCAGTGTGCCACGATGTTCCTGCTATCACGGAGTACCACGCAGAGACAAAAAGATGCCACTGTTGACGAAAACACGACTAAGAGGTGGGGGAGGGGAGAAACGGGGAAACATGCCTGGCATTGAGGCACACCAGTCGTCTCCAGTGGGAGTGCAGAGCCTTGGAGAGGGGGTGTTCCCCGTTCACCCTCTTTCCACCTTCAAAATGGTCTAGAAAATCAGAAAGGGAATGAGGAACAGCTTAGGATGAGGAGACCCAAGGTTGCTAGGATGGAGGATCTCTTTGGGGGGATGTTGTTGAGTCTAAGGGCCTGGGAGAGGACCTTTGAGGTGGGGGCCGTGGGCAGCAGTGGCCACGGCAGCTCCTGAGCAGTCCGGGAGTCCAGGAGGGTGTTAGGAAGGTACCACACAGGTTTCCTGGGAAGGAGACTCCAGAATCAGGTGAGGCCCACACTGCATCCTCTAGAATTAGCACATTTATTGAGCAGTTAGTCATCACGGGCCAGACCAGGGAACCAAAGGCTCCCGGCCCCCAGGGCCCCCTGCCCATCACTCTGCCCAGAGGTGCCTCTCCTGGGATTTGTATCACCACTGAGTCCTTTTGCCTCTTTTCACATTTATCTATGTGATGTCACACAGCACATGCTTTTTGGGGTCTTTTAGCAGCTCCTCCTCCTTATCATAACTCCTTCCTTACCTGCTGCTCTTTATTTGTTAAAGCAATCGGGTCATTTGACCTGCACAACTTCTAACAGGCTGCATGTGGTGGGTTGTACCCCCGTGGTGTCACTTGACATGGTCCTGGGTCCCCACTCTTCCTCATGGACCTGGATCCCCACTCTTGTTGTAGACGGAAGGGTGGATTCTAGATTCCACAGTAGGTTTAATTCTCTTCTCTAAATCCTCTCATAGCCCCCCACTGCTTCTGAACAAAAACCAGACCTCCCATCACAGGACCGCCAGGCTCACGGATCCACCATCTGCCGTCTACCTCCATCCCCCTTGTGCTCACTCATCACACTGCTCTGGTCACCCTGGATGCCCCAGGGCCTTTGCACTGGCTGTTCTCTCTGCCTGACACGCCCTTCCCACTTTGCAGCTTACCAGTCCCTCTCTCAGAGAACTCCTCTTCCCTACCCACTCAGTGGGGAAGGGGTCTGTCTTGGTCCCTGCTGCATCCCCAGAGCTCGTCACTGGGCCCTGCCCACAGGGGGCGTTTGTGAAATGAACAAATCCTTAAAGGTGGAAGGGGGTGGGATGTTGTCCTACTTTTAGAGATGAGTAAACTGAGGCACCCAGCCCATGCTCCCCAGGCTGCACTGGAACAGAGGGCTGGGAGGCGCTGGTGGAAGGAAAAGCCAACTTGGTGTTGGGGGTTGGGTGGTCTGGGGCTTGGGTCATTTCATCTGTCCCCCGCTCCTGAAACGGATGTCCCCCTCTTTCCTGGCTACCCAGGCCTCAGTTTCCCCGGCCATCTACTGGAGGCTGGGTGCCCCGCCCCCCCGCAGCCCGGCTTCAGGGGCAAGGATCACGCTACCTCCCCCCTCAGTTTCTCCGTCTGTTCCTCCGGGCTGGGTGCCCCCCATCCCACACCCGCAGCCTGGGGGCTTGGCCGCGGTCCCCGTTCTCCGCCTCGGTTGTCCCGTTTGTCCCCTGGGCTGGGGGATCGCCGCCCGCAGCCCGGGATCTGGTTCCTGCGTGGCCTCGGCCCCCGCCCCGCGCGTCCGGCCTCCAGGCTCCGCCCCGGCCCGCCTCTGGGCGCCCGTCACTTCCTGCTCGGCCCCGAGAAGGCCCTGCCGGGCGGCGGCGACAACACAGACCGAGCCATGGTTGCGCTGGAGAACCCGGAGGGCGGCTCGGAGGAGGCGGCGGCGGCGGTGGGAAGCGCCCCAGGCGGGCGGCGGACGCTGTGAGCGCGGCGGGGCGGGCGGGCCATGCCTCCTGGGACTCCAGCACCCCCTCCCCTCCACTCTCCCCTCCTGTCTGGCTGCAGCCCCAGGCCGCCCCGCCCCTTTTCCTTGAGGAGACCCCAGACCGCGGTGGGGGTGGGGGTAGGGGGCTTCGTTGCCCCGACACGCCCGAGTATTTGGGCAGAGGGGGCACACCCCGTTTATGCGTTTACATGCCTGCGGGGCCCAGAGGTGCCCCCCCAAGCCCGTGCCCGGGTATTGACTCGCTTTGGGGGGTCTCATGCGCCTTGTCACCGGCTCAGGTGAGGTGGTGCCGCTGCGCGCGGTGTCCCTGGAAACCGCTTGGGTGTTGCTCTGGGTATTTACCCACAAGCCGCTCTTCTTGTCCCCAAGCTGGGTAGGTACCCCACAGCCAGTCCTGCGCTTCCCTGGGGGGATTATCAGCCCCCCGCCTCCTGAGTAGACAGGGCTCTTTGTTCCTGAGTACTTGACAGATTAAATGTGTGGGGTGCTTAAAATCCTGGGTCAGCAGGAGCCGAAGAGGGTGGAGCCACCCGCTCTGGGTACAGACCCCAGAGGGTCTGGGGCAGATTCCTGTTTAATCAGGGTGTTCCCGCAGAAACCCGTGCCATCCACCCTGTGGTCCTGGTTTGTTGGGGGCAAGGAGACCACTGCCTCCTCTGCGTGCTGGCCCAGCCACCTGGGCACTATATGCCTCAGTTTCCCCATCTGTAAAATGAGATATAATAGCGGCCTCTTCTCAGAATGGCTGGGATGGGGTGGGGGGAGGTCAACGACCATGTACTCAGCAGAAGGAAGCATCCGTTTTTTTCTTTTCTTTTCTTTTTTTTTTTTTTAAGATTTTATTTATTTGACAGAGAGAGAATGAGCAGGGGTAGTGGCAGAGGGAGAAGCAGACTCCCCTCTGAGCAGAGGGCATGTGGGGCTCAATCCCAGGACCCCGAGATTATGACCCAAGCCAAAGTCAAACGCTTAACCAACTGAGCAACCCAGAGGCCCCAGGAGCATCCATTCTTTAACTATTATCTGAAACATCTTATTATTTAATTTGTTTCATTATTGTTTCATTATTACACTTATTATTACCTCCTTGTTATTTCCCCCTGGGCCTTTACCCAGAAGCCATGTGGGTCTCTACAGATGTGGGTATTTACCTTCTTTTAAGGGACCTTACCCATGCAAAGTGGGTATTAACCTGCCAGTGGGTCCCCACTGATGTACCCCGGTGTTCCTTCACCCCTGTGTGTCCCCGGAGCTGCGGTCACTGCTGGGGGCCCCAGCTGGCCCCACCCCAGCCTGAGTCACCTCTCTGCTCTGAGCCTTCCCCTCCTTGGTTTCCTGCTTCGGGAAATAGGTTCCTCTCTTGCCTGTTTCTGGGGGAGGGGGCTGGTGCCAGAGAAAGTAGTTTAGCCCAAGAGAACAGGTGTCAAAAGGCCTCATTTCAAAACCTGCAGGGAACAGAATTCGGGGAGACACAGGGGCCTATTCTCCCCAAACTCAAACCTGATTTAGCAGGTGTTTCTACCTTGGGCCTGTCCACCTTCATTGGGCACAAACAACTTTCACGATGCAGACACTTCCTGAGTCCTGTCAGGTCTAGGAAGCCAAAGGTGCCCTGTCTGGGTCCTCAGTTTCCCCATCTGTAAAGTGGTCTCTTTGGGTGGCCTGGGAAATAGCTGAACTGGCCCTTGGGCAGGTGCTGGGGACACTCCTCTTTGTAAGTGTCTGATGTGGGAGGTGAGGAGTAAGTAGTAAACAGATACATGGACCAGCTGATTGGGCTAGTCAGGAGCAGGGTGGTTTCTCCCAGGAGGTGACATCTGAACAGAGACCAGAATGTGCTGGGAAAGTGTAATTGAGGCAGAAGCCTCAACATGTGCAAAGGCCCTGAGGTAGACTGTTCCTGGTCTGGAGCAGAGGACCCTCAACCTTCATTACAAATCTGATTTGCTGGGTATTTGTGGGCTGCTGCTTCTGTCCTGCCCGCTTCTGCTGTCCTCTCTTTCTTGAGTGGGGGTCCAGGCCCAGCAGTTCACCCTGGAGGCCACATGTTTCGTGCCTTCTGCTGGAATTTGGTTGAAGTCAGCAAGCTTGAGTTGGTGGTGGGACTCAATTCCCGGTGCTCAGCTCAGTGCATGAGGCCCACGAGGTGGTGGCGAGCCCTCCGAAAGCCTGTGGGGCCCGGCACAGACCCCTGTGTTCCCGCTGCAGGACAGGGCAGGGCTGGGCCTTGCCCTCAGTGTTCTGGGGAGCCACGCATGGTGGTGGCGCAGGGGAGGGCCCGGCTGGGACTTCACTAGGTAGGGGGGTGGAACTCTGTGCGCTCAGAGAAGCAGGAGGTTGAATGGTACGAGGGGAGTGTTCCCGTTCAGGCCAGGTTCAAATCCTGGCTCTGCCACCCTCGCGAGGTGACGGGGAAGCCCCACGTCCCGAGGGCTCAGCCCTGCTCTGACATCTCCTGATAAGTCCCCCCGGGATGCGGACTTTGTTATCGGCCCCAGCAGGCTGCTATTCTGGACTCGGTCCAGCTGCCAGGGTAGAGACACAAGCACTGGAGCCCTGGGGAGGCCGTGGGTGGGCTGGGGCTCACGGTGGGGGGCTCGAGCCTCAGGGAGGCAGCCCTCAGGTTGGAGCCAGCCTCACAGTCACTGGCTCTGTGCTGACTTGATTTGCCTCGTCCTGTCTTTGCTGCCTTCTTTGCAACGGTGGGATCTCGGTTTCGTGACTCTGCCTCAGTTGCAATTGTGTATAATGGGCATCAACTTGATATCACTGGCCTCCTGGCATGATCGTGATGGTGAAAATGAACATTCAGTCCAGGGACGATGCTGTGATCAACAGTGTGACATAGGGGGTGAGCTCCCCATAACAGGAGGAAACCAAGCAGGTGGTGCCTGAGTCAGTGGGGGAGGGTGCCTGTCCTGGCCCTCTTGGCTCTGAGTGTCCCCTTTCAGACCCACAGGCACCTTTTTATCTTCACTTTGCAGAGAGTGAGCTGAGGCTCTAGGTAACACAGCGAAGCATCCTAGCTGGGATTTGAACTCAGGGCTGAGATTCCAGGGTCCACCCAGTGCCTCTTCCTGTTGAGGGGTGCTTGTTCATGTGTGAGTTTATTCATGAGGCAACGGCATGGATTTTGGTGGAAACTGTTAACTACTGAGCCTTGGGCTGCTCACCTGCCCCACCGTGACGGTCAGGCAGTGCGGAGTCTCATCAGCCTGTTTGCTTTTTGACCAAGATGTAATGGCCAGCCTATATCGTACCGATACTTAATGCTGGGGACGCTTTACATATGTATAGACCCTGAGGAGCACTGGCTTCCTTCCTAACCCCTACAAGGGTACTTGTCTCCACCGTCCTAGAGTTTCATGGTTTGGAGGGGAGAGGCCACACTTCTGTTTGTAGTTTTTGTCCTGGGAACTTGGGGTACTAGGAAAGTTTGGAGGGGTATTTTGGACTCTCGGTTCCACTCAGTCGTGGAATCGTGGGATTATTTTGAGAACCGATCCCGCGTCCCTGGCATGGCTGTGAATGTCTGCGTGGGGATTACCGTGTCGTGGGCGAGGTGGGCAGTTTTCAGTGAAGTAGAATGTACCGTGATCAGAAAAACAAAGCAGTGAGGTTTACACAGGGGGTTGGGGGCTCCTGGGAGGTTTGAACAGAGCCAAAGGAGATGAGTGAGTGAGCCATTCAGAGTCTGGGGGAGCATGCACCGGGCAGGGGCACCGGCGCAGAGGCCCCCAGGTGGGACTGTGCCCGGCATGCCGGAGGGGCGGCAAGGAGGCCATGTGCTCTCAGCCTGTGGTCTGGGGGTCATCGGGGGCTGACCAGGAAGGTGGGAACTCCTTGCCAGGACATTTCCATCTAGCGCCCCCTCCTACTCCGTGTGTCTGCAGAAGGCCCTCGAGTCCCCAGTGGGAGTCCCGGCCAAGCTGCTAATCCATCTCCACCATTAATGCCATTTGCCTGGAGGAGGACAGATTAGTTCCGAGGGGGCCACTCCAGCCCCACCTCTGGGCACATTTCAGGGGGACTCTGGGGACTTGAGGCAGATGGGCTCAGGCATCACCTTGAGCTTCTGGAGGCTGTTTCCTGGTTTATCTGCTGCTGGCACGGGAGATGCTCCATTAAATCAAGTCTCCTGAGAAACTCCCAGAGGAGGGTGGTGGTCAAATCCTGGAGACTCTGGGTCCTGCCAGCTTGCAGTTACGATCTGGAAGCCTAGGGGAGAGGGGAGAAGCTTTTCTTGGCCACCCACCCACAATGTGAATTTGGGCAAGTGTCTTCTCTTCTCCGGGCCCCAGTTTCCTAATCTGTCTTCACAGTTGTACAGGCCTCCTGGGTGATGTGACCATGAAACAAAATGAAATTTGAAGGGTCTAGGGCTCCACAGAGCTCCCCATTGCTGAGGGAAACCAAGCAGGTGATGGCTATGGTACAGCGGCTGTCGTGGGGCTCTGCCTGGGGGTCCTGGCCTGTGTTGGCCCTGAGGCCTGCCTCCCCACCCCAACCCCGGCCCACAGGCCCCTTCCGGGCTGCCTGCCCGCTCTAGCTGGCTCCCAGGTGAAGAGGCTGTCAGCCTCCAAGCGGAAACAACACTTCATCAACCAGGCTGTGCGGAACTCAGACCTCGTGCCCAAGGCCAAGGGGCGGAAGAGCCTCCAGCGCCTAGAGAACAGTGAGCAGGGCTTGGGGGCACCTCCTGGGGGTTCCTAGGGCTCACATGAGAATGGTGTGTATGTTGGTATTATCTGTTGCTTTTGCCATGAGTCTGACCCTGAGCTGGGCAACGCTGGGGCTGGGCCTTAAGGAGCTCTGGGCATTGGAGCTTGGGTTTTCAAAGATGTCTAGGAGTTCAACAAGCCAGGGAGGAGTAGGAGTTCTGGAGGAGGAGGCTAGATGGTTTCTGTGCCTTCTGGGAAAGACAGTTGGAGCTTGGAGGTAGGGAGACTGGTGTGAGCCAGAGGGTAAAGGCCCTAAATGCAGAGGCCAGGGGTTTCTATGGAGACTGGGGGGCCCCAAGTGCCACCCCCCCCCCAGCCCAGAGACCATCTGTTTCCATCTAGCCCAGTACCTTCTAACCCTGCTGGAGACAGACGGGGGCACAGCTGGTCTGGACGATGGGGACCTGGCCCCCCCGGCAGCACCCGGGATCTTCGCAGAGGCCTGCAGCAATGAGACCTACATGGAGGTGGGGCTCCCGTGCCCTCCTCCTCCCTCTGCTCTGGCTGCACTGGCCCCTCTCTTGTTCTCGCCACACCTGGCCTGTGCTGGTCCCTCCCTCAGGAGTGCCCATCTGCACCCATCCCCCGCTGGTCCCTTGATGAACACCCTCTCTGCTTCCCTCGGGGTCCCCAGACCAAGCCAGAGCTCCCACCACACCCCAGAACTTCCCAGCACTCCTGATTCATCTGCCCATCATTGGGAATGATTGAGTCCACTGGGGGCGTATTTGGCCCACGTCACTCCCCTGCCCCAGGCAGGTCTGCAGGTACCGCATAAACTCCTGGCCAAGCCCAGTGGGCAGATGTGTCTACGAGGAGTATGTCCACACACTCTGGCCCTCTGTGCCCATTGGCTAAATGGAGAACCTGGGGCTGGAGACACGCAGTCATTAGCCTAGGTCCTGCCTGCCTCTCTTCTAGGTCTGGAATGACTTCATGAACCGCTCTGGGGAGGAACAGGAAAGGGTTCTCCGCTACCTGGAGGATGAGGGCAAGAGCAAGACGCGGAGGAGGGGGCCTGGTCGCGGGGAGGACCGACGGAGAGGTGTGGGCCTAGATGGGAGGCTGGGAGGACCTGAGGAACGGAGGGGGGCCTGGCTGATCACGGTTTGGGCGGGCCAGGGACGGGTGGGGAGGAGCCTGTGCGGGGGCGGTGCCCCGGGGACGGGTGGGGTGGAGCCTGGTGTGGGGGCGGTGCCCCGGGGGATGGG
>NW_022589784.1:433645-447627 GCF_004348235.1 Phoca vitulina | reverse complement strand
GGGGGGGGGGGCAAGGACAATGCAGGTCGGTACTGCAGGATGTGTAGGAGTTCACCAGGCAGAAGGCACAGGAGTTCACCAGTATGGCGATATCTCAGTCCTGCTATCTTTGGAAAGGGTGAGGTGGCCTCATGTAGCAGGTCAAAGGCCACATTTGAAGCTAGGGCTTTGGGCTCCAAAGGCAGCCCTGGGCACGGGGCCTGGGCAGCTTGTCCACAGTCTCACGGTTGGCCTCACCCCTAGGCCCGTTTCTCCTGCAGGAAACGCTGGAAACCTGGGAGGAGCGATTGCTGAGGTTCTTCTCTGTGTCTCCCCAGGCCGTGTACACGGCCATGCTGGACAACAGGTGACTGGGTGGGAATGAGCGCTGTGTGCTCCGCCAGGGGTCTGGCCCTGGCCCGCGACCACTTACCATCCATTCCCCTCCAGTTTCGAGAGGCTCCTGCTTCACGCCATCTGCCAGTACATGGACCTCATCTCAGCCAGTAAGTGCTGCTGGCCCGCAGGACCCCACCTGGCTGGTGCAGGCCAGGGAAGCCAAGGCCAGAGTCACGCAGGGTCTGGCTACTCAGGGGGAGGCCTCTCGGGGAGGAGGAGCAGCATGAGCAAATGGTGGGTGGTGGGACTGATGATGACGAATGATGAATGATGATGCATTCATTCATCAGAGGCCCCTCGTGAGCCTGGCTCCATGCTGGGTGATGTTGTGGGCACAGATGCTCCTCAGTCTGCATCTTCAGGGCCGCAGGGAGAGAGGGGCCTGTGTGGCATCTGGGGCCCCCAGGACGAGAGGCAAAGTTCTATTTAGCTGTAGCCCCTCTCCACTGTGCCACACATGTGACATTGACCAGTCCCCTAGGGAGGTCCTCACAGGCCCTTGCTCCCTCTGGGTGCCCCATTGGGTCCTTGCTCCTCATCGGCGCCTCCTGCCCAGAGTTGCTGAGGAGACGGTTTCCATGGCAACCCTAGGATGGTTCCTCCTAAGTCCTCCCTTGGTGGATTTGCAGCCCCCATACCTCTCTTTGTTCCCACAGACTCGGGACAGAAGGGCTGGGCTGGGTGGTTGCTCCTCTGCTGGAGTTGAGCCGAGGCCTGAACCCAGAGGAGGTTGGGCCCTGACCAGATGGGGAGTAAGGGAGCTGGAACGGCCCAGGCAAAGGCCTGGAAATGGGACCGAGCTTGGGGTGCGCTGGGCTAGTTCAGGTTTGGGAGTGAAGGGAAGTGAGGGAGAGGGAGGCTGGTGGGGGCTGGGGTCCCCCGTGAGGGCAGGGATGGAGGTGGTGACCTGGGGGCCCAGGACTCCCGCGGTCCGGTCACTGCTGCCCTCCTTGCCCCCCTCACAGGTGCTGACCTGGAGGGCAAGAGGCAGATGAAGGTCAGCAATCGGCACCTGGACTTCCTGCCACCGGGGCTGCTCCTGTCTGCGTACCTGGAACAGTGCAGCTGATGACAGCCCCCCCTGCCCCCCCCCCCCCCCCCCCCCCCCCCCCCGCTGCCTCCCCCTTGCCCAGACCTCAGATACCATTTGCTACAGTATCTTTATTATTTTGAGAATTTGTCCCTGTAGACACGCTCTTCCCCTCGGGTGTCTCTCTCTCACTCTGGCCCCTTCCCTGTCCACCTCTCCCAGATAAACGCTGGGGGCTGGGGCCACCCGGGACTGGCCTGGCCTTGCAGCTCCCCACTCTGGGACTTGTATTCGAGCGAGGAGACCCGGCCTGGTCATCTCCGTGTTCCTTCGTTCTGCTTTTCCAGCCCCGTTTGAAGCTTAAGCGAGGAGTGAGAGGCTGGGTTTTTATCACTTTTAATGAATTTGGCATGATTTGTTGTAGATTTTTAAATTTCCCTTTTGGGAAGAAAAACCAAAAACTTGCCCCAACTGATAAATCGGGGGACTTTGTTCTAGTCCCTGCTTAACCCCCCTTCCCAGTTTTTGGCTTGGGGGGGTCTCTGGGGCTTTGCCCCTTTTTCCAGGAGTGTTCTGTCATGTGCACGCGTGTGCGTGTGTGTGTGTGTGTGTGTGTGCGCGTGCCCCGCAACCTAGGACAGAAGCTACATCTTAAAGGCTGGTCTTACCACCTTTTTGGAATGTGTGCTGTTCTCCCCTGGTGGCTTTTGGTGGCTCTTGTGGTCCTGTCTGCTCTGCACACCTCCTCCCTTCATACTGGGGGATCGGGACTTCCAGCCAGAAGCCTCTGCCCTCGGACTGCCCCATTCCCCTCTTCGTGTCCCCTTGCCCCCTCCCCCCTGCCCAGCTCTGGCCTGTTGCCTTGGGGTGTCCTCACACTGGTCACCCTGGCGTGTCCCACAAGAGCAGAGCTGGGGGACACCCCTCCCGTGTGTGTGGCTGGTTGTGCTTTGGGAAAAGTGGAGAGTTCAATAAATTTCTGGTGCTCTGGTCTCCAGCTGTGGGGTTTTCCTTTCCTCCAATAGGTGCTCAGGAGGTGCTTAGGTCCTGGTCAACGAGGGCTGCAGGCCTCAGGGGATGAAGCTTCACACTGAGTGACACCCCACCTGTGAGGCAGGTGTATGGGGAGATGCTGCTGGGAGCCCTGGGGCCATTGGCTCTGCTACCCTGGCTTGTCCCCTTCCCAGGCGCCCAGGTTCAAACCCCAGCTCTGCCACTTCCAGGCTGTCAGTAGTCCAAAAGGTCCCTTGTGTGAGCCTCCCGGGGTGGCCACAACGAAGGGGCTGCGGCTTAAAACCACAGGAATTTATTGTCTCCCAGTCCTGGAAGCCAGAAGTCCAAACTCAACCAGGCAGGGCCCTGAGGCTCCAGGGGAGGGTCCTTCTTGTCTGTTCCTGCTTCCGGGGGTCCCTGGCGTTCCTTGGCTTGTGGCCGCATCATTGCAGCCCCCGCCTCTGTCTTCCCCGGGCCTCCCTGTGTTCCTTCCCATCGTCTTCCCTGTGTGTGTGTCTGGGACTGGCCGGGGGTCCTGCAGGACGTCCACAGTCCAGGTGCGTCCCATCAGGGGTCCCTGCTGCCCAGGCGGCTTCTGCCTGCGGACGCTGGCCCTGGTCCCCTGGCCGGGCGTGCTGGTCCGGCTTCACTCCTGGGAAGCTCCTTCCCCGCCACACTGTCCTCGGGGTGCAGCTGACGCACGGGGGTGGGAGCTGGGAGCCGCCTCCCTGGGGGGCAGAAGATCTGCGTTCATTACTGGGAATCCTGCGGGGACTTTGGTCTCTTCTCCCTCAGGTATTCACTTATTCAGCCGTTGATATCAGTTGGGACACATGAGGATTTACTTTCTAGTTTGGGTTATGACCCAATACCACTTTACTCCGTCGTCCAGATTGTTCCGGGTTCAGCCGGTGTCTGAGGCAGCCCATCATCGTGGGGTTTGATTTTTTGAGCCCCGTCCCTTCTGGCACCATGGGATGGTCCAGCTAGGCTTGTGTGTAGAAACCCAGATGTGGACGCTTGGGTGTGCTGCACCCCGTCTTAGCAGACATTTTAGAAGTTTAAAGACAGACGCTACAGAATGCACGTCCACGTGGTGGCACAGTGGACAGGGGGCACCTGAGTGGCCATCGCGAGAGACGGAATCCCAGGTCCCCAGAGGGAAGGGCCAGCCTCGCAGGGCGCCGAGGACCGCCCCCGTTTTGGCTGCAGCTAGGGCACGGCGCTGCGTCATCCCGCCCCTGTGCCGGGATCGCCGGGACCGCCGGGACCGGTCCTCCGCGGGGTAAAAGCCTCCACGTGCGGAGCCTCAGTTTCCCCACCCGCGGATGTCAGAGAAGAGCAAAATATGGAACGCTTCACGAATTTGCGTGTCATCCTTGCGCAGGGGCCATGCTAATCTTCTCTGTATCGTTCCAATTTTAGTATATGTGCTGCCGAAGCGAGCACGGTATCTGTCTTGACCCAGGCACTATTTATAGTGCTTAGAATAAATGACTTTACACAAAGGGTGAATTCCCTTACAGCGGGTCAGCGACACATTCTTTTCTAGATTCGTACAACATATAGAATAACGAAATGGGATCATTCACTGAAATGAGAAAGCGTTCACTGTTCTGCCAAATATAACTCAGGTGGCTTCTGGGACGCCACTAAAAGCCGTATGCAAATGTGCCGGAAGCGGGGTTGAGTCGCCGCCTTCCCAGAAGTCTCTGGGAAGCGGCCGCGCTGCGCGGGCAAACTCGTTGCTCCCGGGGAAGATGGCGGTGCCGGAGCCGGGGAGCTAGGGCGAGTGCAGGCAGCGGCTGCCTGCTCGGCTTGGCGCCTGGGCCGGCTCGGTGAGCGCGGGGCTGCGGGGGCCGGAGAGGTCGGCCAGCCTCCGGTCGGCGCCCGCAGCTGGGGGGAACGCAGCCCGGAGAAGGCGGGACAAGCGGGCCGGGGGCGGGGCCTGCGGGGTCAGAGGGCGGGCCTCGGGGGACGGAGGGTGCTGGGCACACGGCCGGGGGCGGGCGGGGTCTGGGGCTTGTGGCGGAGACTTGTGTGAAGCCGGGGGCGAGCTGGGGTCGGATGCGGAGAGCCGGGGGAGGCCGGGCGGGGCCGGGGGGCGGGGCTCAAGGGTAATGGGGGATTTGGTGGTGCGACCGGGGGGCCCTGTGTACGGCGGTAGATGCTGGCAGGCGAAGGGTTTGGGGTCTCTGGGATGGGTCTGAGAGTTTAGGCCGGGCCTGGGGGCTCAAGGGGCCATCCGAAAGCAAAGATTGTAGGGGATGGGCTTGGGGATGGAGGCTTCGGGGGCGGGACTTAAGGACTCGCAGGCGCTTGTGGGCGGGGCCTTGGTGTCCCCGGTCAGGGCTTGGAGAAGTAGGGGGACCTGGGGGTAGTGATTGAGAAAAATGGGGCTGATCGCACTTGTAATCTCACCGGACTCCTGCGAAAGAAAGGAAAGTAACCTATGATCGATGCTGGCACGTAAGAGAGCCACGAGGAAAAGTTCACCATCATTACTTTTGTTAGACTTCTTTAAGTTGCACCTCTGCCTCCCCTGGAGGCGGTGTCCTCGCTGCTCTTGCGTATCTGTGGGCTCTTCCTCCAGGACAGACCCAGGGCCCGACCTCTATGCACACTGCCCACTGCCCTCATCATTGCTTACTTGGACCAGTGCATTCACCTTCACCCCATCCCTGGCTGTGCACTCCAGACCGCCAGAGGGGTCCTGTTCAAATGTAGATAGCTCACAGCCCTCTGGGGGCCCCCCCTCCCACTAGGGTGAAAACCTCCAGGGCCCTGTAGGACTCGCCCCCGTCACCTCCTGCCCCCACCTTGCCCCCTTTCCCTTCGCTCATCTGCTCCAGCCACATGGGCCGCTTGGCCACTCCTCCAACGCCCGAGGGGCCATCCGTCCTCTGGGTCTTTGCACAGGTGTTCCCTCCACCTGCAGTGAACTTCCCCCAGACATCTGCATGCCTTGCTCCCTCACAACTACACTGGGATGTTGTCTTTCTGATTAGGCCTCCCTGTTCCTCCATGTTTATTTATTTATTTTATTTTATTTTATTTTTATTTTTTTTAAAGATTTTATTTATTTATTTGACAGAGAGAGACACAGCGAGAGAGGGAACATAAGCAGGGAGAGTGGGAGAGGGAGAAGCAGGAGCCCCGCAGAGCAGGGAGCCCGATGCGGGGCTCGATCCCAGGACCCTGGGATCATGACCTGAGCCGAAGGCAGACGCTTAACGACTGAGCCACCCAGGCGCCCCTATTTATTTTATTTTTTAAAAGATTTTATGTATTTGAGAGAGAGAGAGAGGGAGCATGAGTCAGGGGCAGAGGCAGAGGGTGAGGGAGAAGCAGACTCCCCGCTGATAAGGCAGCCCGACACTGGGCTTGATTCCAGGACCCTGAGATCATGACCCCAGCCGAAAGCAGATGCTTAACTGACTGAGCCACCCAGGCGCCCCTCCCTCCATGTTTAAAATGCAGCTTCCCTTACACAACACACGAGACCCAAGGGCAGGGATTGGGTTCATTTCATTCCCTGTGGTAAGCCAGCGTCCAGCGTGGAACTTGGCATCCTGCAGGGACTCAGAGAATGTCAGTGTCAACCTCCTCCCTCAGGAGCTGCTGACCATCCTCATCCTCGGTGTGTGACCTGTGGCATGTGGGCACAATGGATCTGGCTTACGTCTGCGAGTGGGAGAGATGGCCCAAGAGTACCCACTGTCCGTCAGTGCCCCTGGCCTGTGCTTGGTCCTGCCGCAACCTCATTGCCTTCACCACTGACCTTCGAAATGATGACCAAGGTGTGCTTCCTTGCCCCCCAGCCCAGCCCCCCTCGCCTGGTGTCCCCATTGGGGAACTGGGTCTCCAGCCCTGCCTGGGAGTCACCCTTCACCCATGTGGGCCCTCTCAGGGTTTTCTCATCTACAACTGGGGGTGGTGAGGACCCTAACCTCACAGGTGTGCAAAGGGCAGATGCACTGCTCTCCTACACCTGGTGCTGGGGTGGGGTAGGGGGGAAGACCCTGGAATCACCCCTTTGGGATGGAATGGGGCAAGGGATGTGCGGTCCCCTAGGGCTTGGAGACTTGATGCGCAGTTTTCCAGACCATACATGTTACTATCTTGTTTTTGGAAGCCTGGAAATTACTTTGCTGGGACCTGTTTTCTGTCTGTTGTTTAAACAATGTGTGCTTGTTGGAGAAAATTAGAAAAGCAAAGGAATTTAGCATAAGGAAAAAAAAACCACGGAGAGATGCCCACCATTAACATCTGGGGATCATTTTCTTCTAGTTTTTTCTACGTCTCTTCTAAAAACATGACCACGCTTATGGCGAGGTCACAGGCCTGCTTTGGTCTCCTTGTTAGCACCGGGGCTGTCTACACGGTCAACAGCAGAGCAGCCCTCTGCCATCCCCGTGGGTGGGATGTTCCCTGGATTCCTCCCTGAGCCCTCCTGGGGTCATCAGAAGCTTCAGGGTTGTTATGGTTGCTGTGTTGACCATGTGCTGTCCTCTGCAGACCTCACCCGCATGATCCATATCCTGGATACAGAGCACCCCTGGGATGTGCACTCCGTCAACTCAGAACACAGCGAGGCCATCACCTGCCTCGAGTGGGACCAGTCGGGTGAGGATGGGCCGGGGGCGGGTGGTCCTGCATGGCTGAGGGAGACAGTGATGTTCATCCTTGATCCTGAATCTCAAGGCAACGTGCTCTCTTTTCCTGGTCACGTCCCCAGAATACACAGCTGGGACTGGAAGCCTCAACCTGTGGCTTTGTGGCCACGACTCTTCACATTCCCCACATGCACACTTGTTTTAGGAGCACCCTTGTGCCACTCCCCTGCTTCACTGCTCCGAGGCCTGCTCCTCTGGGCCCTGGATGTACTACCAGTAGCTGCCCCCGCTCACGGTGAGGGTTTGCCCCCTACAGGCTCCCGGCTCCTGTCGGCGGATGCTGATGGGCAGATCAAGTGCTGGAGCATGGCAGACCACCTGGCCAACAGCTGGGAGAGCCACGTGGGCAGCCTGGTGGAAGGGGACCCCATCGTGGCCCTGTCCTGGCTGCACAATGGTGTGAAGCTGGCCCTGCACGTGGAAAAGGTGGGTGTCCTGCCTGAGCAAGTGGGTGCAGTAGGTGAGATTATTCACTCTGCTTGTTCACCTGCTTGTTCACCTGCTGCTCCTCTCCCACCACCAGCATCCTTTGGTTTTTCTAGTATTGGGCCCAACTCATGCTTGCAATTAAGCTGTCATCATCTGTGTCTTCAGTGAGCCACCTATTTAACTGATGGCCGCTGTCCTCAGTGGACCTTTCCATTTAACTGATGGCCGCTGTCCTCAGCGGGCCTTTCGTTTAACTGATGGCCGCTGTCCTCAGCGAACCTTCCATTTAACTGGTGGCTGCTGCCCTCAGTGGGCCTTTTCCATTTAACTGATGGCCGCTGTCCTCAGCGAACCTTCCATTTAACTGTTGGCTGCTGTCCTCAGTGGGCCTTTCCGTTTAACTGAGGGCCGCTGTCCTCAGCAAACCTTCCATTTAACTGATGGCTGCTGTCCTCAGCGGGCCTTCCATTTAACTGATGGTTGTTGTCCTTAGTGAACCTCCTGTTTAACTGGTGGCTGGCATCCTCAGGGAACCACTGATGGTTGGTTCTCAAAATCCAATTCACTGTTAGATTCAGTTATATCCCAGAATTCCTCTTTCTGTGCCCCCAGAGGGGGGGTTGTCAGGTCACAAAGGACAGACGCCTAAAGCCTGGTCAGGATGCTCTCAGCTGGGGCTGGCATTGGCAGTAAACAGACCCCTTGCTCCCTTCTCTCCCCATAGTCAGGTGCCTCCAGCTTCGGTGAGAAGTTCTCCCGCGTCAAATTCTCACCGTCACTCACGCTGTTTGGCGGCAAGCCTATGGAGGGCTGGATCGCAGTGACGGTCAGTGGCCTGGTCACCGTGTCCCTGCTCAAGCCCAGTGGGCAGGTGCTGACGTCAACGGAGAGTCTGTGCCGGCTGCGTGGCCGTGTGGCCCTGGCCGACATCGCCTTCACCGGCGGTGGCAACATTGTGGTGGCCACTGCGGATGGCAGCAGCGCCTCTCCCGTGCAGTTCTACAAGGTGTGCGTGAGCGTGGTCAGTGAGAAGTGCCGCATCGACACCGAGATCCTGCCCTCGCTCTTCATGCGCTGCACCACTGACCTCAACCGCAAGGACAAGTTCCCCGCCATCACCCACCTCAAGTTCCTGGCCCGGGACATGTCGGAGCAGGTGAGCTCCTGTCCGGGGGGTGCCCGCCCCCCCGGCTGCAGCAGCAGAACTCCACACGTTTCTCATCTCAAGCGTTGGGGTCAGGAGTCTGATGCGGGCCTCACGAGGCTAAAACCCCGGTGTGAGCAGGGCTGGTCCCCCCGGGGGCCCCTGGGAGACCTGGCTGCTGCCTTTTCCTGGCTCGTGGGCACCCCCTGCATCCTCACCGCCGGCAGCACGGGCTCTGTTCATCTCTGGGACTCCCACCCTCTGCCTCCCCCTCCTGAGGACTCTGGGCCCCAAAGCCTACAGATCCTGGAAGTCGGGATGGAGTCCTCTTTGGGGACATCTTTGTGGCCGTTGGTCAGTGGTCACCCAGGGCTCCAGTGTAACCACACATCAGTAAGGCCCCCGACTTTGTGAAGCCTTGATGGTTTCCTCGGCTGCCCCCTGCTTTCCACTGGGGGGATGGCCACCGGCGCGACATCTGCCATTCCAGCCCCGCCCTCCTGACCAGCTGCTGCCGTCCCCAGGTGCTCCTGTGTGCGTCCAGCCAGATGAGCAGCATCGTGGAGTGCTGGTCCCTGCGGAAGGAGGGGCTTCCTGTGAACAATGTTTTCCAGCAGATCTCACCTGTGGGTGAGTCCCCCCGCTCCTGGGGCACTGGGCTTCCAGCGCAGCGTGCAGGAGCTGCTCCGAACAGCTACACGGTGCCGACCCGCTCCACCCTCTTCACGCCTGCTGTGCAGCCGCTTCATTCCCGTCCTGGAGAGCCCCCTGTCCTGAGGCTCAGAGACATAAGGTCCCCCAGTCGTCCCACAGGCAGGTAGCCTGACTGCCTCACTCTGACGCCTCCTGTGGGGAGCATGTGCCTGCTTGAGGGAACAGCAGTGCAAAGGTCCTGGGGCAGAGACCAGGAGCTAGAGTGGCTGAGCAAGCAGGGGCACAAATACCCATTGCGGCAGCGCTGTGGGTACACACAGCCCCCTGGGCTGCAGAGGCCAGTTAATCCTAAAAACCACACAATCCTCCAAAAAGTCTGGTCTGTGGTGAGGAAACCGAGGCCTAGAGGGCGTGACTGAGTTGGCGCAGAACGTACCCACTGGCTCACCTCCCCCTCCCCTGCACCCATGTGGAACCCGCAGTGGCTCCAGATGGCCCTGACCTCCCCCCCACCCCCCCCAAGGCGCGCCCCCTCTCCCTGACGGACCCTGGGACGTGCTAGCCCAGCCTGAAGTGACTGAGAAGCCAGAAACGCCTCTGGGCTTTCACCCCCCCGGGGCCCACACACAGAGATGATTTCCAGTAGACGAGAGCCGGGCTCTGCTGACGAGCGCTAATGGAGCCTGGAGTGGCTGGCTGTGCCCGGGGCGGGTGGGGGGTACTCGGGACCCGCTAGCGAAGCTGTGTCAAGAGGCCCGCGTGGCTCCTGCCCCCATGGGGCAGTTACATAAGCTGCGCGCTGTGGGGCAGAGTGATTAACGTGAAGACGGTCACAGCTGCCCTTTGCCCAGACCCCGCGTCCTCAGCTTGGCGGCGGCGGGCAGGGCCACAGGTGTGCATGGCCCCCTGCCCCCGAGCAGAGGGTGACCAGCCCCAGGGCCAGCCTGGCCACAGCCACGACCTAGCGTTTGTGCCCCGTTCAGGTGCAGATGGCTTGGCGTGCTGCCTGGACGTCCGCCGTGGTGACTATTACAGCCCTGTTGTCCCTGTTGGGTACTGAATGACCTTCTGGCCTTAGGCAGTCTCAGTGCTCTCTGGGCCTCAGTTTCCCCTGGGGGCAGAGCTTGCCCGGACTCCCTCCCTGGGCTCACGGCAGGTTTATAAGCTGTGACAAGCCATTCAGGGCAGAGCTCTAAGGCGGAGGGGTGGCAGGGAGGAGCTGTGTGATAGTCAGCTGTCGCCATGTGACAGACCAGCCCCAGGCTCAGTAGCTCAAAACCACAGCTCCACGCTGTGCTGGGAGGGGCCGCCTCTGCTGCTCGGCCTGGTTTGCGTGTCTGCTGTCAGCTGCCAGGCCATCCGGGCTGCTGCCTGTCAGCTGGGCACCTCGTCTCCCCCCATGGCACGCGTGTCCCTGCAGGCCTGCCCCGGCGCGTCCCAGCGCATGAGCACTGTGGGAGTCTCTGCCCGTGTCACGTTTGCCAGCACCCACTGGCCAACCCTGGATTCACGGAAACCAGTCCGCCAGTTGTTGGGGGCTTTTATCACCAAGAGTGTGGGTGCAGGGGGGCCGATCTGTGGCACCTTGACCGTCCAGCTCAAGTCTCATAAGGCGGGCAGAGCTGCCCCCCACCCCCGGGACCACTTACATCACAAGAAAACCCGACGCAGGCTGGCCGGGTCTCAAGGGTGTGTGTGGTGGTGGGGTCCGGGGTGCTCCCACCGGCCCCAGCCTCGTGGTCCCGTGCAGTCCCAGGGCAGGATCATGCTGGTCCAGCTTTTGTCCCCGGCCCGTCGTGAGCCGTATGCCTGGCTGGGCCGTGGAGCGCTCTGAGTGGCCATGCTGGGGCAGGGTCCCCAGTGCGGGGCCAGAGGCGGGGGCCAGGGTGGCGTGCCTGGCGCCCCCTGCAGGGATCCGCCCTGCTGCATGTCTCATCTGTTCTGCCCCCCCCACCCCGTTTGCAGTCGGCGACAAACAGCCCATGATTCTGAAATGGCGTATCCTGTCCGCCACCAACGACCTGGACCGTGTGTCTGCCGTGGCGCTCCCTAAGCTGCCCATCTCGCTCACCAACACTGACCTGAAGGTGGCCAGCGACACCCAGTTCTACCCCGGCCTCGGTATTGCTCCCTCTCCGCGGGCAGCCCCTTCCCGCCCTAGCTGCCGGCGGGTGTCCCCAGCGCTCCCATGGCTCAGTTGCCTGCACTCCCACCTGCAGGGCTGGCCCTGGCCTTTCACGACGGCAGCGTCCACATCGTGCACCGGCTGTCGCTGCAGAGCATGGCCGTCTTCTACAGCTCCGCGGCCCCGCGCTCCGCCGACGAGCCGGCCATCAAGCGTCCACGGACCACCGGCCCTGCCGTCCACTTCAAGGCCATGCAGCTCTCCTGGACCTCGCTGGCCCTGGTCGGCATCGACAACCATGGGAAGGTGAGCTTCGAAGCTCTGGGCCTCAGGGAAGAGTGAGGGGTGGGCCCTGGGACCCCCATTCCTGTCCCTGCTGCTGGACAGCCCAAGATTCCTCATCTGTGTGGTGAGGTTCCTCTGACCCTCTGGGGTCCCAGAGAAAGGTCTGCTGTGGTCTGGGGCGCCCAGTAGGTGCTCAGCAAGCAGGAGCCGTGAGGATGGTTGCTCTGCACCGTGGTGACGGACATAAGCCTCCTGTGGCACCAGGGCTTCCTAGGTGCTTAGTAAATGTTTTTGTTCCCCGGGGGGCCTTGGCCTGGCAGATGGGCGCGCTGTGCACGCTCACCCTCCGCCCCAGGCAGGCCCGGCCCCCCACTTTCCATTGCAGACCCCTCACGAAATCAGCTTCTGTGAGTCGCTTTTCTTTGTGCCTCCCGCCTGAATCCACTTACTGTTGGCCCTGTCCTCGGTGTGTCCATGTGGCAGGCAGGCCAGGAGGTTTCTCCTTGTGAGAGGGGTTCCGCTTCTGGAGACCCTGTGGCCCACAAGTGGATTTGCAAGGCCCAGGGAGGGAGCGCTAGGTGCCTGGGGTCACTAGGTATGGGGCTGGGGCCCAGGTCCCCCCGGCACTCTCCTCCCTGCCTGAGGGTGCAGCCGGCTCGGCCCTCACCTGGTGCTTCCCCCTCCGGCAGCTGAGCATGCTGCGCATCTCGCCGTCCATGGGCCACACGCTGGACGTGAGCTTGGCCCTGCGGCACCTGCTCTTCCTGCTGGAGTACTGCATGGTGACGGGCTACGACTGGTGGGACACGCTGCTGCACGTGCAGCCTGGCATGGTGCAGAGCCTGGTGGAGAAGCTGCACGAGGAGTACACGCGCCAGAACGCAGCCCTGCAGCAGGTAGGCTCGCTGCCCCCACCCCACTAACAAGCTCCGAACCTCGGCATCTTCTGCGAGAAGTCAGCCCCCCGGGGGGCTCTGGCGGAAGCTGCTTCCCGGCCCCCTTGGGGGGCTGGCCCTGCCCGTGGGCCGCCCACTCCCACCGACTGTCCCCACCCAGGTCTTGTCCACCCGGATCCTGGCCATGAAGGCCTCGCTGTGCAAGCTGTCACCCTGCACGGTGGCCCGTGTGTGCGACTATCATGCCAAGCTCTTCCTTGTGGCCGTCAGCTCCACGCTCAAGTCCCTCCTGCGCCCCCACTTCCTCAACACACCCGACAAGAGTCCCGGCGACCGGCTGACCGAGGTCTGCACCAAGATCACCGACGCCGGTGGGTCCTGCCCCCGACACCCTTCACGAGCGGTCATCCTAAGCCCCACCTGAGGGGTGGGCTGTTGACCACGTGCCAGTCATGGGGTGGGGGCGGTCACCAGAAGGGCACTCACGGGGGCTCGCCCCAGAGCTGGGGACAGATGGTAGCCACAGGGGAGTGTCAGCCGGACCAGGCTGGGGAGCAGAGTCCCGACGGGCCGCTTCCCCCCCCCCCCCCCCGCCCCGGGTCCTTTTCTTCGAGGTCCGGGGCCCGGCTCACAATGGGTGCTGCGGGGTGTTGGCGGTGGGACCAGGGGCGCAGAGCCTGGCGCCCCCGTGTGCGTGCGTGTGTGCGTGCATGCGCCGCAAGGCCCTGGTGTACCTGATGGCCTGTCCCCTCGCAGACATCGACAAGGTCATGATCAACCTCAAGACGGAGGAGTTCGTCCTGGACATGAACACACTCCAGGCGCTGCAGCAGCTCTTGCAGTGGGTGGGGGACTTCGTGCTCTACTTGCTGGCCAGCCTGCCCAACCAGGTGCGGTCCCTCCTGGGCGGTCCCAGCCCCCTCCGCACAGCCCCCGCCCCCTGGGTCCTGGCCCGCCCCGCTCTGCAGCAGCGCCCCGCCCCCTCGGTCCTGGCCCGCCCCCCTCTGCAGCAGCTCCCCCGCCCCCTCTGCAGCAGTGCCCCGCCCCCTGGGTCCTGGCCCGCCCCCCTCTGCAGCACCGCCCCCGCCCCCTCTGCAGCACCGCCCCCGCCCCCTCTGCAGCGCCGCCCCGCCCCCTCTGCAGCAGCGCCCCGCCCCCTCTGCAGCAGCTCCCCCGCCCCCTCTGCAGCAGTGTCCCGCCCCCTGGGTCCTGGCCCGCCCCCCTCTGCAGCACCGCCCCCGCCCCCTCTGCAGCACCGCCCCCGCCCCCTCTGCAGCGCCGCCCCGCCCCCTCTGCAGCAGCGCCCCGCCCCCTCTGCAGCAGCTCCCCCGCCCCCTCTGCAGCAGTGTCCCGCCCCCTGGGTCCTGGCCCG